>NC_092588.1:23855735-24163088 GCF_047663525.1 Anas platyrhynchos | reverse complement strand
TGCTGAAGGTAATGGTGTCCTGAAGATTCCTAAAGAGCTTGTTTAATGTATTTCTATTTACTTATTTTCTCCGTTGTTTCCTATCAGAGCCAAGAGCCATCCGCTGTTCCTGCTGGCACTGCCTCCTTGTTTAATGCTGGGTCAGTCTGTGGTTTTGGGTTCAGTTTCACAGCAAAACTCGAGTTCCTTTGGAAAACGGGGTGATGTGGAAAGAGCCATCCGATTGTCTTGGCAGTGTCCTGCCCAGGAAAGGTAATAAACATAATACGTTTCTGCCAACAGGTGCCTAAGTTTACATCATGAAAATCATGTTAGCAACATATTGAGAGGGCGTGGGTTCATGCATGTGAGGGATTATTTATCCCAGTAGTATGAATAAAATCCAGCCCACGTCTTGATATGCTGTAGACGAAACTGTATGTTTATAAATGTGCATGAGAATATAAAAGACCAGAAAGCGTAGCGTGTCTTGCAATGTTAATAGCATTTACTGCTTGGTTTTCAGTGGGTTTCTTTGCTTGTTAAGAGGTTGCATGAGGCCAGTAGGATGCAATGCATTAAAGATGATGACCTGCCCATCTGTATCTCAGTTCTGACCTGAACTTTCCCTAAACTGCATGCCCACAATATCACAGAATCATTAAGGTTGGAAAACACCTCCAAGATCATCCTGTGGTCCACTTATGGTTGGACCATAAACAATGGACCAGACATTCCTGTGTTCTGGCTGGCTCAGGGTAAGTGTCACGATTTAATGATCTTTCTGGTGCCTTTAGGACGTAGGAAATTATTCACGTTTCATTTTTAGGTAGGGCACGAAGAGGAAAGGTGAGGTGTGAAAGCAAGTTAACGCTGCTTGGATCCTGCTGGTGCTTTCCTGTTACTGGTCACACCCCGCTGAGCAACTTTGGGGTTTTATTTCTGATGGGACGTGGCTCATCCCACCACCTTCCTTGGGGTAACGATGGGGGCCAGGAGCTTGTAGGAACGGGCTGTCACTGGGGTGATGGCAACCAGCCCCCTGCTAGACCACCAAACCCGGGCTCAGCATGAGGCGCATTTCCAGCAGCAAAACCTCAACCCAACACCATGAGGGGGCACCATGAGGAGGGACCATGCTGGGACCGCCACCGGGAGCCCTGGGGACACCACACATGGTGGCTCTGCCCCCTGAACACCATTGGCAGCGGCGGCGGGGGCGGGCCGGGGCTGCACATGGAGGGAGCCCGCTGGCGAGCCGAGCCGAGCCGTGCCGAGCCGAGCCGTGCCATGCTGCGGGCTGCCCTGCTGCTCCCCCTGCCTCTGCTGGCCCTCTGCGGGGCCACCCGGGGGCTGGGGGGATCCGGGATGTCTCCCCCCGGCCCTCGGAGGTACGCGGCCCGCCTGCCCCCGGGGGCGAGGGTGGGCGACGCCGTCTTCACCCTGCCGGCGGGCGCCTGGTTCGAGATGGCGGCCCCCAGGCAGGCCCCGCTGCGGGTGGACAGAGCCTCGGGGCGCCTCTACCTCAGCGGGGAGCTGCCCGCCGGCGGCGGAGCCGAGGCTCTCGTCAAGGTGCACACGGGAGGGGGACGAGGTAAGGGAACGGGGCGCCGGGACCCTCGGCTGGGCACTGACAGGGGGTGGGGTTGGGGGCTGACAGGGATTTGGGGTGCTGGGGGCTGTGAGCTCCTTCCCACTGCGGGTCCCAGCGCGGTGTGGGGTGCGCTCAGACAGGGCAGCACTGGAGAGCAGCATGGGGAAGATGCTGGGCGATATTTCCAGCCCCAAACCTTAAAAAACCCTCTGGCAGTGAAGGCAGAGCTCCTCAGTCAAGCCACAGGCGCTCTGCTTGACCGCCTCGCTTATCCCTCGCGAAAGGAACTGACCTTGTGGGCAGTGCTGTGTAAATCACCCACGCTGTGCGATGTATTTTTACTCCTGTCTGTGCACCGATGAAGTATTGACAAGAGATGAGCCTCAGGGAGAAAGGAGTTCGATGGTCAAGTGGGACAAGGTCATTTAGGCGCTCCTCCGAGCCGCTCATAAAATCCAAACTATCTCCTAAATGTGCACAGCAGTGAACGTGGCATCTCTTCCTACCTGCTGATGAAGACAGCTAAAGATTCAGAGGCTTTGAGCATCCTGTTCTCATCTGAAGCGATCTGGTGAACTGCCTAAAGCCAAGCAGAATTAACTTGTGCCAGCTCCTCGTTTCTCCTCATGCCACTTACCAAATACAATTAGCAGTGGGTGACGCAGCAATCAATACTATGGGACATGCTCCCAACTTTTTATCCTCTCCTTAAATGAGAAACGAAGCCACCAGACCCTCACTAATTGCCATGGTTTACATAAAAGTGTTGTGAGTGGAAATAGATATTTCATGGGTGCTGCTTCTCCAGTGACGTTTGTGTGTTGGCTTTTTGTTTTCAAGGAAGAGGCAGTAACGCAGGGCAGCGTCTCACTGTAGTCCTAGAAGATGAGGTATGAGCATTGAATTACTGAAATAAATGTGAGTATGGGGTACTGCAGCCTCCCAAATCCTGATTTAGCAGTAGCAGTGGTGAGCATGGGATTGCCCTCGTGGCTGAGAGGGCTCCGTGGACCCCCTCCTCTGCAGGGGTGTCGTAGGCAGAGCCCGATAAGCAGCGAGCCGTGTGACTCACCGACAGCAAGCTACGTTTTTAAAAAGGCATCTGTCAAATCCTAAAGCTCCTGAAAATGCACCTAGCCCACAGCGTGCTTTCAAATATCAAGCAGTTTGAGTTCTTTGCACTTTCTGCCAGAAAAAACACATCCACCAGCATGCCCACCTGGAAAGGAAAACCATTAAATCTGCTTAATCCGCTTCTGTACAAACTAACGAGTAACCTTGTACATTGCCAGCTCTGATTTCCAGTGAAGACACAGCTTAGTTTTTTCATGCAAAAACAGCCCATTTCTTCCTGGCACCCCCTGACATTTTTAGAGCAAACCAAACCTGAGACCAGAAGCAGAAACCTGACCAGGCAGTCAGGCTCGGAGGTCACGCTGCTGTTTTCTCTTCCCACTGTCGGGCTGACTAAAGCCATATGTGGATGCCACCGCTATGCCTTCAAGTTCAGGTGCCAGCAGAGGAAAAGCTGGATTTGCTTGAACCGTAAAACCATTTTAGTGGCCAGGGATCATTAGACAAAACAGCAAGCTCCAGGATGAAGGTTATTGTGTTACACCGTCTGTCTGTATCTCTGGAAGAATCTCACTGTAAAAATATGTAGTGACCCAGAGGCAATAAATAAGTGGTAAGAATGTGTGGTAACGTGTAGAGATCAGAAACAAGCAAAACACTTCAAAAGTGAAGAGGTAAATGTAAAGTTTGTTACAAGTATTCCTAGCAAGGTAGATAAGGATTTCTCATCACTTAAACAGATGCCTGGTTGTAACAAGATAAAGAGAGGAGCAGAGACCTCCAGAGGAGAATATGCAGCACTTTATCCTTAACACAAGCCTGGCAACTCTCTTTATACAGCCTATGATTTCATATTTCCAAAATGTCAGGGTATTAAAGCAACAGGAAGGCACTTAAAAATTTGTTTCAGACCCAGATCAATGCTGCACCTTGCCAGAAATATCCCTGCATGCCCTCACCGCTGCCTCACACCCCATGAGCACAGCGTGTGACTGATGTTGGTGCTGCAGGACGGGATGCCCCAAATCCAGGCAAGTGTGCAAACAGCCTTTGCTTTTGGAAATATGATCCTGAAGTGGAGCTGATCTTCATCCCATCTGTGCATCTCTGCTCCCCTTTGAAGGCTGTCCTCACTCACGTGCTGTTGGCTTCCACGCAGGTGTTTCAGTGCAGGCACAGCAATTGGTGTATAACTCACATGTCCTGAAGTTTTAGCTTGAGCAGTAAGGTAGGCATACTAGTAGAAATTGTCAAATATTTAAGAGAAAGATTATAAAAAAAACATTTAAAAACACCACCTTAGGAAACGGGCTGATGGAAAGGAGGAGGTTCAGCTCCTGTCACTGAACGCTTCTTGCTTGCACACTTCTGATGGAAGGACCTAAAACCAGCACTTGTTGCCAGCAGAGTAAGGAGTGCTTTGTGCCTACAACTACGGTTGCATTTGCTTTACATCAGGTGCTTTTCTTCTCAGATGCTGTGTAGCTGGTGAGGACTGGGCTGCAGCTGTTTTGGTGCTAGGGGCTGTTTGGGAGCTGCTTTATGAGAATCTGATGCCCATGCTTGCTCCATCCTTAGGTAGTATTGGAGTACCTGGGACCGATCCTAACTGCACAGCAAAGACCAGAGTGCTCAAAAGCAGCTGAAATGTTAATAAATAAATAAATAAATAAGCAAAAAAAAAAAAAAACTCTGTTGTTAGACAAGACTAATGACTAGAAACTGAGGCACAAGAGAGGCTTGCAGCCATGCAACATCTAGTTAGGAAAAAGTCTGAGCAATCTGATTTGTGATTTCCTAGGTGGTTTATGAGGAAGATGTATCACCCTCTGAGTGAGAGGAGTGAGCAGTGCTTGAAAGAGGAAAAAAAAAGAACACACACAACAAGAAGGATCTTGAAAATAAGTGAAAATTCCCCCGGTCTCCATGATGATGGGTAGTGTTAAAGACAAACAGATTTTGTGCAAGCTGCCTGCCCGACAGGCATTTTACCTTGCTGCCTCAGTAACTGCTGTGTCTGCAGGGAGGTCTGCAGCCTGAAGGCAGCTTCCACGTAAAGAAACGAGCCCCCCCTCTTCTTTTTTTTCCCTTTTTGCTTCTACCAAAACACAAGGATCTTTTCATAGTTTTCAGTCTATTTGCTTACATTTTAAAAAATTCCTCTTGTAAAATGTGATTCATAAGGAAAATTGCAAATTTATAGGACAAGCATTTGGAGGATTTCTAGAACCATTTTTTGGGTATATTTGAGATGGAAGTTTATTAATTTATTCAGTCCACCAGGTGTTTCCTGGCAATTACTTTCTTTTAATGTGAGGAAAAAACAGGTAATTGGTGCCACGGAACTGAGTGCTTTGGAAACATCCTCACCTGCTGTGCTGTCTGCTTTACACTGAAATGATTGCTTTTGCCAGAGGGGATATAAACAAAATCACCACCACTATTTCCCGGGTGTGATCTTTAGGCACGTTTTTTGCTTCTCAGCTTCCCAGAGGTTTCCATTATAAACCCACTTCGGGCAGTGCAGTTCGAGTCCTTGCCTTGGGTCTGCGAACGAGCTGCCCAGCAGCGCGTGCATCTCTTGCAGACGACGACTGGTACCTCTGCCACGTCACCCTGCTGGCCCCAGAGGAGGAGCTCCTGTCCTGGGCCATGTACCCCTACCCCTACCTGGCACGTGTTGATCCAGACGCCCGAAAAGGCACCCTCGTCTACCAGCTCGCTGCACGACACAGTAATAGCGAGAACACCAGCGCTGGCCTGACATACACACTGGTTGCAGGTAGGTCCTGTCTGAAAAAAAAACGCAAGCATCTGCCAAGCTGCAGATTTTTCTTATCAGTTTCCCATCTTATGCTTTCAGTTGGTAGCTTAAGGCTCTGGTTTTAGTACAGTCTCATCTCTTTTATGTACCTTATGTACCTTGGTAGGTGGTGAGGAGCGGTTTCAAGTCGATGCAGACTCTGGGGTTATCAGGACGACGGGCCTGCCCCTGGCATGGAACAAGGAGTACGTGGTCACCGTGCAGGCCTCGGATGAGTACGGCAACAAGAGCCCCTATGCCTCCATCTCCGTCCTGGCAGGCTCCCGGCCTCCGCAGTTCACTAACGTGTCCTACAGCGTGTTTGTCCCCGAAAATACGCCAGCAGGAGAGAAGTAAGTCCTGCTGTGTCAGGTGAGCTCCTTTACCATCATCTGGGGGGGAAATAAGTGATCCTTTTTCTGGTGTTTGAGAGTCTGTTCGGCTGCTGGAGAGCAGCACGGGGTTTTAAGGTGCCTAGCAGCAGGTGCAGCCACGCCGTAGGGCATTTAAGGAATAAGAAACCTCCAAATAAGCTAGTCAAGTAGGAGAAACTGCTGCAGATGTGCCACTTGCTCCTTAAAAGAGACCAAATGGGGAGGAGGGAAATTTGGCTCCCTCCCTGGAGCTTTCACTGAGATGGGCTTCAAGTGTCTCATGCTGGCCAGGGGCTGGTGTGAGAGATGGAGCTTCAGAGCACAAGTCATGGTAGAAACGCAAGCACTTATTTCACTGCCTGCAGGGGGGACAGCAGCATCTGGAAAGGCCTCGTGCTTACTGTTTTTCCTGTCCATCTGAACCAACTCCTTTTCTTAATCTGAAACTTCAAAGGAAGTCAGAAGTGTAGCAGTTATCTATATAACTGAAGCAGAACAGTAACTGCTGGACAAGCGCTGGGAAGGGTACGTAGGGGAAGAAAAGGGAATTTCAGGTTAGAAGGGGATTGAAATGCATTTTTATCCCAGCCCTGCTGTGTCAGGGATCAGTTTGACAAGAGGAAAGGAGGCTTCTTGTAGCACAGGGACTTGCAGCCTGAATCCACCTTTTATCATCCACTCTTCTAGGTACCCCCTGACATCTTTCCCTGTAGAGCTGAAGCAAAGGATTATTCTCTCCCTCTTTACAGAATAGCAGTGGTCGAGGCTGTTTCCTTCCAGAGCCAGCCCCTTTTGTACTCGCTGCTGACGAACCCCAGCGGGCTGTTCAGCGTCAGGCAGGGGAGCGGGGAGCTCCACCTCAGCCAGCCCGTGGACTACGAGGGCGAGCACCACCTTTACCACCTCCTCCTGAAAGCCACAGAGGCTGAGAGCGAGCTGAGCAGCGTGACCGAGGTATGGGAATCGCTTCACGTCCTGTCCAGCTCCAGCACCTCATGAGCTGAATGAGTTACACGTGTGGGCAGTCCAGAAAGTTCGTGAAGAGAGATGCTGCTCGGGAGGGGGGATGTCTTGGGATGTCTTGTGGTCACGGCAGAAGTCTGGGCTCTGATCTGGGGTCATTTAGGCTCAATGAAATACTTGTTTGGCTTTGGCTTTGCCACCCATCAGCTTGGAAGTGGAGATGACATCTCTCTGGGTTATAGTGTGAGAAAATGTTTAACATCCCATCTTTATACCTCCAGTGAATGCCCAGACTGTATCCAGGGTGAGGTGCATGTTTTCCTGAGCGTAGAAACCAATATTCCTTCTCAGGGTGTCCTTTTGTCTCAGGTCATGGTCCATATCACAGATGAAAACGACTGTTCTCCTGAATTCCAGCGCTCCATTTACACCAGGGACAACATTCCTGAAACCATTCCTGTCGGCACGTCTCTTCTGCAAGGTGAGCACCTTCCCGGTACCTCTTTCTTCAGGCCCATTATTTGGTGTTACAGGTCCACATTTCTACCATGAGAAAATGCTCTTCCACAGCGAGCAGTGACTTTGTAAAATGTGCACTTCCCCAGGGTCTCTAGATGGCTTTTAGGTGTCCTGGAAGTAGGTTTTTAAGTGTCTTAAGGTGAGGATGGAGTTGAATGGTCTGGGGACAGCTGCTGCAACTGGTGTGAGGCAGGGTCGTGAGGCAGAGCAGCACCAGAGAGAGCTGGTGATGCAGGGAGATGCAGGGAGCCCTGAGCTGATGCATCTGCACAAGGGGGGCAGAAATGCTGCTTTGGGAGCAACCTGGCCTTGAGCACCTCCAGGGATGGGGCATCCACAGCTTCTCTGGGCAACCCGTGCCAGCGCCTCACCACCCTCAGAGTAAAGAATTTCCTCTTTGTATCTAACCTAAACCTAGCCACTTTCAGAATATTATCCCCTTGAAAAAAATGGAGCTGTTGGAAATAATTTTAAACCCCAAGTTCCAACCAAAACTTCACAGTCGCTTTTAAAATACTGTGGCTGCACAGATAAGGACTGAACTTGGATGGCGCTGCACCTTTTGTTTCACTTTATGGAGTCCAATAAAAAAAAAGAATGAAAGTCCATTTTCCAACCTGTCTTTCTGCTTTTTATCTTTGAAGATGTCTCCAGGTCTGACGTAGCCCGTCATGATGTGACAGGTGGCACAGATGTGCTCTGCCTAAAACCAGGAAAATGCATGTGTGCTCACTGTCAGTATTCAAAGCAAAGCACGGGCAGGTGCCAGGTAACAGGAACGCAGGCCGAGACCTGGGGGTGGGGACTCTAAAATGTGTGAGCACCAAGGCAAGTCTCAGTGAAAACGTTCACATCTAGGACTTGTCTTTTGAAGACAAGGCTGTAAGTTGCCTGAATTTGAAACTGAACTTATGCAGGACACAGTGGTGATAAGAAGCATGTGGCAACATGCTGATAGCAGGGCTGCAGGGACTGCTTTCCCTGCAAACTTATCCAGAGAGCTCACCGCTTGCTGCAGCTCAGTTTTTGGTTTAATGGCTCCTGGGAAGAAGTAAGTTGCCAGTTGATCAGAACGATTAACTGCTAGAAGTTCCCAAGCACGTGATTTTCTTTGAAGAGATGAATGCCGTTCTCTCTGTGAGACTTGTAAAGCTGATTAAAATTCACCCAACTGTGGGAAAAAAAATGTGTGCCCCATGCCCAAATCAAGCGCAATGGCAAAGCTGTGCAGCAAGGTTTATAAGCGCATCCAGCTTGGTTGTCTTGCCATGCTGGGTGAATTATGGGGTATGTTATGGTAAATACTGGGTAAAACTGTGACCTGTGCCACTTGGTAAAGCTGTGGATGATGTAAACGCAGGGTTTGGTCACCAAACGTTTTTATTTCAGCACACTGAACGGCTGTGTAACGTGCCAGCATCACATTCCCTATTTGTCAGAAAAAAAAAGAAAGAAAAAAAAAAGGTATAATTGAGCATGTAAAATGTGTTTTTGTAAATGGATTTGGAGGTGTTTCACAGGAAGTTCGAACCACAATAATGATCCTGCTCAAATGAGGAGGTGGTTTAATACCGAGATGAGGCGAAGCCTCACTGTCTGGCTAGAAAAACGGCAGGGTAATTAAAGAGGTGAGCTCCTGCTCTTCAAATCACTTCTGATACAACATGTAAGCTCTCGCTCTTTGCTCTGCTGCTTTGCTGCTCTGGAGCAGATGGGACTCCGTGGGTACTGAGCAAACACTTGTCGGGGAGGAATGTTTAAGCACTCTTTATACCTCGCAGCGCCAGGTAATTAAAAAGTACATTAGCTGTAACGTAGCCGGGAGCTAATTAAATTGGAACGGCATCCCCAGAGAGAGCGAGGACACAATTTGTGCCTGATAATGCTCAAACAATGTGCATATTGATTGCGTGTTAATTACCAGTGCTGACTGCTGTTTGCAGGAAGCAGGTTGCAGAGCTGGGATCGCCGCGCTCTGAGGGCATTGCAGCGAGCAGCCAGGCTGGGGCAGAGCTGTCTTGCTTGGTTTGTCCCAGGTTCCTGCCGAGTTCCCAGCCTCCTACTGCAAATGAGGCTTTTATGATGGCTTTTTATGGACTTTCTGTTCCAAAAAAAAACTATCTGAAGTTTATTGGGTAGGAAATAGCATAACCAAAGCCCTGCTGCAGCATGTTAAATGTGTTCCCTAACAGTTCTTGCCACAGACTGCGACTCTGGCTCCAACTCGGAGGTCGCCTACTTCGTCCAGAGCACTGATTTTTCCATCACGCGCCACGGGGTCATCAATTCTAACCAGAGGCTGAACTTTGAGCGAGCAAACCATATGTATGAGTTCGTGGTGATAGCCGTCGATAAAGGACACCCCCCTCGGACAGGAACCGCGACCGTGCGCGTTCAAATGGCCAACGTGAATGACGAGGCTCCTGTGTTCTCCCAGCCCATGTAAGCCACCCTGAATGCCTGCTTTGCTTTTTACTGATGCTTTGTGTAACCTTGATAACACTTGGCTAAACGTTTTGTTTTGTTTTGGTTTTTTGTACATCTGTAAGTACCCCCTGGTTTCACTGGTAATGTATCTGAAGAAAGGCTTTAGAAGCTGGCACTAAACACCCTTCAATTTCTCCCTTCTGTGCACCAGTTACAGAACTTTCATCTCAGAAGATGCTGGTCCCGGTGCCTTGGTGGCCACAATCCGGGCCAAGGACCCTGATGGAGACGGGGTGCTTTACCTAATTGCTGGAGGTAATGAGGAGGGCAATTTTGAACTGGATAGCCAGAAAGGTAAGAAAGGTTTTACAACACAATTATAAGTCAATGCAAGTACCTGGTTTATCTTCAGGTTACTCTCAGGCAGATTCAGAGCAAGTTTTAAAATCCCATTGTTAATTTTCCTGCAACTTTTTTTCCAAGTGTCCTTTTTTCTACCCATTTTTCAGCACTGGTCTACAGCAATTGCCTCATATACAAATTTGGAAGATAAAATTGTAGGTATTAATTCTAAGCAACCTCTTCTATTTTAATTTCCATACACCAAATTCAAGTTCAGCATGGCAGAAAATGGATCCTAAAAAGAGAATGGCTTTTACATAAACTAAATACAATACAGGGCTGCCAAGTGACTACAATCTAGTTTCAACTGTCTCATAATAAATGGCATCTTACCTCAGCAGTAGGCCTTAAGCCACTTAAATCTTTGCATTTATTCATGAAGCGTGGTACTGTTCAATAAAAGAGAAGTAACTGACTGGCTTTTCTTTGCAGGTACATTTATTGAATGCACAAAGCAAACACATTTTAAAAACACCGAGGGAAAAAAAAATCTTTTCGCTCCCTTTTCTAGCTGTAACACTGGTTCTTAAACATGAGGACAGCCCCACCTGGCAATGCAGAATGTGTTCAGGGAAGACAAGATAGCACAGAAAAACTTCACCTGGCCTCTATCTCCCTCTTTTTAAGTCCATTCTTGTCCTCCAAAGTTCTCTCCCGTGGCAGCCACACAAAGGGTGCAACGTTTTCTTTCCTACAAAGAAAGGCTGAGAGAGCTGAGGTTGCTCAGCCTGGAGAAAAGAAGGTGCTGGAGAGACGTTATAGAGGCCTTCCAGAAGGGGGCTTATAAAAAAGATGGAGAGAGACTTTTTACAAGATCCTGTAGTGGTAGGACAAGGGGGAATGGTTTTAAACTAAAAGAGGGTAGGTTTAGGTTAGTTATAAGGGGGAAATTGTTTACTGTGTGGGTGGTGAGGCCCTGGCACAGGCTGCCCAGGGAAGCTGTGGATGCCCCATCCCTGGAGGTGCTCAAGGCCAGGCTGGATGGGGCTTTGGGCAGGCTGGGCTGGTGGGAGGTGTCCCTGCCCATGGCAGGGGGCTGGAATTAGGTGATCTTTAAGGTCCCTTCCAACCCAAACCGTTCTGTGATTCTATGATATCCTCTAGTTTGTATTGACTGCTTCACCTGTATGTCAAAAATTATAAGGAATCACCATATTCACATATTTTGCAAGTGGAGATGCTTCATATCAGCTAAAATTACTTATTTGATATTCATGGTTGACTTGAATATCACCAAAATTTGGTGCCTTGGTCCTAGGACTGCGTGATCTGATGTGGTGACTGATGTGATTTAGTGATCACTGAATCCTGCGCTTTGCAACCAAAATACAAACTGACCCAAAAACACAGTGGCAGAGAAATGTGATGCTGTCTTGACTTTTTTTTGTTTGTTTGTGTGGTAAAATAAAATTGCACTTTGCTTCCAAATTCAGGTATCATTAAACTCCGCCGTAGCCCGCTGCCCAGCCTGAGAGGGCCACAGTACGCTCTGAACATCACTGCCATAGATGACAACGTCTCGGGGGGGCCCACCCCTCTCAGCAGTTATGCTGAGGTTATTGTAGGAGTTAATGATGTAAATAACAACAAGCCTGTCTTCAGAGAGGTAAGATGTCTTTCTGCAGATACTCTTTTCCCATCGTAGCTGGGCTTATAAATTCTTCTTGGCTCCTGGTGATAGCTGCTGGGCTGAAGGGACTGTGTAAAGCTGAATGAGTCTGTAATCGAACACATTTCTTCACGCTTAGAGAGCAAAGTCTTCATTCTCTTTTTTCCATCATCTTTCTCCCTTAGAGCTTGATTTCTTTGTGACTATGTGTAACATAAGTGATTTTCTTCTGAGTTTTCCTATGTGCTGCCACGGTGCAGCTAATTCGTGCGGCTCGGTGTAATACATAGGGCTGGATTTTGGGTTTATTTTTAGTGCACTTACTACAGTGACAGCACCTGGGTTCTGGAGAACCAGCCTCCGGGGACGTACGTGCTGCAGGTGGAAGCCTACGATGCAGACCTCGGCGTTAACGGGGAGGTGAAGTATGGGCTCATGCACCGCGACGGAGCTTCCCTGGGCTTCAGCATTGATCCAGACACAGGTCAGTGGCTTCCAGGCTATTGAGGTAAAATGAAAATGCTGTTGTATTCTAGTGAGAGTGCTGCTGTAGGTTAGCCATAAGAGCTTATAAAAAATAGTGGAAAAAAATAGAGTAAGTGGGTAACCATCTGTATAGATTCAGTTGTTAGTGATTTAGATGGCAATTTGAGTAGGGTAACAAACCCCTGGTCGATGTGAAGGTAAAAAGCTATTCTGAGACAGTGACAGTCTTGATGCATCTCAGATGAAGGAGCTATAAAAGCTGCTGATGTTCCTGTAGTCAAAACAGTCAAGTGGGATATTTGCATGTTGGTGTCCAGGACCCCCCAGTAGACTGGAGGAGCCAACAATAGGGAAGCAGAGTCCTTGTCTCAAGCATAGTGCAGGTGGAGGTCTGGAAGGGGCCCCGAAAAGGCCACTTTAAAGTCTCACAACCAGAAGAAAAGAGCTGAGACAGGGAGAGACTTGGTCATCAGAGAGGAAAAGCTGAAGACAGGGCGAAAAATGTTCAATTTATTAACTGAGCTACATGATTCTACCCTATTTTAGTCTGTTCAACAAGGCTTTGACTACATCACTTAAGGTTCCTGTGGTGTGACTCTTCCCCAGAGCAATAATGAGCTTTCAAATATCTTCCAAATATTCAGTTACTTGGGCTACCAGTGCAATAGCACTAAGGGACATCTCTGGAGAAGGCTGCTGACCACTGCTGCTGTCTGGCAAGTGAAGAAAGGAGAGACAGGACTTGCAGTTACTCTGGTCCGAGCCCTGCCTTGCAGGGTTGGACAAGGATTGAGCTTTGCGGTTGTGCTGCGTGCAGGTGTAGCTCCCTCCTGTGCGGCAGCAGCCTCAGTCCCGAGGTGTCTGTGTCCCCAGGGGTGATCACCACCACGCAGAGCTTTGACCGCGAGAAGCAGAGCGAGCACACGCTGTCTGTGACTGCCACCGACCGAGCGCAGGAGCCGCTGGTCGGCATCTGTCAGATCCCCATCTTCATCGCTGACGTCAACGACAACGAGCCCAAGTTTGAGAACAGTCGCTATCAGTGTGAGTGATGGTTTTCCTGCTACCACAACGTGAACCTGTTTAGTAGTTCCTAATAATGACAATCAGTTTTTAGGTGACTGATCTTTGCTGCCAGCTAAGCCAGTTACTGCTCATCTCATTGTCAGTGGAAGAATGCAGAATTAATAAACCTCATAAGTGTCTTATTTATTGCAATACTCTCTAAAACACTGACAATTTTCAGTCCTATGAACCAGGCAGATCTGATCCCTTTCCTCTGTGGCTTTTTCCTGCCCCATTTTTCTGCACTCTGAACTTTTATTCGGCATCCCCCAAATCAAAACATGACAAAAGCTGAGAAGTCAATGACCCTGGTGAGAAGAGCAGTCATCATCTGTGTCTCTTTGATACAGTGCCCCGCTTCAAATAGGTTGGAGTTGTGTTTATCTCTTGTCAAACAGCCTGAAATCCTTGGCTTATAGCCTACAGCTGGCTGTGAGCCCTGATCCCTCCTGTGCTCCTGAGCTAGCTTTTCCCATTTGCCCTGGTGCCATTCCCTTTTTCATCCCCATACGATGTGCCTTTCAATGATTTACCTTCAGCTGCTGCTTCCCCAGTAGAGTCCTGCACTTCAGTACATTTCATGTCATCCGCAAATGACAAGGATGCTTCCTAGCTGATGAACTGTGACAGGCTTTTCTTGCATAATTGCCTCACCAAGAATGGCAAAAAATGGCTGATGATGTGTGTGACAGCAAGTCCATTTTGGAGGTTTTGACTGTTCAGTGGAAATGTCACATAGAGCAAAGCAGTGACCAATGCCTTATTGAAATGAAGAGGGCTCATAAAAGCATTTTAGGACACAGCAGAGGAGCCCCTGAGACAAAAGTAATGTTTGTGCAAAGATGAACCTTTCTACTGTTCCTTCAAGTGTGTTCTTCAGGTGAAACTGCCCGTGATTGTTTTCAAAAGTAGTGAAGCTGAAAGGTTGCATTTGGTAGTTATGATGACTTTGGCATTTCCAAGGAATAGGTGGATTTTGGGGGGATTTTTTCATGAGCACAGGAAACCTGCAAAGGTCCTATAGCACAGGCAGCCCTTTGGGACAGGGAAAACGCAGAGGTCACTTTAATGTGTAGCACTTTGCCAGCATGTATACGTAAGTAATCAATGTTTGTACATCACAGAATTAAAAATAGCCTCCTCTCTAACGAGATCAAACGCCATTAGTCACAGGTTCCTGTTCTTCTCGGGAACTGCTGGTTCTTGATTCCTGTGCACTAGGATGTTGGTCAAATCCCACATTTAAGCCATGTATTTTATCATCTGCATGGAAAGCAGGCATTAAACAACTGCTTATCTCTGTGCAGTGTGTGGCATAGTAATTGCTAGCTATGCCAGCAGCAAGTAGAAGTACATGAAATAAGAGAGAATGACCCTTCCAAGTAATTGTGAATGTGTGTGTTGGTTTTTTTTTTCACAATGTGATTTAACAGGATTTGACTATAAAAGTATAAATTTAAACACAACGAAAGGATATTTTACAGTGTTTCTTAGCAATAAATTTTATTTTCATTAATCTATTTTAATGCCAGTAAATCTCTTCTGAGAGTAGCTTTGGCTGTACTGACATACCAGGGACATGAATCCTAGGCCAATTAACTGTCATGGGAATAAGAGAAGCTAATTAAAGCTCAACTTTGTGTTCATGGAGTTGTGGTGGTTTGCAATTTTACTGCCCCATTGTCACAGATTGGAGATGTTAAGGGAGAAAAAAACAGAAGACATGAGCAGACCACTTTATAAATAGTGTGAAATGCTGATTTTCCCACCTCAAAAATGCTGAAGTAGACCTGCTCACTATTTCTCATGATTTTGTTGGCGTCCTTGCTAGGAATCAGGAAAGCAAAATGAATTACTCCTCTGGGCACTGGGTATTTCATCTGTGCAGCTTTTTGCTGGCAGATTTTTAGATGACGGCTTTAAAAGTGAAGGGTTGGTCTGCCTAGGACCACTGGCACAGCCTCTGTTGCAGGTGGATTGCTGGAAACACAGAGGGAGACCTCAGGACCCAAGGCTTTATGCTCTGTGATCACCTCCTGCCTCTCCGTGGGGATGCAGTCACTCGCATTGAGAATTGATCCTGCTTACACAGAACCCCTCGTGATGCCAGACGTGGTCACAGAGGGACAGCAGCACCCAGAAGCTGTCAGGGTGACAGTCCCCAGCTCTGCCCTGATAGAGGCTAGCAGGGACTTGGGGCTGACGTGGTCATGGATGGCCTGCACCAAAAGATAAATAATTGCCAGCAATTCTTCTGCGAGGGGGGTTATGAGGTTTAACATGCTACCCCGATTGAGAAAGCAGTGATAAAACCTGGCTTTGCTGTGAAACAAGCTGCTCTGAAACACCAGCTTCATCGAGGAAGTGGCCCAGGGAAGCCCACATCCCCAGTCTCTTCCAGATTACCACTAAAACCTGGGATGGGAGTTATCTAAAGGGCAGTGCTGTGCTGTACATTGGGCATTGACCTGTAAAGATCCCTCTCACGTTTACTGATTGTTATGTGCAGGAGTGTTCCTGTTAACACAGCTCAGTCAATGACAACCAGGCCTGCTGACAATACCTCTGTCTTCTCAAAGATTTCCTCAGCGAAGACACTCCTGTGGGGACGAGTTTCCTCCGCATTGCAGCTCATGACAGTGACCAAGGCGTGAACGCAGCCATCACTTATTCAATGTTAGAGCATCAAGTGGAGTACTTCCAGATCAACCCCAGCACGGGCTGGGTGTATGTGAACCGCCCTATCTCCCAGGTAATGTCACTGCCTGCTGGAACCGAGCAGCCCCGAGCCCTCACACCCATCACAGAGGGTTCATTGCTGTCTCTTGATTTGTACAAAATGCTTTGCAAATATCCTCCATCTGCTTTGTTTCGTAGGCCACTTGCATTAGTTGCTATGTTGTAGCAACAGATGGAGGCAACAGAAGCAGCACGGTGGAGCTGACCGTAACCATCACCAGCTCCCTCAGCCAGCCACCCCGGTGGGAGCGGAGCAAATACTGGGTAACCATCCCTGAAAACACCACCCGTGACACCAGGGTAGTGGTACGTTAAAAGTATGACTAATTCCCTCCCTCTTACGTTCATTTCATCTTCTTCCTCTGTTGTGCTCTCTCTGTGTCTGCATTGGAATCACAGACCCACAGGATGGTTTGGGTTGGAAGGGACCTTAAAGCCCACCCAGTCCCACCCCCCTGCCATGGGCAGGGACACCTCCCACCAGCCCAGGCTGCCCAAAGCCCCATCCAGCCTGGCCTTGAGCACCTCCAGGGATGGGGCATCCACAGCTTCTCTGGGCAGCCTGTGCCACTGCCTCACCACCCTCTGACTGAAGAATTTCTTCCTAACATCTAATCTAACTCTCCCCTCTTTCAGTTTAAAGCCATTCCCCCTTGTCCTATCCCTACACCCCCTGACACAGAGTCCCTCCCCAGCTGTCCTGTAGCCCTCTTTAGGCACTGGCAGGCGGCTGTAAGGTCTGCCTGGGGCCTTCTCTTCTCCAGGCTACATGTTACAGGCAGGTAAATTTGCTGTCAGTTAAAGACCTGCAGTAAGCCTAAATGTTGTACAAGGAAACTCAGCTCTTCAGAATGGATGTAAACTGTTTGTCTCTTGTCTGTTATCATAGCCATGCATGCACAGTTCTCCCCATCAAACTGAACACTGCACACTTGCAACCCTGCACTTCATCATTGTATGTGGTGGCTCTTTTCTCCTTCAGACCATCAAAGCCACATCCCCTCTTGGTGATCCCAGGGTTACGTATAACCTGGAGGAGGGTCAGGTTCCAGAGGCAAACATGCCAGTTCGTTTCTACCTGAAGCCAAACAGAGCCGATGGATCTGCTTCTCTTCTGGTCGCTGAACCACTTGACTTCGAGACAACCAAGTTCTTCACCCTGAGAGTCCGGGCACAAAATGTAGCGATGATGCCTCTTGCTTCCTTCACCACTGTTTATATTAATGTGACAGGTAAGGCCTGCTGTTGTTAGAACAGCTCATTCAGAGCAGTTCTGTTGTTGTTTTTACTGTAACACAATGAATTAAGGTAATGTCCATGAAATTACAAAACACCTTAAACTCTTTGTGCATTTCTATGCTGCAAAAGGAGGTTGTATGGTCATTAAAAATTCTGTTTGAGACAGTTTCTAAGTATAACTAGGAAATGTGGAAATGTGATAGCGTAAAAATGTGCTGTGTGAATGTTTACACAATGCTAGTACCTGTTTTTATAAGCACAAATAGAAAGATTTAATTTTAATAAGAGAAATCTAGTAAATGTCCCCAAGCTATACAAAGGAGATGTGTATCACTGGAAATATTCTGCACTATAAAAGGAGAAACAGTACAGAGAGCTTGTTTTTGTGGTTGATATGTTTTGTTTTTTTTTTTGTTACATTCAGAATTTTCTATTTAACATTGAGGTAAAAACTGTAGAAATGGAATGAAAATGTTCTCACAACAGAATTTTCTAAGATTTGACCTAACCCACGTTACAGTGAAATCTCTTCGTAAGGCTCTACTCCTGTAGAACCACATAAAATAAAGTCCAAATTTAATCTTTGCCTTTTGAAGCTTTAGTGGAATTTCTTTGATATGTTGTAATCATTTAGGATCAAAATAAGAATAAGCGAAGTCTTCGGCAAAAACATTTGTCTCTGTAACCACCATGGAAATGAAAGACCTAAGTGGTAATTTGAATAGGAGTCTAATGCTTTTGCTTCACTTTATCACAGTTGTTGTCTTGTCTTCCACAGTCCACTAATGCAAAAACCCTTCTGTGAGGCAGGGGTGCTTAAAGACAGGGCCTGAGCCATAGATTGTGGAGCCTGTCCCAGAATAATTTTCAGACAGTCCAGTCATTGGTAGCAGAATTTATTAGAAACTTCGTTTTACTCACAAGCAAAAAGCTTCTTAAAATGTGGCTGCTAGGGAAAAGTGCAAAAAGGTTTCGGGGAATATGTAACACTTCTGGGTGTAATCCTCTTACAAAGAGTAACACCAGTTGGATTCATCATGGGTTGAGCAGGGGGATGACCAAATCAATGCAGTCATAGCTCCCCTGCCCATCTCTTGTGCTCACCCTTCCTACACAACAGTTGTAGGGAGAAAATGCATCAAAAGCTGGCCCATCAAATTGCTGAACATATATTCCCCAGTTTAGCTCTCTCCAAGGGTCAGACAAGGAAGAAAAGCAAGGCAACCACTGATAAAAAACATAACATGGCTTTGCATTGCCACAATCCAATCTGATCCAGTCTGATCTGGCTGCAGATGACCACTTTCAGAGCAGCTTTCTTTTCTTCAGGCTCCTTGCCACTCCTACATGGGATCCAGTGATTGTGCTGCTGCAGTTTGTTAGCTCACCTAGCCCCGTTCTCTCCAGAAGGTCAGTTTTCTGTCAGAGCCACAAAAGAAGCAGTGTCAGCACACAGTGCTGCTGGTGGGAGGGAGCATCCCCCTGCTTAGAGCAGGATGACAAGAGTGAGAAGGTCAGCATTGCTCCTGTGAGTGCCCAGTACTTAGGTGAGGGGAGGCTAATGTGCAGCTGCCTCCTAAATAAACGTTAGATCCTACAGCCTAACACAGCTCTGGCTGTCCTGCCCTGCAAAGACCAAGAACGACTGTCTGACACACATTCTTTGTCAACACCAGACTCTGCAATTTGAATTTTCTTTGTATGTCAATCAACACGTAATAAAATGCTGAAATTAACTACTCTGAGCAGTTCTGCTGCAGGTTTCAGTAGATAACCAGCTCTTTACAGACTGGGAACAAAAGGCCTCTTAGTCCTGGCATTCATGGATTTATTACAGTAATACTGCTGGTCAAATTGTTAGCTAGTATCTTATCTGAGATTAGGCCACTGTCTCTCAGAAATCACTCAATGTCTACAAAATGCCTTCTAACAGCTCACGTGAAAATGGGAAGAACAAAAGTAGGGTTGCTTCTTTCTATGAACAATGTGAGTTCTTTCTCTAAGCCAAATTATGGCTCAAAATTATGGTAAAAAAAATAATAGAATAAATAAATATGTTCTAAAAGTCTTCAAACATTTTCTCACCGTGGTCCCAATCATCTTCTTTTGCAGATGTCAACGATAATGTGCCATTCTTCATGTCTTCCAACTATGAGGTGTCCGTGCCAGAAGGAGCTGATGTTGGCACATCTGTGCTTCAGGTTTTAGCTACAGACTTGGATTCTGGTCTACACGGAGAGGTTTGACCTCACATCCAATTCTTTTCCTCCCAGTAGGCAAGTTTTAGTATAGCAATTGGTGAGAGTGCACAGTCAGCAGGTGACAGGGAAATGACCCGCAAACGCTTGCAACAACTGTCAAGCATTTGTCTAGCATAAGAAGGGGTGCAGGTGGAGAAGATGCTTCTTCAGGATTTTGGGATCCAGTATCATAGCAAGACATCCTGATCCAGCAATTGTGGCAAAGCACTGCTGTGTGATTCTCAGGGTTGAAGGAAAAATACATTTTCCGTGCATTTTCCTGAGCCTTTTCCAAAAATCCTATAAAATCTCCTGGGAGAGAATTCTGGCTCGTAGAGATCTGCTGGTTTGTAACTCATTTTGCAGCTCCTGTGGAGTAACCTATGTGGTGGAACCATGCCTGGGTGGAAATGTTTCGTTTTTTTCTTCAGAGGAAGGAGCCAAACCTTTGCTAAAGGGGAAAAAAATGGACAGCTTTCATCAGTGAAGATTTTGATTTGTTCATATTTGAGGTTTTTTTTTGTGGTGGTGGGGTGATGAGGCAGGACAACCTGTTGAACAGGACCTAAACTGTTCTATTAGCCCTGCTTCTTTGGTATTAGAATCTGTGGGTTGCTAGAAGCTGGGGAGGCACCAGGAAAGGTGTCATTCCTCACTTTCTCTGTATTTCTGCTATTTTTGAGCTGTCTCCTACTGACCACAGTTGGAGATGAGATACTGATTTGATGGGCTTTGCTGTGACTGCTACAGCTGTTCTTCTGTTAGAGAATTCTGTTTGCTCGTTTTTATTTTGAAATGGGCAAACAACTTCAAAAATTCTGTCCAAACTTCCTTCATAAGAGTGTTGCCACCTTGTGGAGAGGCCCAGGAGGCTACCAGGGAAGGGAGAGGTCGCAGCACTCGGCCATACAAATGAAAGAGGAAAACACAACCTCCTTTAACTATTTACCTTTTAGGTTCGCTACTTTATATTGAAAGATGCTAGTGAAGACTACAGGTTCTTCACCATTGAGCGCAAGACAGGAATTATTTCCACACATGCATCTTTTGACAGAGAGAAAAAAGCCTCCTACTTGATAGAAGTTCAGTCTCAGGACTCTTCAGAATCTGCTAGGCCTGGTGTCCATGGGCAGCCCAATACAGGTAAAACTAATAACAAATTATATATTGGGTAAAAGATATCAGAGACTGGATTCCTTAACTTTTCTAGACTTGGGGATGTGTCAGCTGTCTGGGATATGATCAGGTGTTCCACCCCTGCCGTTTTTAGTCTACATGTTCGTCTTGCATCTCCTTAGACACAGCCTACGTAAGGATTTTTGTCAGTGATGTGAATGACAACGCCCCGGCATTTCCTCAGTCGGTGTATGAGATCAGCATAGATGAGGACAGGGATGTCGGAAGTCCTGTTGTGACGGCGACAGCAAATGATCAAGATGAAGGTGAGCTGACCTGCCCTCCGTGTCTTTCTCTGTAAGTCCTCTTAGCATCCCTGTATGTTGTACCTTGGGTTACTTCCCTCCTGGGCAAACAAATTTCTGCGTTCAGGCGACAACTGAGCACTTCAAACATTTGTAGAAGTGAATAGAGAAGTAAACCTGAAGCACCAAATGGTTTTCTTTTTTATTCCTAAACATTTTGCCTAAAACTACTACTATTGTACAGGCAGAATGTTCTCAGATGGATTCTGTCTTAAAGCAGAGCAATCCTGTTATATTTTAGCACCATCCAGTGGTAAAAAAATTTAAAAAAGTTAAGGAATGTTGGCATTTGAGGAAGGAGGTTTAGGAAACACAAAGCAAAAATAGCTTTTAATATTTTAATAGTGTGTTACTTTTTTATTGTTGGCAAGTGAATGTACAATACATAAATTAGAGGCACATGATTCCCTCATTACCAATAAACAGGAACTTGTCTGTGACCACAAATTATATTTGTGGATAAAAATGCAGACCCTGTGCCCAATCTACCATAAACAAACCCATCAAATTACATATACGGCTCGTTCTGTTTGCATCCATGTCTACGTTTTATCTCCTACACACATTGTAACAGCCTGGTTCTTGGTAAATAAGGTTGCTCTTGGATACATGTCCACCATGTAGAAGTGAATTGAGCGTTCAGGGAGCGTGCAGGCTGTGGTCATTTGCTTTCTCTTGTAGGTGCAAATGCCAAACTCAGGTACCAGATCACGTCAGGAAACGTGGAAGGAGTTTTTGATGTGGAAACCGAGGCTGGAACTGTCTTCATTGTTCAGCCTCTGGATTATGAACAAGAACAGCGTTATGAGCTCCAGCTTGTAGCATCTGATGGGAAGTGGGAAAACCACACTCTTATCATCATCAATGTTGTGAATAAGAACGACGAAGCGCCAGTCTTCACTCAGAATGAGTATTATGGCAGTGTCCTGGAGGAACTCACAGATCTGCCTGCATTTGTTCTAAAGGTAAAATGCTTTTCATGCAGCAGAGCAAAACCTGATTTTTTTTTTTTAATTTTTTCCCCAAGGATTGAGCCATTCACACACACAAAATGGCTCATTCCCATCCATGCACACAAATCTAAGGAGACAGTATCATCAGAACAGGTAAGCCCTGGTATTAGGATTTAGCTAGTAACTTTCTATAGAGAAGAGAATAAAGAGAATCTGGCTGAATTTGTGTGATAGACTTGCTCCCTTGACCAACAGAAATGTTGAACAGTAAGTTAGCTTTCCTTTACAAACCAAGGGAACGTGTATTTGAGGGAGTGAGCGTGGTTAGCCTCTGTACTTCATGTGTTTAAGTTCACAGACTCTTTGGCTACACTTATACTACCAAATAAAAATAATCAGGGGATGCTCTTTGTGGAGCTGGGAGTCTTCTGTCCCGTGCTGATAATCAGCTTGGGTATATGGCCACCCTGTTCCCACAGCCTTCTGCTCACTCTGAGAGAAAGTCCCTCTTCGTCTTTGTATTACAGCTCTGAAGAGTTTCATAAGAAACATGTGCTCAGCAGAGCTATTATTATTATTATTACCACTTGCTTCTTGCTGGAGTTATTTCCTCTTCCCAGAATATAACGGGAAGAAGAATACATTAGCCTGTCTAAACACCATCTTTTTGTTTCTCTAGGCTGTGCACTGATGTTTATTGAAAGAGTGCTTGACCTGAGCGACTGAAACCAAGAGATGTTTGTTGTTAAATTTCATGCTATTTTTGTAGCCTGCACAATACAAATTGACATCAATAAAAGAACGGCGTTTTCCTGGTTTCCGTTGCATAAACACTTCCCTGCTGTGGTTTCTTCTAGGTTTCTGCAACAGACCCTGACCAAGCAGCTGATCAAAATGCCATCAGCTATTCCCTGCACGGACAGGGGGCCGGGAGCGAATTCAGCATCAACAAGAACACGGGTGAGATCAGCACAAACAGGAGGTTAGACCGCGAGAAGCGATCAACGTGGCGCTTCCTCGTTCTCGCAACAGATGAGAGTGGGGAGGGACTGACTGGCTTTGCAGATGTTGTCATAGAAGTGAGGGACGTGAACGACAACGCGCCCCTTTTCCTCTGTGTGTCGGCTGGTTGTTTCGTGGGTCACGTCCCTGAGGATTCCCCGGCAGACACGGCTGTTATGGAGATGACCGCGGTGGACTTTGATGACCCAAAAGCTGGCACGAACGCTGTGCTAACCTACAGAATCGTTCAGAACGTCCAAAATGAAATTAACCTCAACTTGTTCTCAATTAACTCTGCTAGCGGCACCATCTACACCATGCTTGGCTCCCTGGACCGGGAGAAGGAGGACAGGTATCTGCTGGTGGTGGAGGCCAAGGACGGAGGGGGGCTGACTGGGACAGGCACTGCCACGATTTTGGTGACTGATGTGAACGACCACGCTCCGGTCTTCCTGCAAAGAATCTACACAGCATTCATCTCAGAGAACGCGAGCATTAACACCGAGGTTGCGGTGGTGTCTGCTACGGACAGGGATGAGGGGGAAAACGCCATGGTGACGTTCAGCATCCTCGACGGCGACACCGACCGCAAGTTCTCCGTGGAGACAGACAAAGTCAACAACTGCGGGTTCATCCGGCTGCGAAAGCGGATTGACTTCGAGAAGCCTCACGAGAGGGTGTTCAATTTGACTCTGAAAGCAGAGGACGTGGATTTCTTCAGCATCGCTCACTGCGTGATCTACGTAGAGGATGCCAACGACCATGCCCCACTCTTCTACCCCCAATTCTATGAAGTGGCTGCTCTGGGGGAAGACGTGCCTGTAGGCACCAAAGTTGTTCAGGTTTCTGCTGTTGATTTGGATTCTGGCCTGAACGGAAGGTTTTCTTTCCACCTGCTGAACAAGTCTGACCCTGGTGGCCAGTTCTCTGTGGCTAGTGATGGCTGGGTGGTCGTCGCAGGACTGCTGGATTATGAGGCAGTGACACAGTACCAGCTCACCGTTATCGCCACAGATATGGGGCAGCCCCCTCTGGCAGGCAGTGCCACTGTTGTAGTGACTCTGCAGGACGTAAATGACAACGGGCCGGAGTTTGAGGCTCATTATAACCCCGTGGTGTGGGAAAACACAGCTGCTCCTCAGGTAGTCCAAATGAACGAGACATCTGCTTTGCTGTATGCTAAGGACCGAGACACTGCTGCTAACGGAGCGCCCTTCTCCTTCCAGTTACTCAGCAATTCTGATAGTCCAGGTAATTTCCACTTGCAGGACTTCTACAACGGAAGCGCCCAGCTCACTGCGCTGCGTACCTTCGACAGGGAAGTGCACAAGGTCTTCTACCTGCCCGTCCTGATCACAGACAGCGGGGTGCCACCCATGAGCTCCACCAACACCTTAACTGTGAATATCGGCGACCAGAACGACCACCCGCATTCAGCTGGTTACATGGAGTGCCTCATCTACAGCTACGACGGTAAGGCCCTCTCTGATGCTTGCTTCCAGGTGTAACAGCGAGGCCAAAGGAGCAGCTGTGAGGTTCACAAGAGACTCTTCCACATAAGATCTCAGTGGAAGAATTACTGAAGTTTGCTCAAGCCCACAAGAAGAACAGTAGGTGTGCAAGGGAAGGGACTCTGGGCCACTTGGTTTGTGGGAGAAGCTGAGCCAGCCTTGAATTAGGAGGTTAGCTGGCTGACCGCTGTCACATTTGAGTAATGATCCCTTGATTTCAAATGCAGTTTTCCAGCAAAGTTAACATTCCAGGGGAAAAGAAAAGAACTCAGAATGTTGCTGGGCTGAATCTGAATTATTCAGAGAACCTTGTTCCCTGCACAGACTGAACTGAACAGTCAGTTTGGTATCAATTAATACTCTTAACTTGAACTCGTGTAAATTGCCTGAGACGTTCCTATCAGCCTTCAGCTGACAAACGCTGTTATTTATATCTATTATTATTTATTTATTTATATCTGTTATTATATCTATTTGTATCAAAATGTTCTGTCTGTTTTGTGCTCACTCTCGAGTTCAGACCTTGCTGCTTTTTGCTGAGGAAACTCTTGCAAATACTGAGAACCTCTGCTTCTAACCTAAGTACCAAATCTTTTTATTACATCTGAATTCTCTTTTAGTTGCTTGTTTAAAGGTTAAAGTCACCTGTCCTGCTAATTTATGGGAGGGAATAGCAAGTGGTTTTAAGGTAACAGAATCAGAAGGCTAGCAGTGTGTTGTGTGTTGCATTCATATGATATAGGAATCAAACACCAGGGCATCACGCATACAGCAAAATATCAGATGAATGTTGTCCCAGCTGCAGGACATGTACAGTTTTCTCTCCTTGTTGCCTGCAGCCCTCAGATGTCGGGGTTTGTGGTGTTTCCTTTCAGAAGGTGAAATCCCACAGCTTTTGCTCCTTGTGTATCCTTGATTCTTTACTCAGTAGATTTGAGACTTGAAATATGAGAATGAATATTCTCATATTGAGATATGAGAATGAATATGAGAATGAATTGAGATATCAAGAATGAATTGAGATATTGGTGGATCTTTCCTTCAGAAATAGCTTTTGGTTAAAAACAAACAATCAAAAATACTTATTTGTGAGTTTTTCTTAGAGGATTTAAAAACAGCAGAATATATGCAGCTTTTCCTCTTATCCCAGAGTCTCACCACCTACTCCAAATAAGCCTGGTTACTGTGTTTTGGACATCCTCTCTATCTTGCTGTAATTTCCTCCTAATTGCTATTGTTTTTTGCCCTTTGTCATCCAGTCAATATTTTGGCTGTTCTGCCAAACCCCAACCCCTGTCTAAACCACTCTGTAAGCTGGTTGGGCACGGCAGCTAAAATAATGGGAGGGATTATTGTGGCATTGTTCCTGAATCTCTCTTTTATCTTTCTTCAGAGGTGGCTAGCTTTTTCCTTCCTGACTGCTTTTCCGTGCAGCCTCTGCTTGAGTTTAATCTATGTAGACATACAGCAAAAAAACACCCCTTATTACCCACACAGGACAGGACGTGGTGTTTACAAACTGGTGCCCATCTTCTGTAAAGAATCATGACAATTATTTCTGTAGAGGTTTTAGGTTTAAGGCAAGCCAGGAAAACTGGAGTGGCTGACCTGTTTGTGTAATGGTATCATTCTGACTATGCCACTTGCATGCTGTGTTGTTTTAGGTATCCTACCTATGACCATCCTGGGACAAGTCCGTGCCCCTGATAATGATGACTGGGATCGCAAAATCTACCAATTTGAAGGAAAAACATCAAGGTATTTAGAGAGAAAAATGGAAGTTGGGTGAAATGTATGGAAAACTTGCCTGGATGCTGAAACACAGAATGTATTTAAACTGTCTCTCTTTGAAAACAAGTGTGCAAAAGCATGTTCTTGGTTAGATGCTTGTGTGTAGCTCTCCAAAAACCTTTCTGACTGTGAAATGACAGTAGATAATGCCAAATGCCAAACTGATCCATTTCCTGTTGCCTAATGGTGTGTCCTATCCACTAGGACACCGTTCACAATCCCCCAGTTGTAGTCATATCCATAAAAAATATCAGTGACCCACTACAGAAAAAATACCCACTGCCTTCCATCCTCTTTCCTCCAAGCTCTTGGAATTTGGTATTTCAGTGTCACCACTGTTCTTAAACGTTATGTGTGTTGGAGGTGTTCCCACCACAGTGTCTGGATTATGAGCAGGGCCGAGATGTCCACGTGCTGTTCAGATGTGTGTTGTGCCTGCTGTGAGTCACTCTTGATGAATATATCTGAACTAGGAGTTCACACAGTTTCCAAAGTTATGCCTGTAGTAGCGTGAGTCTCCCTGCATGGTTTTTATGGCATAGAAGCAGGAAGAAACTTTCTCAATATACTGGTGGAGGTCATTAGGAGCCAACAGGCAATGTAAAAATGTTCTGTTCTGCACTGTCCCTGCATGAGGGACCACATCTGCTGTCTTTGGTAGCTTTCCCAAAACAAAGTGGATCAGAGGAACTATCAATGATAGTAATTACTTCTCAGCTCTTTAACTTCTCATAGCTTGTTCCTTGGCTTAACTCTTATTACAGGTACTTTATCCTTAATGATAACTCAGGTTTGCTGACTATTAAGGAAGGAACCCCAGCAGGAACATACAACCTAAGAGTTAGAGTCATTGATGGAGTCTGGCCAGACGTTGTTTCAACCGTAAAGGTTACGGTGAAGGAGATCAGAGACGATGCCCTCCGTAATGCTGGTTCTGTACGAATAAAAGGTAAGGAAGGTGATGAAGTATGTTAGAATCGTAATACTGAAATCTACCTCTTCAATGTTACTACTGTGTTATTTAGAATTCTAATGCCCTTAAACTTAGGAGCTAATGGCTTGATAGATAAAGGTTTGAAAATGCATCTTCATTTGCATGGTTCTCTGACATGTCCTTCCTGCACGTAAGGAATATCTCTGGAGAAAAGTCAGCAAGAAATGCTTGTCTGATGCAGGAGAATAGGTACAAGATTTCTACATCGACTTTTCAACAAAACAGCGATTTATGTTTCAGAAAAAAATCCTCATTTGAACAACTGGCTCCCTGAAATTCGCCAGATTGTTTCAATCATTGTGAAAAAATAAAATCTTAACCATGTTTCTGATTTAAAAGAATGAAAAAAAAAATAGAAATGAATGAGAATTAAAAAGCCTCATTACACAAATCCTAAGCAGAAGCCAGCACGGAAAATTTCAGAGCCTAAAAATGAAAACACTCATAAATTTGCAGTTGAGTGCATTTTCTGCAGCCTTAATATTTGTTCTGTCCCTCTTTTATTGCTACAACAGTTGCAAGATAAGTGTTTGTCAGGTTTTTAAATTCTGTTTACAGATATCACCCCAGAGGAGTTCATATCCCAATCCCCTGAAAAAGAGAGTAAATACAACCAGATGAAGAAGCTGCTTTCAGAAATCTTGTCTGCCCCACTTGAAAATGTTCACATTTTCAGTGTGTTAAATAGCCCAAGTCAAACCCGAGGCGTTGATGTTTGGTTTGCAGTTTATGGTCCACCCTATTATAAAGCAGAAAAACTTAATGGCAATGTAGCAGCCTCCAGAGCATGGGTAAGTATTTATGCTACATATGAAACCACAGCATCTTCCCGTTGTGTCTACTCAGATAACAAACACTGCCTAGTGAATGTGCATATTTAGAATGACTGAGAGAATAATGTGTGAGAAAAATGGATAATTTTAATCAGTAAAGTCAAATAGTCCTTTAACATTTATATTTAAAGTTTTGAATATGAATGCTTTAGAAGCCAGCCTATAAATACAAATTGAGTCACCCAAACACCATGAGCAAACTTTTAGGAATGTAAACATGTTTCTCCTATGAGAAAGAGAGTGTAAAATCCTGTATAAAGAGTGTGTAAATTACCTTTGTACATGCGGTCTTAATATTTCAGTTTATATTCTCCTACACAGAAATGTTCTGTAGCTGAAGCTCAGAAACCTGTGTTCACTCAACACTTCCAGTTTCCTGGGTTAAGAGGGCAGAGCAGTAAAATAACCATTACCCAGTGGAGAAACAGGTTGGAAACGTGCATTTAAAATCTAATAAAGTAGCTATGTTTATAATCAGTGCTGCAGTAATAACTCACTGTTGCCAGAAAAGGTATTTCTTCATTGCCAAGGGCAGTTCACCCTTCTCAATATTAAGGCATAAATCCAAATTAAAAGTACAACTCAGATTCTATGTAAATAATCCATCAGAACTATAAGTGAATAAAACTTATCCACTCTACTTATGATGAATATGACAATATTTTTGTCTTCTAAATGCTCACTCACACTGTAAATGACTTTATATAACAAGGCTTTTGCCTTAACAGCTACCAGGCTGAACTGCCTTTGACTGGACAGAGTGAGGTAGATGTTGGAAGGAAATGGCACAGCAACCAGTTTTGAGAATAAATAAGACTTGGGCTTTTCACGTCTGTCATCTGTGAGCTTCCCCTTTGTGGAAAAGTCAGATGAATGCAACTAATTGTTCTCCACAGCTGGAAAACATCTTGGCTATAAATATCACCCAGATTGGCATTGATGAATGTGTGACTGCAAACTGCACTCACAGCAGCGGATGCAGCAGCAAGCATGAGCAGAGTCATGTGCCAACGATCACCACAGCTGGAAGTGTTTCGCTGGTGTCTGTGACAGTCCTGAGCAGTGCCCTGTGTGGCTGTGCGGCTCGGGAGAGTCCCCATCTCTCCTGCTCCTCGTACCAGACGAACCCTTGCCTCAACGGTGGCACGTGTGTGGATACTGATTTGGGCTACAGGTTGGTGGGGCTTTGCCCAGGGTGCAGGCAGAGTGCTTCTGCTCGGTGTGTGGGGAGGAGGACAGGAGGCTTGGGGAGGTGTCATTGCGTGGCTTCTCACTGTGACTGATTGTTGGACTTCACACAGGTCCTGCAAATAAAATTCTTATTTCCAGATAGGTGCTTTGGTTTGTCATAGCCTCCAGGTAAACCTTGGGGATTTTGCAGGCAGTCATGGTTCCTTTAATGTCACCCTGCAAAATGTTTTTTGTTTCGTGCAGCCTACCTCAATGTTATTAAACATTTTAATCATGTCACTTAACGTCACTTAATAACATCTTCCAAATGTTCCTTGCCTTGACTTTTTTCTTCAAAAATTACGTCTCATAGAGAAAATAGCATGAAGATGAAAAAAACAGTGGGACTGGGTTAGCTCAGAATGAGCCTAGTACCCTTCCAGAAGGGAAACCTTAAGCATGTTTGCTTAAAAATCGTCATCCCAGCATAGGAAGGCTGAAACAACTAACAAGCCTTTCCTGAGGAGCTCTTCTCTTCTTCTCTAGAAGCCCTTGTCATAGTTAAGACCTGAGCCTGACAGTGCTGCTCAGGTGTAATCAGGTAGAGAAATTTTGCTGCCCAGAAACACTGTTATCCTTGGTAGCACTCTGCCACGTATTATCTGCTCAGTTCTGAAGCTCCATTACTTCTGCTCCATTTTCAGTGGTTTTGTGAGGGGTCATTTAGGAAGGCTCCACCATTTACTCATAGAATTATCTTGCTGAATATTAGGCAATTAATCTTACCTTAGATGATTTAGATCTTAAGATAAGTTGTGTCTATACAAACAAGTGAACGGAGGACGTTTTATAATGGAAGTTTTGCTAGTGCTTATTTAACTCTCACCATGGCCAAGGCATCAGAGGCTCTTGTGATCAGAGTGGAGGGTCCTGCTGTGGGATAAGCCTTTAGCCAGTTCTGCTCGCATGGTGGATTTTTTTTCTTAATTTTTCTTTTCAATAGATGCAAATGCTCTCCTAATTTCCACGGGCCAGACTGCCAGCAGACAAAGCACAGCTTCAGAGGCCGCGGTTACGCCTGGTTCCCTCCTCTCAAGCCTTGCTTTGAGAGCCGCATCTCCTTGGAGTTTATCACTGAGGTCCCCGACGGCCTTCTGTTGTACCAGGGACCTGTAGCACGGGAGCAGCCTGGAGAGCTGAAAGATTTCATGGCACTGGGTAAGTGACTTCATGGGTACTTGTTCTGTGTGGTTGCATGAACATGAATTACTTGCGGTTAATAGTATTGGTGGCTTTTTTTTAATTTAAAAAATAAAAAGGTTCAGAAAGTTACTTTTGGGGAATAAGGAGAATGCAGACTGATTTGCCACTATGCCCAGCGTGTGTCCTGTCAGCATGTTAGAAGCTGAATGTTTTAAAACTGAGTTCCCTCCACTGGCTAAAGAGCTCCTCAGACTAAAATTTGAGGGTGACACAGCCAGTTGCATACAGGAACGTGGTGGGTGCTTATCCTGTAACTGTCTTTTCTCTGCAGAGCTCTCTGGTGGTGTCCCGGTGCTGACTGTGAGCCATGGCTCTGGCGAGCTTTTCCTGCAGCTGTCCCCAAAAGTGAATGTCGCAGATCGCCGCTGGCACAACATAAAAATTATAAATGATGGAAAGGCAAGTGTGAATATGGGCAATCCTGGCAAAGCACTGATTCCTGTATCTAGAACCCCTTCAGAACCCCTTTTTGTGTCTGTTGAGCTCTTTCAACAATCATCCCATCGCTGCAAGGGCAGGGACTGAAGTTTGTCAGCTCAGATATCCCCTTAGTCTTGAGGCAGTCAATCAGAGCAAGGCCTTAGAGGTCTGACCCACCTTTGACATGGGCCCTTCTGTTTTTTGTTTAATGATCTATCATCTGTTATTTATTATTATTAATGATCTGTTAATGATCTATTGCTTGGATTTATGATAATCCAGGGGATGAGATGCACCCTGGGCTGATGAAGTGAAATATCCTTAATTTCTTGGAGTGGGAAACCCTACCCCACCAGGTGACTCAAAGAAGATAGAAGTGCTTTTGTGTAAGGGGAACTTCTTGCTGGTGTAACACTGGTGAAGCCATCTGCTAGGTTGCCCCTTTCTCTCCCCCATAATAGAAAGCAGTGGGTATGTCAGGATCTGGAACAGGGAACCTGGCAGATATCTGCTCTGCTAGCTTGTCTCTTTGGGTTCTGATTTGGCAGCAAACTCCAAGAAAATCCTGCCTTCTCTCTGCCCTGTCAGAGACTTTGCCTGGTCATGGTAGAATCAGACCTTTTGTTTGTACAGCTCCTTAGTTATACTCCAACTCTCCAGATTAGCGTATAGAACTGTTTTAGTATTTTAATAAAGTCTCCTACAATGTAACCACTAGTTAACATCCCCCTTCTGCTAAGTGAAAGAAAATGTGTAGTTAAAATGTACGCGTGTCTCCAGATGCAATTATTTCAAATAATACCTTTCTCCAGAAAGTGAAGCTGGTTCTTGACCACTGCGTAAACAGCTCAGTTAGAGATAGCAACAGTGTTGGTAAGAAGATGTCCCCAGTGGATCTGTCTGCCTGTGAAGCCTCTGAAGAGACTGTGGAAACTTGGAGGTAAAAAACAAACAGACAAGCAAAACAAACAAACAACAAGCAAACTGGAAACATAATAGCTCAAAAGATCTAAGGAAAAGGATGAGGGAGAAGGAAAAGAAAATTCAGCCAAACTGTAGTAATTCTTTCCACTAATTATTTCTTTCTTTGTCTTCCCCTCAACATGGGCAGGCTCTTCAGTGGCCATCAGCCCCTGCAGCTGGGGGGCGTTAAGAAGACTTTGCCTTACCACACCTCACAAAAGCACTTCAAAGGGTTCGTTGGCTGCATTCGCAATGTCGTTGTTGACAGTAAGGTAGGGCTGCTAAAACCGACCTGGGATCTGCCAGTGTCAACTGTGGACACCTGGTGTGATGCTTCCCTTTGTCCTTGCCTAGGTGTATGATTTAGAGCACCCTGCAGAGTCCTTGAACAGCGCTCCCGGGTGCGTCCTTACGGATGAAATGTGTCAGAGCGCTGGGGTGGCCTCCTGTGGTGTCCACGGCAAGTGTGTTGGTGGCTGGGACTTCGTCCGCTGTGACTGCTCCCCAGGATACGCTGGACCAGCCTGTGACAAAGGTACTGCAAGCTCTAGGGAGAAATTCATGCAAGGGTCTGTGGGAACAGCATCAAACACACAGCTCTGTTTGCTACCACTTTGAGCTGCCTTCTGGGAGTGTTTTAGATCTGCAGCAATGTAAATATCCTAACTCGTGTTGAATACAGGTAATGTCACGGATGGGGTCTTGATGAGACCTGCCATACTGTGGCAAGTGGTTAGATGGGTTGGTTTGCCTTTTTCATCACAACACCTTATTTCTCAGTGGTGAAGGATGAAACATTTTGCATTGGGCATTCTTCCTCTGACCATACTGATCAAAAAATTTAGTTTAAGGAACATGGTTCTGTTCATCATCTTGCAGTGGTCTTAAGAGTGATTAGGTGCCAGCTTGATATGTTCTATCTGTAAAACCTGGGGACACAACCCTCAAGTCCTCAGGTCCAATTTTCCATCCATAAAAGGGGGATAATTACATTTCCCTCTGCCACTGGAATGAATTGAAGGTTGTGCAATGCCCTTAGACCACAGCGGTGGGTTCATGTGGGGACATAACACGAGGCCAGCTCCAGCAAATGTGGTATCCTGTGCAAAATCAGCATGAAATGTGCATCAGAGAACAAAAGCATACAAGGAGCTGTAATGAAAACCTCAGAGCCATTGTAAGAAATTACAAAGTTTTAGCACAATTCAAAAATCTAAGAAATAAGTCCTTTAATGTGTGAAGTGCTCCTAGTTGCCTGCAGCCATGTGCAGGGCACACATGCTTGAGGTTGGCTCTGGCCTGCACATACCTTCAGCAGCCTGTGCTCAGAAGCAGAAAGCAGACTGGAGTTACAGGTGTTTACTGGGACTTTACCTGCCCTGAGTCTGCTTGATCCCTCTAGGTAGGGATGATGGGGTTGGTTGTAACAAACTATCAGGACCAGCGCCCCATAACACCCAGGGCTTTGTGTAGCATGAGAGAATTTGCTCCCTCATCCCCTTAATTTGAGTGAGCTACGGGAGAGGATGAGCAGCAGCAATCAGTTGGAAAGGAGCACGTGTTAGGTAGCATTGCATCAATGCGTTGTGATTAATAGACACAATTTGTGGTGATTGCACATATCCTTTCAGCTTCGTGCTCTTACTTTTCCATCTTGCATGCAGAACAATAACACCCTGCAAGCAGCCAGCCCCTTTCTTTCTTTCTCCGTCTCCCACACAAGACTTAAAAGGTGACATTAAATTACCCAGTGGAAGCTTGTCTGCTGTGGTGAGGATTGGCATCACGACTGGCACATTCTAGGCCTGGAGCCTTCATTGTTTCAAGTGTTTATAATGACCACGTAAGCGGTCAATATAGCTCAGTTATTTGTATTAATGTTCTGCAGACAGATGATGCTGGTTTTTAAACATCTGCCTATATTTAAGTCTTATTCTGGTTTGCATTATCTTGGGATGCTGCTTCATAAACCCAGCTGCTTCTTTGGGACAACTGTATTGATTCCTACCCCACACCACTGTGTGAGAAACCAAGTGCTCAGAAACTAATTACTTAAAATCCACAAGTCACATCCTGCTGTATTAGGAAAACTCCGATTGGTTCCGGTTTCTTCTAATATTTTGGGCTGCAGATGCTGGTGTTGAGCTGATGCTTTACAAATGGCAGAGCCGCACTCACAGCAAGGAGCAGACAGCGAGGGTCAGGAATCACTGTAGTGTCCCAAGAAAATCCATCCCTGCTCATCAGCTAGAGCCTGCTGCTGCAGAGATATTGAGCAAAAGAGAACAGTGGGGTAGGAAGAGTGATACAAAGCAATAAATTAAAAGAGAAAAGAAAATTAACTTTAGGAAGGAAAATTGATAGGAGAAACAGTGAGAGAGAAAGAGAATGCAGAAGTTAAGTCTCTATCATATGATGTTTCATGTCCTGGGAACCAGACTAAGTGCCCCACCACCCACTTTTTGGCACTTTTTGGGTTTTTATTTAAGTGGTTCTGACCTCAGCTTAGATATTGGTGACTCAGTATTCTTCCTGTATAGCCATAAACTTGGATTACATCTTGTCTTGTTTGGAAGAAATTTATTTTTTCAACTAGGCTGTGTCCAGAACGAGGAGACCTAGGACTGCAGTCAGGTAATGAGACTCAAGTGGGAACCTGCTGCATAAAAGCACCAGGCTCTGGGTTTAGTGGTAACTGATTTCCACAAAAATGGAAGCAAATTCATCAAAGTCTCTGCTGGAAGACTCTCAAGTGGATTCCCCGGGTTGATGGGAAGAGCAACTCATTCTGAGATTTCCTCCTTGTTTTTGTGTGTGCGTTGTGCTTAGTTCTTCCAGAGTGGGCTTTTGGAAGGGACAGCTGGATCCACTACGAGCCGAGGAGCACTCGCAGCGCTCGCAGCACTCGTGTGCGGCTGATGGTGCGCACCCGCATCTCCCGCAGCACCCTGCTCAGCTTGGCCTCCGCAGATGGGAGCGCGTACATGCGGCTGGAGGTGGGTGCCCCAAAAGCTCTTCTGCTCCAGTCCTCTTCATTTGTCGTGGAGTATCCCAACAGGAGACGTAGATGCAGTTTCTGGTTAAGGACACCTATTTATAACGTAATAAGGAGCAAGAATTCACCGCGTGAGGGCAGCTGCTCTTATTTTTGTTGTGAAAATAAAGCACAGCCAGAAGATTGTTTTGTCCTGCTTGCCTTTTCCCTTTGCTTTTATCTGTCTCTGGCAATAAAGACTCTCTCTACATCTTTGTTTTTGCTAAAAAAAAAAAAAAGAAAAAAAAAAAGAGCTGTCTGGATTATATTAGCCAGGCAAAGGCTAATTATTACAATTGTAAGGGCAGAGTCAGCTGGGAAGACAGGGATGGGTATCACCAGGGAGAAGACCGGTAAAAAGATTCATCTGAGTTAGGAGAAAGAGTGGCCTGTGATGAAAGAAGCTGATCATTCCTGGACCTAAAGTATTCTTGTTTTCTCTGTGAATAAAGACTTTTTCACACCCTTAAAAGCAAGTGTGATATTTCAATTTTAAAAGCTAAGGTCTGTGTTGGTGGTTTTTGGTTTTTTTTTTTTGGTTTGATTTGGTTTGAGACAGGACAATGCAATAACACGAGTGCATTTCTGTTAGTAAAGGTTTTTATTGTCTTTTAGGTGGATGAGGGTTTCTTTTGCGTTAACATCAGCTTGGGGGACAAGAATCACTCTCTGAGACTGACGACGTTACGTATTAATAATGGCCAGTGGGTTCTGCTGACCATGGAGCGCTACAACAACGAATTTACGCTGCGTGTTAACAGTGGTGGAGGTGATCAAGAAGTGACCTCTGTCTTGGGCACGAACAGATGGTTTGAAATGGATTGGGCAAGCGTTGTGCTGGGAAGCCGCTTTCCCAGTCATTCAGAGAGCGATTTCCAAGGTAAGTGATGTGATGAACTCTCAAAAGAAGGCAATTGCAACCTAAAGGTGCCATCTTTGAGTATGCTGGAGAGTCTAAAACAAAAGTAAGAACTCCCACGCACACTACTGTGCCCATGAAACCCCACTTCATCTACTAGGGAAGTCAGAGCTAGTGTTCATCTCTCCATTTACCGTTGTAGCTGGTTCTAGTGATGATGTGAAATCTCCTGTAGCACTTCGTATTTTCATTTCCCATGTCAAATGTTGCAAGTAGGGAAATTGTACTGTGATCTTCAATCCCTTTTCCCCTTGGATGGGTTTAAGAACCAGACACAACATGTCCTGGAAAGACAAGAAAGACTTGGGAGACAATCCATGGTGCTGTCTCCATTTCCTGGGGTGGGGATGCTAGGACTTTGAGACTGTGCCTGAATAGAAGACAGCTTTTTCCAGTGTGTTGCTTCTCAGTCAGCTCCACTTCTAAGATTTTAAGTCTAGATTAATTTAGGGGAGCTGTTCTGGAGAAGTATTGTCAATCTGCAGAGGGGGTAGAGCACATGGGCACGTGTCCTATAGCTCTTCTAAAATAAAACAGATAAGTCATCTAAGGATCATTACATATTTTTTTTTCTGTATTTCAGCATGCTTTAAGGTCTGTTTATCTGTTGGGGGAAAGGAAGGTAGGGAAGTTACTAACTCAACATATTTCTATGTGCACTCCCCTTCCTTATGCAGGTTGTTTGCGTGACGTCCAGCTGAATGGTCAGCCACTTCTCGTGGAAGGCAAGAGCACAGAGTTTGGCTTAATTCGGAGGCGGCAGGGTGTCACGATGGGATGCCATTCCAGTGCCTGCAGCAGCCAGCCCTGTTACAGCCCTTTCCTCTGCGTAGACCTGTGGAGAAAATACGAATGCCGGTACATTAAGCTTTTATTTTTTTTCACCCAGGGGTGGTTGGGAAGCTCTTTTTTTCCACTCTAGGTTGGACAAATTGCTTTTAACAGTGAAACTCCCTGCTGCTTCTGACCAGAGAGGGCATCCCAAGCACATCCTGCTCTCCATCTCATCTCCTACTGTGAGCCAAACTTGCTTTTTCCTGCAAGTCTGAGGTGGGACCAACCTACTTATTCTACCTTTTTTTTTTTTTCTCCCTATGGTGAGAAAATCACAGGCCAGCGTGGAAATGAAATGCCCTTTGATAAAAGCTGGATTGCAAAAGCTTTGTTTTCTGCTAGTCTGTGTGAAAATATGCATTGTATTAGTACAACGTATATATATTGTGTATACATTATAGAGAGAGAGAGATAGAGAGAGAATATATCATATATATGTCTTGTAAAGAAGCTGAAGTTAGTCCTACTTTGTATGAAGCAATGGGACTTTCAAAACAAGACTGTCACAAAACTGAGTTCTAAAATTGGCTGCCAAGGGTCAGAACCAAAGCCCACCAGCCTGGTATCCTATGCAGTTAGTTCCTTGGGAAAGAGTCAACTCGTAAAGAAAATATTCAGAAATTACATTAAAATATGCAAATCAAAATACAAGCATAATATTGCATGCTCAGAAAACAAACCAAACAACAACAACAAAACACCATGCAGGAGCAGGAGAAGGTACCACTTGAATTCCTTCAATTCAGCCAAAATTTGTGCTTCTGAGGCCTAGCAATGTGTTGCTGAAAGAGGCTGTGAGATGGTCCAAAGTGTGCCTTGGGACACTCCTTTCTTCAGTGCTGTTGTTAAAAAAACATGAAGGCTCTTCTATCTATTCATGAGTGTTTTTTCATCAGAGTGCAGAATGCAGGGCTGTGTTCCTCACAGTATTCCTGTGTGGCCTCCAATTACACATCAGAAGAAATTACTTGCTCTACAGATCCAAGTCCTGAAAGACAGCTGGGTCCTTCTGAGCAGATCAATGACCATCTCTTTCCCAAAGGTCCAAATGAACATCACAAAGCTTATTCTAAGTGCTCACTAGCCCTTTTCCCATTAATCTCAGCTACCCATTTCCTGCTACGGGCTTTGAAGACCTCTGTAGAAAAGGGGTTCAGAAGCTGGTAAATCCCTTTTTTAAGGCAGGAACGAAGCTCTTGTGCTTATCTTCTGGATATATGTTCACATTTTCATGAGCCTACTAGCTCACTGTTAGATTTTGCATCTGTTTGATGCTCTCAATGTCAACGTGTGGTTTGCTTGAGCATTCTGTAATCACTGCCTTTAATGAAGTAGTAACAAGCTTTGCACAATGCAGCATGCAGCTCCAGGTGCATCGCCTGCCTGACAGATCCCTTGTGCTTTTCTTGGCCAGGTGTCCAGCTGGGAAAGTGGAGGTGGTTGACAGCCTTAGTGGGCTCAGACACTGTACCTCATCACCCTGCGGACACTGGACCTGCAGGAATGGGGGTACCTGCGTGGCTCAGTCCCAGGACAAGACCATCTGCCAGTGCCCCGAAGGCTACAAGGGAAGATGGTGTGAAATCAGCCAGGTGAAGGCTGGAAGACCTGTTGGGCTCAGCTCTGGCTCTATTCTGGCAATCAGCATGTGTCTCCTTGTCTTCCTAGGTAGGAAAACAAGTATTCATTGTTGTTGTTTTACTATTTTTTTTAATTTTTATGTTTTAATCTTGTACCTTGCTCTTTGTTGGAATCAAGTCTGCTTACCCTCATGTTGTGATTAGTGTTTCTCCTTTTCTGGAGATCACTAATTGGGAGTTCATTTGAGGATGCTAAGAGACAGGAATCGACACATATTTACAGTTTACTTGCTTGAAGTCACTTCAAGCAAATTTAGGACTTCTCTCTTCCAGAATCACTTGCTTTCAGTCTTCCTTAAATAAGGATTTTCCAGCTATGTGTGCAGCCCTATCCATCTGAAATTCCCAAACCTTCATTAGGACCTACAGCTGCCATGTGTTACTCACGTATTAGGAAGGCAGAGATCCTTCTCTAGAGGATTTACACTCCCAAAAGCCAGCCTATTTAAGAGTACAGGGCAGAAAGAAATGTTCACAATGTGTGCACTTTTAGGCACACCTTGGCCAAAATTTTAGTTCGCCGTAGAACTGCTTCTCATATCAATAAGAAAAACTGCATCTGCATCTTAGAATAGTAAAGACTCCAGTGATTATATTACACTTGCAACCTTCATTAAAACAGTGTTTTACTTACTTTGGGTATCTTATTTACTCAGGATTGGTGAAAGGCCAGAGACTGGCCAAAATGCCTTCTATTTAAATGGATTCCTTTAGGTAAGTAAAATACCCTTTTAATGAAGTTTATGATGTAATATACATAGATGACTCTTTACCTTCCTGAATATAAGCTGTTTATATATTAACAATTACACTTTTCTTACGGGTAGTTGTTTGTCAAATTAAGAGGTGATTTAATACCTCAGGAGTCACATAACTGCTTGTTTGTCATGCGTCGTGTTTTGTCATACTTCATACAACAAATATGTCTATTTTTTTTCTTCCAGCTCTCTTGGTCTCTTACACGGTGTGGAGTCAGTGGGGAAGTTCAGGGTTTCGGAAAGGAGGAATTTACCACATTCCTGAAGAGCGTGAAAGCTGGGAGGATGTTAGAGAAAATGTCTTAAATTATAATGAAGAAGGAGGTGGAGAACGTGACCAGGTATGATGCAGTCTCAATTCACTCTTTGCACATCTATTTTCTACTCCTCTTCCTTTTCCAGGCCTTATATTTATTTTTTTTTTCTTTATTGTCATTAGCTAATTGGCCTTTTTTTATTTTTTATTTTTTTTACCTGAAGTGCTTTCTGAGTTGGAGGTTTCTATCTCAACACAAGCTATACTTTTCATGCTGGTTATTTGTGGCCACCTTTGAGAGGGCTGCTCTGAACACAGCGTTCTTGATTTAGCTCGAGGCTGCCATCTATCAAAGAGTGTATCTGAACTTTCCTCTTTTTTTCAGTTTGTAGAAAACTCACAGAATACAGGTTTGTGTTGCACTGGTGTTAAAACATTTTGGGGAACCTGTTTCCTCTCGTGTTGTTTCTTTCTGACATTTGCATTTTTGTTTTCCAGACTGCTTATGATATAAATGAACTGAAGAAACCTCTCCGTAACCTTCCCCACCTGTCCTTGAGGGCAGCTTCTCCATACTCCAGGACGCCCACTGGCCGAAAAAGAGACTCAGTACCAAAATGTGCACATCAAAAACAAGCAACATCAGCTGTTGACAGTGTTCCAGACTTCAAGGACTATGTTTCTCAAATCATCTGTGATGCAGACAATGACCTACAGAGTTTCCCAGCTGACACTGTTCATTTTTACTGCCTCGAAGGAGAATGCTCTCTTGCGGAGAGCCTTAGTTCCTTAGACTCCATTAGTGATGACGAAGATCTAAATTATGATTGCCTCCACGAGTGGGGATCAAAGTTTGACAAACTTAAAGAACTCTGTGAGCTCTCAAATGAACTTTTTTAACAGCAGTTAAAGTAACTCAAAGTGTTGCCATGACATGTGGACACTACTTTTAAAAAATGCCCTTTTTATACATAAGGTACATCAAGTAACTTGATGCAAGTTTTTAGTTACAGTGGTGTGAAATACTTTTCCCAGAAGTTATAATCTCAACTGTCCTTTTTATAAGCACTGTATAAATTATTTAATGGCAGAAGTGTAAACTTTTAAATCATGAATTTTCTTGAAAACATCGAAATGTAGGATTTTTATAGAATAGCATAATAATATTTCTTTTAGTTTGTGTAGACCACAGTGGGCTACTAGAATTGTCCTGGATGCAAGAATTTGAATTATTTTCTCCCTGGTATTAACATGACTTGTATCAAGCAGGTAGCAACAGGTAGGGCATTTTTATTTTAAATTACATTCATTTTAGACAGTGAAATAATAAATGCCAAATGTAAAACATTTTAATTTTCTCTGTTTTTTGTCAGCTTTTTTCTTATCCTCCTAAACTGTAATCTCTCTTGATATGACACACAACTCTCATTTGCTATTACACGCAGCCCAGCCTGTATATGTGAGAATTTTGTCTCTGAATAAAATCTGTTTTTCTCTGGTTTCTAACTAAATCTAAAGAGGGGAAAGATCCTAATTTTGAATGCCTCTTTACTTGTTTAAAGAATTTTACACTCTTAGAAATGGTTGTAAGACTTCAAAAAATTTCTTCTCAGCAAACTTTTATTTCCAACTTTGCTTTCCACATAGAACCATGCTTCAAGGTCTGCAGCTGGAAAAGAGGACTAATAAAAGGTGTGACAAGAAGCTGTTGTAAAAAAACAATGTTTTACAAGTAATACTGGAGACAGGCTAACTGTGATCCTAGAGGATTACTTTGTAATCCAGATTCTGAAACCAAACATTTTACATACGAATGAATTAAACATTGACTTAGGAAAGTTGAAGCAGTAGTTGATTTTTCTCTCAAATAACTGAAAACATGAAGTAGCACACGTGACAGAAGATAAACTGCATTGTAGTCAGGGCATTTAATGGACTTCTGTTGTCATGATAGATGAGAAAGAAGAAATCTCTTCTGTCCCCTGGGGTCACTCACTGCAAAATGCAATGTTTATGGCTGGCAGGTTGCTGTCTAGTTAGAAAGTTTAATATAGTGGATGTCTCATTTTAGGTTTAAAAAAGAAAAAAGGAAGAAGCAGCAGCAGCATACTGTAAGTGACATTTAGAAAGTGAAGAGCTTGGAACAGGACAGCTAATGGTGTTCTCAGAGGTGTGATTCTGTGTGCAGGTGTGTGCAAATGATACAGCAGACCTCTTTTATGTGTTTCTCCCTGCAGAGTCACGGTATACTGAGAGTGCTTTCTGGACTGAGACTGTAAAAGTGTCATACAGAGTAATAGTCTGATGCAGTATTTGCTGTTCCACCTGCTGCAGAAGTTGTGTCTATTGAGCAGATGAGTAGCAGCAGTCCTGTAGGAAAGGAAAAACAGCTCAGTCACTTGAGGCAATGAATGGGACAAAAGAGATATTCATTGTATATCTTCACTGAAAACCTGCGTTCTTTTTTCTTGGTAACGTATTTGAGAAATTCAGCAAAATGACTGAAACAGTCAAAATCCTCTGCTATTCATCATCCTGCTTCTCATCCTTCCCCAGACGTTGACACCCTAGGAACAGGGATGTCTGAAAAACTTGGGAAGCAGCTTCCTGCTGGTTGACAGCTATAGTTTGTCAGCTAGAGCTGACATAAATAGCCACAGACTATGTAAATGTGAACATTTTACTAGCATATTTTTTAAAATAATTATTTTATAATTTTTAACAATAAAAGTTACTCCTGAAAAGAAGCAGCTGCTTCTGCCACTGGACTTTAATCTGCCCTTGTTCATGGACCAAGGCCTTAGTTTCTTTGCGTTATGGAAAGAAAGTGTTAAGGTGTGCTTGGGCAGGAGGAAGATTTACCTTTTTTGTTGTTGTTGTTTTTACTCTTCATTTAAGACAGTAAATAAAAATAATATATTTAGGTAAGTAATTTTCACTTTGGATGTTTGGGGTAGGGCTAATTGTTTTGCCATAAATCCTGATTCTCTTTGGCAGCATGTTTCTTCTCAACTGATAACATCTAATAAGAATATGAAGAGCACTACAAAGTATTGGAGCTAAAATCTGTTTGGCAAGAAACCCAAAATACCTTTAATTACCCCAACATGTTACTCTATGTTTTACCTTCCAATATGAGCTAATAAAATTTTCTTTTACTGAAGCCAAGCGGAAGAAATGGTGAAGATTTTGCTTTACCTCTTGAGGTTCAACTTTGACCTCATGCAAGGCATTCTTCCAGGAGAAAGAGGTGTGCCAGTTTCTGAATCACAAATGCTCTGATCATCCTGCAGTTATTAACGCTATTCATTTTGTCAGATGTCACTGATACAAAAGGATACTTTTTTTTTTGGAATTCTCAGAAGTTCTTAGGAAGGGTTACAGGAGTGAATCTCAGCTACAGACAGCACCATTTGACCTCGAGTCATGCTTCTTTGTAGCAGCTGAGTGCTCTTTGACCTCCTAAAAGGAGATGAGTATTAGCCCATGGTCATGGGACCATGCGTCTTACCCTCTCAGAAGTGAATTTTGCCGACTTAAAATGAACTGCAATTAGTAAAGCTCAAATCTGTTTTAAGTAGTTTGGGTGTTTCCTCAGGTAAGTTGACCAAATTAATCTGACCTTTTTCTACTCTTAATTTTCTTCAACACAAAGACCTGAAAGTGTGGACTTTCGTACATAAAACACCATTGCTACTTCAGAAGACTGTCTTTTCTAAACTTGTCCATCATATATGATGGGAAAGGAACAAAGAACTCCATGGTTTTCTCTCGATAATCATTAAATGCATGCAGTGCACCCTCCTCAGTATTAGAAGGGCTTAGCAATGCTGTTCAAGGGCAGAACCTCCCTGCTGAGTTTTGTTTCCTCACTAGTGGAAGCGTGGGACAGTGTGGGCTGAGGCAGGCCAGTAGGACTCAGCACATCCCGAGATGTGCGAGGTGGGAGCACATTGTGAGCAAGTTATCCCACCTCAGCATCCAAGACTTTTTTCTTCATTGGTGGACCTTGTTTAGGTGGACCTGAGAGGCTCGTAGGGGAAGGGAGGAGGGAGAGGAGGGCTGAGGGGAGGCTTCCTGAGCCCATGGGGTGTGGGGTCCAGTAGTGAGTGTGTATGGTGAGGGATGCTCCTTCAGTTGGACCCTAACCTCAGCGCCACAGCACCACAGTGGGATTGATGGCACAGAGGGGAGCCAGCACCAAGGTGGAGGCAATGAAGGCAGCAGGGGTGATGGGGTGCTACCAGCCCACACTCCCACCGATTTCAGACAGCGGTCGAGCTGTGCTTTCTCCCCCGACATTCCCACTTCGAGACCTCCTCGTACATCCTCAGGCAGCCAGCCCCAAGCCCTGGGGAACCACCAATACCCCCCTCAGCCGCCTGAGGGGACAGCGGCGCCATCTTCCCCCCCGCTGTGGAGGGCAGGGCCTCTTCCCGCGCCCCGCCCCGCGCTGCCCGCGGCCGGCGGCCATCTTGCGGCGGCTTGCGGGGCCCGGCTGCGGGGCAGCGCTGCCGCCATGAGCGCTGAGGCGGCCGACCGGGAGGCGGCCACGTCCAGCCGGCCATGCACCCCGCCACAGACCTCCTGGTTCGAGTTCCTGCTGGAGGAGCAGCTGCTGGAGCAGCACCTCAGGAAGCCCTCGCCCGGTGCGTGGCTGGAGGTGGAGGGGGGGGAGGGAGGGAGAGGCACAGAGACGGGGGCTGTTTCACCGTCCCCTCCTCGCCGTGTTTTCGTTTTGCGTTTATAAGTTACGGAAATGTTCCAGGGAGGGTTTTTTTTTTTTTGTTTTTGTTTTTAATGGGAGGTGCTGGGTAAAATGAGTGCAGCGTGCAGCCGGGTTTCCCCAGTTACGGCTTGCGAGCATGAAGAGCTGCTGCCCTCCTGAGGGCTCCGTGCTGGACTGGATGGAGTGGCTTTGCTTTGGGCTGGAACGAATAAAAAGCTGTAACCCAAAGTGTATTGTAAATAACTTTTAAAACCAATATTTTATAGTAGCAGGTCTCTTGAAGATCGGAGAGAAAAATCATTTTTTTCAGACCCTAGATTCTCCAAGCAGCTGGAGGAGACGGGAAGCACACCACTGACAGTGTTGTAGATTTACTTAAAGTAGATTTAATCACAGTCCGGCCATATCTTCTGTGCTCAGACCTTATTCTGCTATTTTCCAATGAAAATTATTGATGAACAATTCATTTTCAGTTCTTCACAACAGCCCGAAGGTCCTGCAGAGACTGCCTTATTGTAAGGGAGAGATTTTGCAGCTTTCACATCTTTTAAAATCATACTTTTTCTTTTTTTTTTTTTTTTTCTAAATGTACACAGAAATAACAGAAGATGCTCATAAATACATTTAAGGTACAGAGAAGAAGTGTAAGCAGGCATATATTCTTACAACAGCTAACTCTGATTTAAATGGACAGCAGTTATTTTCTGTAGATACAAGTACTAAAACTTTATTATTACAAAATAAGGAAAACAAATGGAAGTGTAAGAATGCAGTTTTTGTGGTCAAATAAACTTGGAGTTTAAATAATGAGAAGTTAATCTGATTTGATTCAGCATAAACAAAATACCCCTTGGGATTAGAACCCATCAGGTGACAATGTTGTCCATATAAATGATAAAGAGATAAGGTATTTGTGATCATGGCTGCAATAAGAAATGAATTTCTGGGTTTACATGGAATTTGAAGAGAAGTTGTTGCGTTTTCTGCAGATCCACCGCCTGTACAGCTGATCGTCCAGTTCTTGGAACAAGCTTCCAAGCCATCGGTGAACGAACAGAACCAAGTCCAGCCACCACCTGATAACAAAAGAAACCGCATTTTAAAACTTCTTGCTCTCAAAGTTGCTGCCCATCTGAAGTGGGATTTGGATGTATTAGAGAAAAGGTATGGGCTGTACTCTTCATACGGAAATTACTAAACTTAAAATCATAGAATCATTTACCTTCGGTACCACCAAGTCCAACTACCAACCTGACCTGCATGTGGTTTGACTTCTTCATTTTAACAAATGGAAATTTGTCTTGCTCCCTATTTGGGCAGTATCTTTCTTAGATTAAGAGGAGTCTTGGGTCTGCCAGCTGAAATCAAATTCTGTTTCATCTGTAAGTTAAGCGTAAGCAGATCAGTGCTGTTAATAATTTAAAGATAAAATGCTAAGGTGCAAGCATTCTGTTCTAAGATGTCCAAATGCCTACTGTGTAAAGATGAGTTTTAGGTTATACTTTCTAGAGTGACAAAAACGCCTTAAGTTTCCCCATTCTGAAACGCATTAAGTTGGAGCTCTTGCTCCAGTTTTATAGTTGCAAAACGCTCCATATATTTGTGAGCTAGATCACTGAACTGTCTGTGGTTGAAATGGGCAATAGACAAACTCCTACTCCTCCTGCCAATAATTTGAGCTACTAAATGGTCTTGCAAGGCCTGGAACTATTTGCTTTGGCATTGCTGAGCATTAGGGAATTACACTTAGTGGGGCGAGACTTGTTCTCCACTTCTTCAATGTATGTTAGAGTTGCAGACACCTTGAAAGACGGAAGTTCTTTGTTAGATAAAAGTTAAGTTGACTCGGTTTATTGAATTTTTTGGGGTGTGTTTTTAAATCATATTTTATTGTCTTATTTCTTTGGAGTTAATCTGAAAATTAAGTGTTCCATGTCATGTGTTAGAGAAATTCACTAACTTCAGAAGTATTTTGAAAACTCTTCCTTTGAAGTAGTGGTGGGGCTTGTCTCTCCAACTTTTATTTCTACTCCTTAATATACGAAGATCGTAATTTTTTTGTTTGTTTGTTTTTTAATAGTGTGCTATCGTGAGTAGTAAAATGACTTGGAAAGAGATGTCCGTGATTTTTACCTATGAAGTTCTTTATCCTTTTTTCCAATAATATCTGTTATGTTATATTTATCTGCCTTAGTGGAGTGTTTGTGAGGCTGTGAGCTCATGAAGCCTCAGACTGTTCTCAGTGAAGAACTATGCTTTCTGATTTCTAACTGACAATATGCAAAGGTTTAGTCAGGGTAGTTTAAAAAAGAACAGCAGCTTTTGAGCACAGCTTTTTCTAAAACTTCTGCTGTCATAGTCAGTTGAATAATGTTCTACTCTTGACAATGCAAACAAGATTCCTGGACCTGCCGTTAGTAAAAACCAGTGTGTGTGTTAGTTTAAAAATCATGGCGTGGTCACAGACCTGGAGTCCAATGGAACACAAGACCTACTATTTATTATACAAGGTTTCCGGCTTTAGTTACTACAAATGTAGTTTCAACTGGTTATTCTCAATGCTGGTTGCAAAAAATGCAACTTTGTGAAAAAGTGCAAGGTATTTTGGCAGAGTAGCAGATCACTGCTAATTTCAACCAATGTCCAAATTAGCAATTTTGTTTCAGTTGTGTTAAATTACACCTCAAAATTGTGGAGTGATGCAATGCAGCCTGCATGCCTTCCCATTTTATCAGGGAAGGTTCTGTTCCGCCTAATGTATGGTGTTATGTACCACAGCTTACAATGGAACTACAATGCTCTGTTCCAGTTCTTGCTCTTAACTTCATAGTTCAGTGGCAGATGATGGCTCAAAAAGGGAGCTAAGACATGATAGCACAGATAAATGTCTCCTTTACATGAGTGAAGTTCCACTTGAAATGCAAATATGGAAATGAAAATTGCTTACCTTCTGAGTGTTTGATCTGGGGCTGATTTGAGAAGAATTTCTTAGTATTTGGGACCTGTTGCTATAAATGAATTATTTTTGGGATATGTCTGAGCAGACTAATGCAGTGTGCACAGAAGTAGATCAGCTCTGTCGGGATAACCTTCCATGAGCTTTACTGTCATTACTAATACTGGTTGTTGCTTTACATTCTGATCTAGAACATCATCAGATACAGAGCATTTTGTTATGCTAAGCAGACATACTAACCATACTTCCATGCCTTGTTAACTAGTACGAAGTAGTAGTGTATATTATTTAAACATTCCAGAAGTAGAATTACTGTATGAAGTACCTGATTCTCTTCTTTCTGACAGCTTATCTGTTCCTGTGTTGAACATGCTCCTGAATGAGCTGCTGTGTATCAGCAAGGTTCCCCCAGGGACTAAGCACGTGGATGTAGACCTGTCCAGCATACCCCCAACCACTGCAATGGCCATACTGCTCTACAACAGATGGTAAACTACTTCTATAGTGATTTTAAGATTATTGTCTTAGAAGTAAACATTGTTTTCTTCTTTCTACGTACCTGTATGTAGAATGAGAAAGAATCTTAAAGTACTAACAGCGTTGTGGTCTGTAAATGGTTTGTAGTGAGGAGCTTAAGCCTGAAAAGCAATTTTAAAGCTGGGTTTGTTCCCTGACAAAATGGTCAAGGTAGTGGTTTGAAGTGTCATCTCATAAAGATAAAAATAAAAATCTTATTGCCACTTAGCTTTTTGTCAGCTTAAGAACATTTTTTAAATAGTAGAGGGTGTATAGTAGTGGTTTAAAGTATCCAAAATGATAAACTGATATTCTTAAGAGGTGTGTCATCTTATGCTTCTGAAGCTAATGCCATTCTTTACTTAATTTTTCCCCCCCCTGTAGGGCAATAAGGACCATTGTTAAAAGCAGTTTTCCTGTAAAGCAAGTGAAACCTGGTCCACCTCAACTGAACGTGTAAGTTAGCAGTATGATTCATTTGAACTTCATGTGTATTTGATAATCAGAAATAGAATCTGTAATTGAAATAAATCATCTACGGTTGCTTAAAATGGTTAGCTGTAAGATTGAAAACTTGCATTAATTTCATGTATATTCTTATTTTCCTGTCATGCATGCTCAGTGTATCTGTATGTCTGTGGTTCTACTTTTTTATTATGTTATAATCTGTGACTTTGTAGAGGCATGAAAAATAGCAGAAGAAAGGGAGATGGCAATTTCTCTGGGCAGAAAGCTTATTCTCTAGTTTAAACAATATATCTTTTGTGTCCTGTTTGAACTTACACAGGCTTGCTTAGTACAGTTGTGTTACAACTATTTACAACATTATAGATAAGTGGTAATTTGCAAGTGTTTTATGTTAATTTTGTACTCTAGTATTAGATGAATAATATTCTGGCTTGTATGAGAGAGTCTGATAAGTTTGTTGATTAGAAACCCTGCTCATATTTCTGCTAGAGATCTTGAACTGTCCTATCTGTATCTGGGTCTGATCCTGAATCAGAAGATTCTATATGGGGAAATGGTTTTAAAATACTTCTACTTTTTACGTAGTCATGCAAACCCTGCTCCTGCCCTCATGTATGCTTGTGAAGGTTTTAGCAGCAAAGCTTCAAGAGCCTTGAGGCTGTTGAAGCTGATTGCTTCAATACTGCTTTCAACATTGCTTTCATATTTGCTAATATTAACAATCAGATTTAAAAAGAAAACAACAAACAAATACACAAGGAAATGAATACTGAAAGTTTCATTTTATTAAATCATATTCTTATCTTAAACTCTTCGTTATATCTTTAAATTACATAATTCTGTATTTCAGAGAGATAGCAAAGAATGTTTGGTGGTCCAGCACAATGATGTTAAAAACATAGTTAAGCAAAACTTTTTTGGAATTAATTGTTGTGCTTTAGAGCATGAAGTAAAATAATGGGATGGCTTGCTTTATAATTAAGGTGTTGACCACATCTCTCTTTTTTCAGGATGAACCAGATGCAGCAAGAAAAGGAACTAACTGAAAATATTCTGAAAGTGGTAAGACTTTATCCACCTCTAGTTTTTGTTTGAATCTACATATAACATATGTACATATGTATATTTACATAGACATGTAAATATGAATGGACAGGAGATCAACAATTGCATCACAGTTCTGTTGGATTTGGTACATTTATGTTACATTAGCCACTTCTAGCATTTTCAACAGTTTTGCTGTGTTTTGGACAGTGTTGTAGTGGATTTAGTATGGAATTTGTTTTGCGAGATTGAAGTATTCTTTCATCAGTCCATCCCTGGAGCCATACGAATGAAGCAAGCCTCTACAAAATGAGTGTGTGGTTAGTAAGACCATGCTGTACTTGAGGTGTAAAATCATATGGCAACAAAATATAATGCTTAACTTTTCTTAAGAGGATTTAGTAGGTGCATTTACTGTATGTTGCTTTCAACGGAATGCTAGGTGTGCTTAAAGTATTTTCCTTTGAGACAAGCAAGAAAAGAGGAAAAATAAAACCTTTATTTCAGAAGTAGCCTAGCTCCTTTCCCTACTCTTGTACTTAGAATAAGTTAAAGGCTTTGCATTTATACTTCATTTCTTCTTTAAATTTTTTTTTTTTCAAATAAGTGAACATAAATGATATTTAACTGTTTCACCAATTCATCCTAAATTCTGGAAAAATCTTGCTATTCAAAGAGAAGCTGCTTTTAGTTCAGCTATGAAATAATAGCTGAGAATTTAAAATTCAACTGTTGGTTAACTTAATGCTCCAGAAGTGGATAAACAGCCATAGGTGAAACCGGGAGAAAAATGTTTTGTTTCTGTTGGAAGTAAGGGTCTGATCCTGTTTCTCTAAGTACCTGAAATTTCATTATTGTACAAGAAATGCAGGAGCAGACAAGTGTATTAAGGAAATTTTCTTTGCTATTGCTTTACTATGCTGTTAAATTTCTAGTGTTTAAACACAAAGCTAAGCTTGAAAACCATTAATTTATTTTTTATAATGTATTTGAACTATTACAGTTGAAGGAGCAGGCTGCTGATTCCATCCTAGTGCTAGAAGGAGCGCTTAAATTGAATAAAGATCTCTATGTCCATACGATAAGAACCCTGGATTTATTAGCCATGGAGCCTGGTATGGTGAATGGAGAAACGGAGAGTTCCACAGCTGGACTGAAAATCAGTGCGGAGGAGATACAGTGCCAGGTAGTTTATGTTCTAGACTGAAGCTTTCAATTTGTTTCTTTAGACAAAATGTTGCGTGATATCTTGAAATAAACTGCAGCATTTTTCTACTGATATTTCATGTGTTCTTTCTTAACTGCAGTAAAATGTTATTGAGTTCATTTTTATGTTATTAAAACTTCTTTCAACATTATAAATTTGTTGCTCACAAACAGTTTTTTCCTAGTCTGGAGTAAACCACTGAATGAAAAGGACTGCTTATTGCATTCTTCTTACTATTCTGTGGAAATCATTCTGTAATTTTCTTAATGCCTGTGCAGAATTACTTACACTGAGATCACAGTTACAAAGGAAATGAAGTATGGGGGGAAAGATACGCAGCGTGTGTCAATATAGTAGATAAAACTGGGAATAATTTAAATATCTGTAAAAACTGAGCTGAAATACTTAATGTTGACTTCAAATGTTATATAAATTTCCAAGATAACACGTTCTGTATCAATGCTGTTTACAGGTTTGCTATGACTTGGGTGCAATCTACTTTCAACAAGGAGCTACGAATGCAGCACTTCATGAAAACGCAAAAGAGAAGTTTTTCAAAACAAGGGAGTTGATTGCAAAGGTAATCAGTGTTTTATTACCATGTTCAGCTCTTCTAAAGAAAAAAGAAGTAAATCACTGCTTCTGTCTTTGGCAGTGTAAAGCTTATGGTATACATCTTTTTCTAAAGAAATTTAATGGCATTTTGGCAACAACTTCTGTTGCTTTTTTTGACATTGGGTCTTGTTCAAAACTATATTGATCAGGTGTGATGTGTTAGTGTTTTATTCCATTGTTGTATAATCAGATATTCAATATACCAGTATTAATGCTAGAGTAACATCTCCAGTGCTAATACTAACTTGCCTAAGCAGTTCAATCCATGCCCACTGTGCTATTCTGGTAGTGCTGTTGTGTTTCTGAGGAAGGTAATCATACAGCATTTCCTATTCATGTTTATGTAAATTTCTATTGGAAATGAGATCTGTGTTCTGACCATTTACAAAAGATGACATTTTTATGTATATTACATTATATTTATATTTCTGAAACTGCATAACCCAAATTTTCATTTAAAAAGACAAAACATGGTGTAAGCTGCAAAAAGGACAAAAACATAAGTGTGTACACACACGTTCTTCTACTGTTTTATTGGTTTTGGGAGAACCTGTGAGTCTCCATTTATGCTTCAGAATTAAGTTTATGTTTCATAATACTTGGTCACTCAGATTGAATCCACTATTCCTTTTCAGATTGGTTCATCATCACTTCATTGCACCATAGATGAAGAACGGTTGGCTGGGTACTGTCAAGCTTGTGGAGTTCTTACCTCGTCTGATGATGATGCATCTCAACAGGCAACTCCTTACAGTCAAATCGATAACTGTTTGAAAACTGGCAACTATCAGGTATTGCGCTTAATTAAAGCCTGGTTCTAGTGGAGTTCTTTGTTTTTGTTGTTATGTGTTGACGATCCCATCTAATCTGTTATCTGTAACTATTGAATTATCCATTGGTGATTCATTCCAATGTGTTTGTGTTGTAGGACTTGGTGAAGATATTCCTTGAAGATAATCTAGCCCTCAGTTTACCTGTTCAGTTCAGGCAGTCGGTGCAGAGAGAGCTGTTCCAAAATGCTCTACAAGGGTGAGATGTTAAATAATGGTCTGCTCAATGTGGTTGAGAAGATGAGTTACGATTTTCAAGTATATGAAGTCTTTAAAAAAAAAATTACATATTTTTAAATTTATAACTAGGTTAATGCCTCTGTAGAGGACTTCTAAAACTTGAAGTCAAAGCCAATCAGGCTGCCGTACTATGCAGTAATATTGTAGGGGAAGCGTACTTCATTTGGGAACTTTAGCAGCGTAGTTACCTGTGATTAGGATTTGTGCACTGCTGAACCAGCCCAGTTTGTGTATCCTGAGATAAGTGACTATGCCTGAAGTCATCTTGGCTGTCAGCCATGTGTGGGGAATACTTACCAAGAGGAGATGCACCTGTGTGTTGGTCACTGCTCTAGTTGGAGTCCTAATGATGCTCAGGCTAAAGCAAAAATTAAGCTTATGTGTGAAACAGAGCTGTAAGCAAGGAGGGAATTTTCTTTCAAAAAAAAGTGAGGTCTTAGGTGAACTTAGGTAGATCCTGAGTAAATTTTCTTAGAGTGCAGTCATGGACAGAGGCACGTGCTCCAGACTTGTCTTGGGATCTGATACGTGGAGTTTTGCCTTGATACCAACTGCGTTTGTCAGAGAAGTTCTGTGATCTTGGGTTTTGTGTTCATGCAGGAACGACGCTCTGGAAGAAGTTTGTTTCAAAATCTGCGTGTGCAACACTGTCCGTGATATATTGCAGGGTGAAATAATTGATGTTCAGTTTTGTCTGCTGTTCCTGAAACCCAACAAAGAGAAAATAGACTTCCTCCTGGAGGTAAGAAAATTACTGCCTGAAACTAGAAGGGGAGACAGTATTTAAGGAGGTATCTCTTTCCCCCCCCCCCGGTTAAATGTGTAACTGTTGCAAGTAATGCTTATGTTTCTGAGGCAAAAAATACTTTCTGCGATAACTTCTCAAACTTTATTCAACTTCTTTTTAGGTAGCACAAATACGCTGTATGTAATCAGTCTTGCATCGATGTTGCTAGTTCATCTGTTGGGGAGGAACCCCTGTTGAGTTAGTGCTTCAGCTGGGATTTGAAATCACTGGGTTTCCTAACCCCATTAAAATATATAGCGATATTACTGAACGTCTCTTTTTGAGGAACAAAGAAACATTCTCCAAGACAGAGATACTAGAAAAAAATATTTGTGAAAGAGGACCACTTTTGCCAGCTTTGTTGTAAAAACTAGCTAGTCATGAAACTATCCTGACGTTCTGTGTATGTGAGACTTAAACTATTGCTCTCAGTGAAGCTTTTTGGAAGTTGTTGACTGAACTTACTCCTTTTGTTGCTTTGTTGTTAGTTTCGTATCTTCTACTTAATTTCAGTCTTGCCTTTTGCATGTCAGTCACAGCTGCTCTCTTCAAGTATGTGGCTAAAATTGACTGATAATACTCTGAAATACAGAGCCAGCAAAAGCTGTTCCATCAACTGCTCATATTGAGCATATTTCTCAAAAAAGCAACAACACCATGTAAGCTGGCAATTAAAGATAACTAAACAGTTGAATTTAAACTGTTGCATTTCTTTAAAGTTAATCCTAGTGAATCTTATGGTTTTGTGCTCAGAAATTTCAGTTCATTTTTAAACTTGTGCAAAAGGCCTTTGTATACGTAACGATCTTTTGACCGATTCATGCTGTGGCGTTCAGTGTCAGCACGCCTAAATATCAGGAATTGGATTGAAGAAAAAAAGTAGATTGTGTCAAGGAAGATCAGTTGTCTGAAAAAGCTTCTTGTGTACAGAGAAAGCAATTTTGATCTGTCTGATAGCTGCGGTGTTTATCGGATAACTGTCTTGCCTCCCTTGAGATGGAGGGTTACTAATAGGTAATTGTGAATCAGCAAATTGGAGAGTAACACTGTACCTAGCTAAATATTTTAAGATTTCTAAGCCCTGACTTAGTTGTTACTGCTTACTTTTCCCCAGGCTTGTTCAAGATCAATAAACTTGGAAAATGCTTCTGAATCTTTGAAGAGAAAAATGGCATCATTTCTCAAGTATGTACTGGCTTTGATACCCTGAATTTGCATCTTCTAAGCAATGTAATGCAGCATAATAAATGCTTTTGAGAACCTATAACTGGAAAAATGATAATCTTCCTCCTTCTGATTGTTGTTTATTTATTTATTTAGAAACTTGTGTTTGGGTTTGGAAGATCTGCAGCTTGTCTTCATGATTTCATCTCATGATCTGTTCATAAAACTTCTGAAAGATGATGAACGGAAACTGCTCATTGATGAAATGCGGAAGAGGTCTCCTAGGATCAACCTGTGCACAAAACCTGTGACTTCTTTTTATGATATTCCGGGTAATACTCATTGTTTCATTAATTTATATACGTGCAGTTACACAGTAACCTCAGGCATGGAAATAGGTGCAGATCTGTTTTCAGATCTGTTTTCTAGTTTAGAGTGAATGGGTTTTAGAGCAAATGCTTGCAACTTTTAGCCAATGAATGTCCTGCTAGTTCAAGAACATTGTTCTTTTGCTTGTATCTCAAGGGAGTATATGCTAAAATAAGTGTGTGCCAGTAGACCAAGCCAAAGAGAGGTGTGGCAGTTGGTTTGAACTGAATCTGACTAGCAGCTTTTTGCAGGAAGGATGTATTGCTGCCTTTGGTCTTACATCAGCACTAATGTTTGTGTGACTGGTGAGCAGTAAAATGTCATCTACTAAGGAATTACAAGGCTCTACATTATCAAGGAGTGCCCTGGAGACCTCATTTGTTTTTTTGTTGTTCTTGCTCCTAGCTTCAGCAAGTGTCAATATTGGCCAGCTTGAACATCAGCTCATATTGTCAGTAGACCCTTGGAGGATTCGCCAGATCTTAATTGAATTGCATGGTATGACTTCAGAACGCCAATTCTGGACAGTCTCAAACAAGGTAATTTGTTTCAATATGACGGACTAATATGATACCTAACCAGTCCTCAAATCACAATGAACAGTAAATATTTTGCTGTGGAGTGTAAATGGATTTTTTTCAATTTTTTCTCTGAACAATCCTTGAGTAATAACGATATATATCTAAACTCATATTTTGAATGAGGTGTAACCTTCATGCTAAACTGACTGTATCACAACTTTGCCTTGTGAAAAAGTAAATTTCTGTCATTTTTGCTTTCAGTGCTCTGACCAGTTAGCAATATTATTTTAGTTTAAATTCTGTCATGGAATGTAGCTGTTTAGCTGAGAGCAAGAGAGGGAGTACTTTTTTTCTTAGGTAAGAATTTCTTGTCTTTTTGTGTTTTTCTTTTTTTTCCAAATTACTGCATGTTCACATGTGAACAAACAAACCTGTGTACATATGAACAAAGTGGGGTAGGCACCAATTTTAAATGCAATTCTGTCTGTCTGAGCTATACATTACTGCTGATTAGATGTAAACATTTCTGCAAACGGCACTTAGAAATCGATCATTTTTTGACATCTGAGTTTTATTTTCAGTGCTTAAGCAAAGATGTGAATTCTAAAACCCTGTGCAAATGTCTTGCATGTTTCTCTCTCAGTGGGAAGTACCAAATGTTTACGGCAATGTTATTTTAGGAATCAAAGATAACCTGACTAGGGACTTGGTCTACATCCTTATGGCGAAGGGATTACACTGCAGCGCAATCAAGGTAAGCAAGCTGTCTGAAGTTACTGGTGAGTTAGTTTGAACAAAAAATATGGAAAGCCCTTTTTGAGAAAAAGAACTGAAGAAACAGGAGGTGAAAGAGATCTAGTAACAAGCTCTGGGTGTAATATCATAATTAAATATTCCTGTCTCACAAAGTTCCAGAGCAAGGGTAGTGGCATTGCGGTGAGTTGGGTTGGGGGATAATTTAGTTCATACAAAGTCTTGTTTAGCATATGCTAAATCATGTTGCACCTAAACCCAACATTGATTTGACACACTGATGTTCTTTTGGCTGTTCTAATTAAATAATTTGCTGGAATGCTCTTTTAATTGCCTTGTAATTGACTATAGTATAGTCTGTTAAAACTACAAGGTAGAACTGAACTGTCTACGTAATATGTCTGTAGTTAACTTTTTTGGTATGTTTAAGCAAAAACTTCTTGTTCTGTTTGAAAGATTTGGACCTGTGGGAGCTATTAAGCTAAACAGCAAGTCCAAAGGGCTCAAAAATGTAAATGGTTATTGTGAGTTCCTTAAGGAATGCTGACAATAATGGATGCAAAGGCTTCTTCAGCCAGAATTTTAGCTCTTAGACTTCTTTTTTTTCCTCATGAATCCATTCAGAGCCATTAACATGTATCCTCTTTGTTGCAGGATTTTGTCCATGCAAAGCAACTTTTTGCTGCTTGCTTGGAGCTTGTGACAGAGTTTTCTCCAAAACTCCGTCAAGTCATGCTGAACGAAATGCTGCTTTTGGACATCTACACTCACGAAGCTGGACCTGGTGCCAACGGAGAACGTCCTCCTTCAGATCTGATAAGTAGAGTCCGAGGATATTTGGAAATGAGAGTACCTGGTGAGTGCGTTTCTGTTTTTCCTGAGACACAAAGCACAAAGAGAAGGAGAAAGCAGGAACTTTGTATTTAGATAAACCATTTCAGTATATATTTATATACCTTATAATATGTAGTATATTTTCCAATGTAGTAGGTTGGAAAAACAGCAGTGAAATTTGACGTGTTATTTCTTGAGTCTTTAGAAGTTCATTTAGCTTTAGAAGTTGGAAATGGGAATAATGACGTCATGATGCCTACGTGTTGCTAAACATTGACAGTTTCTGTTTAGTGCCACTTAAAGGGCTCGAATGGGATAAACGTGGCTGCACTTTATCTGAAAAGTTGAATTAGTTATTGAAGTAGCCCATGTGGTTTCACACTGAGGGAGTTGGGTAGTGCTGTTGCTGTTGGAGGGCTGGGCTTTTAGGGCTGGGCATCATTTTTTCTGTGACAGGTCATACAAAACAAAAATGGTTAATCAAAGGAAATTGATTTTGCTTGATTTTATATAATGCTGTTTTCCTCAAAAATAAAAAAGACCCTGTTTCCTTCCAGATATTCCTCTTCGACAAGTTATAGCTGAAGAATGTGTTGCCTTCTTGTTAAACTGGCGTGAAAATGAGTATTTGACCATGCAAGTTCCGTTACCTCTGGTTCAAACCAATCCTTACGTAAAGGTAACAGCTGCTCAGTCTCAAATCCTTGTAGGACTGTAACTGACTTTTTCTTCTTGAGGTCTCTTGTACTTCTAGAAGCACGTACATTTCTGCCACAAGTTTGTCACGTTTTTATTGCTACAATGAGTAAAGTCTGGTAAAGAAGACAGAGCAAGGCTAAACAACAAATGTGTTTGACAGCTGGCAGATTTGTGGGCTGTGCTGCAGAACAGATGAACCGAACTGCATCATAGCCCTTGTCATCTGCCAGCTGAGGTTGGGTCCCTGAGCATCAGGCACGTGTGGTAACAATCCTCAAGCTGGCTGCTGAAACCCTATAGTAGCACTTTGGGGAAGGACTCGCCTCTCAGCTGGGATTCAGCCTAGGTTTATGTGGCAGAGCTGAGAAGTGTAAAGATATCAGGCTTTGTCTCTGTCATCTTTCTGTTCTAAAGACACCAAATGCACTGTAAGGGTTCCGTTTTTGAACCCGATACCAATGTTTAATTTCTGGGGACGCTCAAGCACTGCTCTTCTTGAAACCTGGCTTTCAAAATGGTTTTATAGTAGTGTTTTTACGTCAGTCAGGCAATAAAGCTGAAGCTGAATGCTGGTTGTATTACAGGACACATTTTTGGCCTGCTCTGGTTACCTGTGGTGCTTCCTATAAATTCCATTTTGACCCTTTGATTTCTCTGTGTAGCAGAGGGTGCCAGCATAACTTCGTTTTTCCTTTAGTTCATGTTAATTGTTACATGACAGTTATGGGTATTCGAGGGATCAAGTCTTTGTAAAACTATATTATATACAACCTAAAAAAAATCTATATATTTGAGTAAGCTCCTGAAAACAAGCTTTACATTCTACTTGTCATAATGAAATACACGATAAGGGAAGTAGGAAAGGGATAATGTTTTGTTTAATTCTCATCTTCCAGATTACAGGTCAGGGTCCTCTGCTGCAAAGTTTAGTTCTGTTGCTATGTAGTTTGGGAGCTTAAAGTTGTTTGCTTAGCCATCTTAAATACCAATAATTCCTGTGCTCCAGTCAATATTCAGAGAAGTTGTGTCTGCTTACTGTATTTCTTCTTCTGTGTTGCACAGCTGGGACAGTTGCTGGCTGCTACATGCAAAGAACTTCCAGGTCCCAAAGAAAGCAGACGGACAGCTAAAGACCTCTGGGAAGTGGTTGTACAAATCTGCAGTGTATCCAACCAGCACAAACGGGGGAACGATGGCAGAGTGAGTTTGATAAAACACAGGGAGTCTACGCTAGGCATTATGTACAGGTATCTTTTCTTAAGTTATTTTTAAAATTGCTTGTTTGATTTGTATACTTAACCCCAAGTTCCAGTCAAGAACTGACTGTATTTAGGGGTGGCAGCAGCTGCAGATCTCTGAATTTTCCTTTTAGTTACCTAATCTCTACTTGCCTTAGTGGTAACTGATGATGGATTTAGGACTCTGATTTGTCCAAACAGTATATTCAGCCTCTCCTTAAGTCCAGGACTGACTATAAGCTGCCTGTTACGATAAACTCTGGAATGTATAGTTATATGGAATAGCTTTCCATATTAAAAACTTGAGAAAGGTTCCCCTTTCAAAAGTATGGGCTCTCCTTTGCCTTTATTGAGCAAATCAGGTTCACGTGCATCTAAAGGCCAGCTGCTTTTGCTTACGTTGATGTGGGATGGGTAGAAGAGGGTACCTGCTTGTTTTATGTCTTAATTGTATACCCTGGCAAGAAAAAGGAAGCCCTACAGGTGTACTTTAGGATCCTGAACCTTTTCTGACCCCTGTAATTCAGACAGTGAAGGGCAGTGCCCCTGTTTTTATTGTGGGGAAAAAAATCAGCAAAACCTTTCCAAGCAGGCTGTGCTTGTCTGGCTTGCTTATGGTGACAATTTCTGATGTGGCATGACAAAAAAAAAAAAAAATCAATATGCATTACAAACGATCACTGTGTACCCTATTCTGTAAGCTTGTAGGTCGTTGTTGCAGTCCTAACTTGGAGATTTACAGTACAGTTCAATGTCTGACTCAATACAAAATGATTTTCACGCCTTTTGTAGCTTGATAAACAAGACACAATCTGTTATTTTAACCTTTTCTTAATTATGAAAGTCAAACTTTTCAGTGACTGTATTAAAAGTGAATGACCTGACTGAACATTTTCACTTACACACTCTGCATTTGTAAGCTTAGAGCTGACGGGTTGTTTTGGCAGATGAAGAATTTGCTCTACTGACAATTATTTCCAGTGAATTAAGTTTGTATATGCTGTCAGTGGCGGTCGATTACTTACGCAGATCTTTGTGTCCCTGATTTAGGAGTGAATTGCTGTCCTTCATCAAAAAGCTTCGGGTAAGTTAGAGCTGACTTGGGAATGTGTGTACAGTCAGAACTTCCTTCTGGTGTAACACCTCTCTGGAATTTAACAGGAAAAGTCCAGAAAGCATAATAGCTATATAGATGTTTTCATGTGGCTGAAGAACTAAATTTATTTCACCTGTCACAGCAGTGTTGAATAGCTTAATGTTGAACAACTTGATCCTGAATTCTGACAGTAGAGATCAGTTAACACGAAGAGTTATCATGCAGGTTTATGTACTTGGAATTCTTGGGAAATCATTTCTTTTGGAGGGAGGAAGAAGCTGCTATTTGCCTCAAAATTAAGCAGCAGAAGTAAAGGGAAGGGAAATTGCTCAGTGTGTGTGTGTGTAAATGCACAGAAAGGTGTAATAAGCCTAGCTTAAGTGTAAGGTTAGCCGTTGGGAGGGGGAGAAGTGTATAATGTCAAAATAAATCTTATATTCAAACAGTTATTCAGGAAGGTCTAAAATAATTGAAAACTACTTAAATTTTCTGTCTTCCCGTGCTGCAGGATTCTTAATGAAGTACTGTCTTATTTCAAAAGGAAATAATGATGTCAGAACTTCTGACATAGCTTTAAAGCTTAGGGAAGAAAGTGGATTTCTGTTAATTTCATGGGAATGTCCGTCACATTTTTTCTTTTCCTTCCAGGAACCATTGGTTTTAACCACCATATTGTCCCTGTTTGTCAAGCTTCATAATGTTCGGGTTAGTACGTATAAAGATGACATTGGGATTTCTTGAAGCGTTTCCCTTTGTAATTTCTTTTACTCTCTCTCTTCTCTTAGGAAGATATCGTGAATGATATTACAGCAGAGTACATTTCCATCTGGCCTTCCTCTATTCCCAAGTAAGATGATACTAACTTAAAATACAGTTTTCAAAATACATTTAGGTTAGTTGGTTTGGTTCCAGTTACTGTGGACTAGTTACTGTGTGCTAGTGTCATTTCTGCCATGTAAGGGCATCGCTGACCCCTGTTGTTTGCAGATGAGTTGGTCTGGGTGCGTGGAGGTTCCTGCTCTTGATTTGATAGTACTAATAGAGATGCAGAAGCAAGAAACAGGATTATTTTTTTTAATTGTGTGCTTCACTGAACTGTATGTCTGTGAGCCATGTAATATTTTAATATAAAATACTTTTTTTTAGAGATGTTTGATTAATTGCCAAAATACTAAGTGGCATATAGTGTGTATGGCTTTGTTCTGACCAGATTGAGCTATGTTTAGAGGAGAAGTTCAGAGGGCTCATAGGCTCTGTGGGGTTAGAACCTCACTGGTTCAGCCTCTGCATGTGTCATACCTGGGGGCATAAATAGAGAGAGCGTGTAATGTTCAGTGTGCTTCGTCTGCCCATGGGTGGTGTGACAGGATGGTTTCTCTGTTACTGGTGCAGATTTTGGTGTTTATTAGAGAGCTAAGCAGAAGATGGTTTTCAGTCTGTTACCAGAACTTATTTATAGGGTGAAGAAAAAAAAAACACGTTTTTAAAAATGGAGATTCCATGTGACCCTTAGGAAAGGCTGCCCAAGCAACGTGTCAAGCTATATTAGCAGCTTTCCTTTCTGAGCTAGTTCCATGAATTCTAGAGCTTGCTGTCTGTGGCTGTTTATGCAGATGCTGTGATAATTTACGGTGGTTTCAGGTGCACGATCTTTACTGATGTTATTTTTGCTTGACATTTAATGCAAAAAGCAGTTTGGACTTAAACTAGATGTAAACTCAGATTACTGCTGTAAAAAAAAACAAACAATTACTTAGGATTTTTTCTACTTTTTTTTCCCTTTAGCCTTCAATCAGTGGATTTTGAAGCAGTGGCTGTAACAGTAAAAGAGCTGGTCAACTATGCGTTGACTATCAACCCAAACAACCACTTCTGGTTAATTATCCAGGCAGATATTTATTTTGGTAAGTGAAACCAACATCTGTTTTTTGGCATGTCTATAGGGGCGCTTTTTCTTTTGAAATTTGCCTACCTTCATAACCTTCGCTGTATTTCCTTATATGAAAAGAAGCTTAAGTGATAAAACTTTAAAATCTTTGGGGGCGGTTGTGTAGGTGAATTCACCGAGGAGGTATCTAAGTTGCCAGACTGAGCTTTCAGTGGGGACTTGATTTTAGGGTAAGGGAAACTTTACTGTAAGAGTTGTGATTAATTTCACTTCTTTTAGTGGGTACAGTCAGTTCTTGAGTGATACAGTCATGCAAACCTGTAATGTTAGAGTCTCTTACTAAGTGAATAAAGGTTTTGTGGCTAGTGCTTTCATTTAAGGTGGAGATCAGCTTTACTCTGCTCAAGTAGAGGTGTTCTGTGTTTTATATAGGAAAATATCTAGGGTTTGCAAATGAGGAAGTGTGAACTCCTGATCCAGTGCTGGTTGTGATGGGAAGCTCTTTCCTATCTCTCTGTCCTCACCTGACACTTCCCTGCTACTTACCCTTGCGTATGAGCTGCGAGCAGCCAGCAGAATTGGGACATGGAGCACTTAGATCCCTGTTACCTGCCTGGGAAAGTCTTGCACAGCCTTTTGGTACCGTGCTTTGTTAACGTAGACCCGGGTCTAGTGTCAGCCTCTGGGGCTTACTTTGTAGTGTAAGTAAAGACAGTGGGGAAGGAGAGAGAGAGAGTAGAGGAGGATGTTGTCATTGCCATCTTCAAAAGGACGCAGGCATTTCTTGTGCTGAAATTTTCTGTAGGCTCTGTTCTAGGGGAATTTAGCATTGAAGCCAGATTATTCTTCTCTGGCAACAAAGCAGGTAGCAGAGGCAAAGCTGATGCTTTGGGCTGTTGCAGGAGGCAAGGTGCGTGTTTCTAAACCTCTTTTTGAGCTGGAAACGTGGCTGTGCTGTGCAGTAAGCTGCAGTGCAGAAATTCTAGCCTGTTGATTTAAAAGGAGAAGGATTTGTCTAGAAGACAAACTCTTGCTGAAGATAAGGTGAGGTTTGGGCTCTCTTAAATATGGGGGAGCGATTTGAGGTTATGAAGTGATAGATAGCATTTAGCACTTGTATGAAGTGGGACAGCATCCCAGAAGCTTCCAAAGGGAATTTAGCTGAGGTGCTAGTGTCCAAATAATTCTGTAAACATCTGATCTGAGTCTTAGAACTAACTGCTGTGTTTACTTTAAAGTCCTTGTTTTGGCTTTTTTTTTTTTTTTTTCCCACTACAGCAACAAATCAATATTCGGCAGCCCTCCACTATTACCTCCAGGCAGGAGCTATCTGCTCAGACTTCTTTAACAAGATGGTACCACCCGATGTGTTCACAGACCAGGTGAGCTGGGGTGTTGAAATGGGATTTAGATGTACAGAAACAACCTTTGGGGTTTGGTCAGCATCCTAATCCTCTGAAGATACAGAATTGCTAACTACAAAACCTTAGAAGTCACAGGAAAGTGTGCATACAATGCATTGTAACAATGACAGGCCCATGCTTTTCAGGACTGTGTAAGCCCAGGGGAAGTGGCTGTTTTCATGCCCTATCCCGTTGCTTCTCCTTGTGTTTCTGTTCACGTTTAAGTGAGCATTTCACACTGCTGTTTCTTCCCCTGTTAATTCTGACCACTCACAGCCCCATCCAAGCCTTGTGTCAGGCTGCTCCTGCGGGCAGCAGGATAAAAGGCAAAGCTTTTATCAAAAGTCAAAGCTGCAGCCCTGCTCCTTTGCCAGAAACGCTGTGCTTTGCTCTGTAGCACACATACTTGGGAGAACTCTCCTGCATCGTGAAAGCTCAGGTGGTCAGTGGAGTGCGCACAAAACCCAAGGACAGGGAAAGGGGTTAGAAGAATGTAGATGGTTATTTAGCTGATCCCTTTTAGTTAATAAGTAGATAAATACAAATTTGTTGCTGTTTGTGTTCCTATATCCTATGCTAGCATTCTGAAACTCCTTTTTTTAACCATTCTGTAGGTGATAAAAAGAATGATAAAGTGTTGTTCTTTACTCAACTGTCACACCCAGGTAAGAGCTGAAATGTGATATTTAGTAAAATGTGTCTAAATACTTTGACTTCAAAAGCTGGGGAGAGAACTTAGACACAGTTTTACTCGTAATGACTTCCCTTGCAAACACAAGCTGCATTAAAATCTTTTGTCACCATTGCATCTAATGCACTAAAGGGACCCAAATTAACAGGCAACTAAATAAGTGCTTGGAAATGTTGCAGAAGTAGAAATAATCTGAGGGGATTCTGTCCTATTCTTAATTTAGGCTATATATTTTTAATTTCTGTAGAGGTGGCCTTGTTCTACAAGATAACCACATGTGGAAAGTGTTTTTCAGTGGGGTTGTTTGTTCTCTAGGAAGTAACAAAGTTATAATAGCTCCTGTAGCAGGGCCTAGTAAATACATCTAGAACCCTGGAAGCCAGGTGCATCCCTTCAAACTTGACTAAGCAACTTTCTTTTTTCCTGTTGGTATTTCAGAAGGAGCTATGTAGAAGTTGAGGTGCTTAGGAGATGCTTGGGGTGGGAAGGAGCCCTTGGTTAGGTCTCAGAGCTGGGTGGGGTTACTGATGTGGCAGACTTCCATTTGTGGGGCACTAAGGCTGTGAAGTCACCTCTGAGCCTTTCCTTACAGGTAGCTATTTTATGCCAGTTCCTCAGAGAAGTGGACTATAAAACTGCATTCAAGGCACTGCAGGAACAAAACAGGTAATTACTATTGTAAAGCTTCTACCATGGACACTTGTATATGTAACATCCATACATAAGTATGTCACTAATTTGTGTTTTCTTTCAGTCATGATGCCATGGATTCCTATTATGAATACATTTGGGATGTCACAATTTTGGAGTACTTGACGTGTATCCTTTCGTTAGAATGCTACTAGCTTGTAGGAGGTGTGTGCTCACGGCTGGAGAGAGTGCCTTCTGCACAAGTATCTCCTTAATTCACCTTCAGATCTCCACCACAAAAGAGGAGAGACCGACAAGAGGCAGATAGCGGTGAGTTAACAGAGGGTGCTGCGGGGACTTCCTTAATGTTTCTTTCTTTCCCTGCAGCAGTCTTTGAAAATAATAATTGCCACTTCCAGTTTTAATTTCATTGCATAATTCTTAGAAGTCTGGCTGCTGATGTGAACTTGTATTCAGATGGTTCAGCTTTACTGGACTGACTGCTGCTCATGATGCCTCTCTCCTCTTTTATTTAAGATCAAAGCCATTGGCCAGACAGAGCTGAATGCCAGTAACCCCGAGGAGGTCCTACAACTCGCTGCACAGAGAAGAAAGAAGAAGTTCCTTCAAGCAATGGCAAAACTTTACTTCTAGGCTAATGCTGGAAGACCACTCCGAGATTTGTGAAAATGAAGAAACAAATTCTTCCACAACTTTATTTTTAAAACTCATTTAAACTTTTATACAACATTTACAGTCTGGTATCTTTCATTTAGAAATAGATGAAATCTTATAATAAAACCCCGTATCTTTACAAATTGTACAGAAGGCCTGAACCAACAACTTCAGCTGTTTCCACTGGGGAGTGGTTGAAGAAGCTCTGAATTCAAGTTTGGGAACTTAGTGGAAAAGAGCTTCACAAACTGCTCAGCGCTGAGTTGTCCCTGAAGGGGGCATGGGTAGGAGCACCTTGAAAGAGGGAGGGGACTGGCAGCTGCATTTCCCAGCCCTATCCCTTCATTAACAGAAGTTAATTAAGCACCTCCCAGGTGGAGGTAGTAAACATTCCAAGGAAAACACAGTAGTTAGTTAATGCTGCTCATGAACACTGATAAAACATAGCTCTACACCTGCTACTTAAAATACTGCTCCTAGGAACTGAGTGGTTGTAGAACACCAGCACTTCACTTCTCTCCTACCCTCCAGTTCTCCTTATTTTTCTTTTTAACTGTTGCATGTTTGTGTAAAATAGAACTTGTAAAATAGAACTCCTTCCTTCAAGGACTGCACTTCTTCCAGTTAGGTTACTTCAGCAGCATGCTGTTTGTACTCTTCCCTGAGGTCAGGGGTGTGCTGGATCTTAAGCTTATGGCAGCCCTAAAAGGTGATTTATCCCCTTCCTATGAAACTAAACCTTGCTGCAGGGCTGCCTCTAGCTTAGCCCAACAGCGGAGTGGTTTCAGAACAGTAAAACTAATTCCTCACTGACCTCTAATACTGCACCTGAGCTCGGAGCTGACTGACTGACAGGCAGGAGACAGAGGTCAAGAAGAGGTAAATATGTACAAGCTGGCACCGGTTCAATATGGCTATCCCAAGTTAAAGCACAGTGACAAGTAAACAAGCTGAGTGGACCAACCTTGCCACTCAGCCTTTTCAAAACATGTTCTTGAAATTCATAAATTAGGAATGTTCAGAGTTGAATCGAGTCCTATGTGAGAAGAGACTAAAGTAGTCCAGCCTCCTGTGATGACACAGGAAGGGCTGCTTGGTCTAAAACTTCTTTTATCAAGGCTGCAGGAAAATGCTGGTCCCCATTTCCATCTGATGCTCTGCTGGATGTGTCTTACTGCCAAAGTCTTGAGTATCATTAAAGAACACTGAAGTGAGTCAGCCTCAGTGTGGTCTTGTCTTGAAGCACCTGGACTGGGTTCTGAAACTGATCACGAAGGTTGTTGCCCATCTTTCATTTCTTCTCTGTACTTTTGGGAGGAGTGATTATTCCTGCTGTTGATACAGGTGATAACTGGCCTGGGGCAGCAGACACTACTCCACTATTAACTTCTTCCTGTGGAGGGGAGGAAGACAAACAGTTAATACCAGGGCAAGTTCTACTTCTTAATCTTATTAGTTAGCAGCAGCTCTTCCTCATAGTGCTGGTACAATTTTAACAATACAGTTAGGTCACAGAATATAAAATGAAAGAGATACTAAGCAACACAGTAAAGATTACTGTATTAAACATTTTCATAAGTAATTCTTGGGTATTTAAGCCTTTGCTTATGGCTCGTGCATGTTATGCTAAAGGATATGTATTAATTTATTTCTGTAACCACGTTGGTTCAGGCAAGGCAGCCCAGGTGCTAGCAGGTAGCTGTCTGGACAGTCAAATGCCTCAGGACAAGGGGTGTGTAATGCACACTGTAAACAGCCAAGCCACCCACCAGCATGTCCAAGTAGTTTGTGTGCGTCTGGATGTTATGCCTGTCTTCTGCTGCAACCTTCTTAAAATTCTTCAGCTTCACAGGGACTTTTCTCGCCACGTTGACAAAAGGAACCATCCACTCCACGCATTCTGAAATGCTGTCCCAGTCTAAGCCTGTAGGATAAAGCACAGTAATAACATTTAAAAAACATGAAGTTGCACAGTCTTTCCTGGCTAAAAATCCTACAGTATTACAAGTTTAAGAAATACTGCACATAAAGAAAATCAGGAACATCTCCTAACATGGCCATTAGGGTTTCTGTGATCAGGAACAATTTAAGTTACAGATTACCCTACTGGGACTTCTTTGCTTGAGTGAGATTTTTTTGGTTTACACTACAAGAAAACCTGCATCATAGCATTGTCCTTTATGCAATGCAGAAGTGCTGAACTGAAGAAGGTTTTTTGGGACTTTGTAAAGGACACACTTGTAGGAACTAGCCACAAAGGTTCAGTGCCATTGGCAGCCAGGAAGTACTATCTAAAATTACATCTAAGGAGACAAAGTCACCAAGTAATGTACAGTTACTGACTCCCAAAACAATTAATGCGTAGAGGAGCAGTATCAACCCAAAAACAAGATTCTCCTTCGTTTCCTTAGATATGGCTGTGCTTTCTGAAAGTGCTTCCTTCTCTCTTAAGTCTTGGCAACATCTGAAACAGAAGGAAGCAAAATCTGGGGGAGTGGGAGGAACCCACAGGACAGAGGAATGAACCATTATTAGTGCAGTGCTTGTGTGGCTTTTGCTCTTTTACAGCCTGATTGTCCAGCTCACTCTCAGCAGCATCAGGTGTGTACCAGCCTTCAGAAGTCACAGCCTAACAAGATAAAAACTTCCAGCAGCTTCTTACCTGAAGCTTTCTTAACTACGTCAATTGAGGTATAGTGGCAGAGTGCAGCAGCAGCTAGTGTTCTGTACTGGAAGTCCAAAGAGTTCACATCCAGAATACACAGGTCTAAGAGCTGAGGAAACAGAGTTGAGGATTTAAAAGTTAATGCCTTTCAACAAGAGGATAACTTAGCTATAATCGTGCCCCAGGAACTGCCCTGCATGCGTTAGCCCTCCTGCAGTCCATGGTCTGTAGTCCTGCTCTTCTCAGTATCAATTGCCCACACCTGGTTTATCTGCAGCACCAATTTCAGCTGAAGGAGGTCTGAGAGTGGTGCAGTGCAACCCAAGTTGCACTTCTACCACTAACACACAAGGCAATTTGCTTGCACAGATTGAAGCACGACTTTAAACTCAGCAGAGCTCCGGGAAGGTATTTGCTTAAGCTGAAAGGTTACAGAGTAGCTCAGGGAATTAGATCTACTCTGTAATAAGCCCCTGAGCCTGCACATGTATCCATAAACGTTGAACCAGGGTAGTTTCAGGATAGAACACAAACCCTCCTCATGCTACCTTCTAGCCCAAGCACACAGAAACACTGTTACAAGGGACACAGGGAAAACAGTTAACTGGCCAAGGAGGCTCCTTTTGTGCACCCCCCAGAGCTGCTTCCACTGCCTGCTGTCCCCAGAGCACTGCATTTTGCAGTAATATTTCTAGTGGACAGAAAAGTCTTAGTTTGATGAGAAGCATCCATATGTCTCTGGTGTCCCTGCTCTCAGATATCTACTACTAACTACCCACCTGTGCTATCTGAATGAATTTTTCCTGAGAATACTGAGGTAGCAACACTTTCGGAACGTCCTTCAGAGCATCCACCTGAAGGTAGAGGTTCAGCCAGGAGACGATTGTCACAGGACAGAGTTCCCATTTTAAAGCCTGCAAAAGATTAAACAAACATTTAAGCTCCTAAAACCACACAAGAATTGCTTTGTGCTCCGATCTTCTTCCCCACACCACCCCCTTCTGACTTAGCTCCATTTGTTGCACAGATCCTAAAAATTTCAAGCCCAAGTACTCATTTTAGATTGTTTGTGAGTGTTTGAAAGTGACATAGAAATACAAGTTTCAGCCGAAGTGAGATTTCAGCTGGGACTTAAGAACACAAAGCTATTACCTTTAACATGATAAGTTCCATTCTTACAATGTCGTCTTCACTACAAGCACCATCAGTGACATAAGCAAATTCCTGTATTTTAGGAGCGTAGATTTCCTTTCAAAGAAAGAAGAAAAAAAAAAAAAGTCAGGATTAGAGAGCCTTATGAGTCTAGGAAAGCTTGAGAAAATGCTGGCACGTACTTCTTACACCATATTGAATATTAACATTAACTAGCGAAGCGTTATATGAAGTGACTTGAAACTTGCGTGATAGGAGATATCAAAAAAGTAGGTTGTATGTTATCTGTTGTATAACATCACAAACTTCGTGAAACCTTTTTAGCCTCTGGGGAAATAAGTGCTGAGCAATTGGAACCATCTTTCATTAAAACTGCTTTCCTCTCAGCTCTACCATTTGATATAAAAAAGTAAATACCACCCTGTTCTCAGAGAACACTGACACAGCTTAGGCATAACATCAGCTAGTGCTGATGTAATCACACAGATTTAAAAAAAAAAAAAAAAAAAAAAGCTAGAAAATGACAACAGAAAATCCCACAGCCATCACAGCTGGCAAAACAGTGCAGAGACACTTAACAAATAATTTCACCAACCTAACCTAATCAGGCCGGTCTGGGCCACGTGTAGGTGTTTTAGTAAACAAGAACCTGCCAACAGACCTGCTTGCAGTGCACCACCTTGCTTTAGGAGTAACAGCTAGATCGGGGGGTTTCCAAGTATAAAAATATCCCAAATTTGCCTCTCTGTTTAGCCTACCATGCGCTGTAGCCTATTTAGGAGACAGATGAAAACATGGTCTTGGCTCAGAGCTGTAGCGTGCAATGCAAGGCATCACCATTGTTGCACTGATTACATTACCCTCAAAATAAAAAACCCACTAAATGGGTTTAAAGGGATATCAACCTGCTGTATGGGCTCGAGACACAGCCTTGGTTTTGTTCAAGTCCCACACCCATTCCTGAGATTGTTTGCCAACTGCTCTGTATTTTGCTAAAGACAAAACAAAGCAGAACTGCTCCGAGCACGTTTGCATACCTTTTAACTTTATGTGGTCTCCCTCCCTGCTGCAGAGGAAAGGGAGGACAAAGACTGAGCTCTAAGAGATTGATACACACACAACCGAAGGAAAAGAAAAAGAATTTCCCCTTCTGACCTGCAGTGCTGTGTGTGTGCCACCAAGTTCAAAAGATTCAGACAGAAGAAATAAATGTTACCACTGCCTTCGGTTACTTCGAACGTAATATCCTCCTCCTTGTGCCTTACCTCAAGCTTGGAGGCGATGAATAATGAGGTAATTCCTATGAGCTGGAGCATGCTCTTGTTAATGTTCTTCTGTGTCAACATGAATCTGTCAAAGAAGTCTTGAGCTAGGTAGAAGGTTTCCCTGTGGAGCGCATACACCTCACAGACCTGCAACAGAGAAAAAAATAAATTTTCTGTTATAAAACCCAATGTATGCATGCTAAAGTGTTCCAGCTTTGACAATAAAATACAGTATACATCACTTTGTCTTTTGCACACACAACCAGGTGTTTTAAGTGGCATTGGTTAGTATGGGGCTTGGTATCTTCCCCATTCTCATTAACCATGGATCATCTACAATGTACTACCGCACTTCCAAAGTATACTTTTTCCAACATAAATAGCATCCAGCACCCTTAAAACTAAGAACAACCAGCCAGAAGTTTTCCACTGAAAGAAAAGAGACTTACTGGGGGCTGAGGGGGAGGGGAAAAATAAAAATCACACACTAATTCGCTTAATCAAGGATACTCTGGGTTCAAATCTCATTGCTGGCCTCCTCTTTTCTCTTATCTCTAACTGAATTTTGGTGGGTTTACCCTAACTCCATTTTATCTGCAACTGTATCCCTTCTACAACTATAAGTAATTTATAGATATCTAACTAGTTCCTAATCTACTTACAGAAAACAGGGAAAAACATCCAGGCAGTGCATCCCAAGTAGCTCTGACTTTTCCACCTCGCTTAATTATTCTGCTTGGACACAAAGTCAGAATAAAAATCTCACTATTTCTAGTTATTTCCTAAGAAAAGGTTGAAAGCCTGCTTGTGGATACATCCCTTCCTGACCTTTGAAAATGCAACTAGCTGGCAGTAATACCACAGCTTTTTTTTTTTTTTTTTAAGGGCTGATGTAATTTTCACAACCTGATGAGCTACTATGAAATGATTAACTACTGCTCCAAGCAAGAGTCACAACTAAAAAGGTCCATACCAGGCTCTCCGATAAATAAATAAGTTCTATAAAAGTGTACTTTTGTATTTATGCCAAGCATAAATTAACATTACTTGGTCATATTAAGTATTATCTCTAACATGAAGTCACAGAAGACAAAGTAAGGAGCTACTGGAGAACTGGAAGCTGCTGTGATTTTACTCCGCTGAGGCGTACAGAACCACTGAGCTGGACAACAGTAATTAGATCAATGTGATCAGTTTCCAAACCAAAATGTTTGTTTCCTAGCAGCTCAAGATTTTAAGATAATTTAAAAGTTATGTATCACCTTTGAATTGGATGTAAATTGCACATTAAAGGAAGCAGCGAAGCACAGAAGTGCAACCATCTTGATATTCACACCATATTTAAAAGACACACACCTCTTTCCCCAAAAACTCCCTGCTATCAGCACCGTTCAATCAAGACAGCAAGCGTGCCACCCCAACATCTGCTTCCCCGGCAGCACTTGGTGTCACAGAACCGATAAACCTGCACCGATCCCTTCTGCTGAAGAGCGAGAGCTATGTGAGGCAAAGGTTGCTCTTGGCAGCAGCCATCGAATGTTCTACAAGACAGAGTGTTCTTGGAAATGGTTCCAGAACACAGCTCTCTGCAGCACTCACACCACTTCGCATGGGGTCAGCTGCCAAGAGTGAGAACCTCCACTTTGTCTGACAGCTGAGACAGGCTGAAGCACCGCAACCAGCCTGGGACAGGGACGATCTATTTGCAATCCTTTTCAAAGAATCTGACTGCAGCAAGGGCCTTCAGGTGGCAGTCACTAACACACTTTCTCCTGTTCCCTCTGAAGGATATAATTAAACATTTACTATTAAATCAGAAAAGAATAGTGTTGGGGCAGACATCTAAAGGCTCTTGATGTACACAGGGCCAGGGCAATAACCCCAGTCCTCACTGCAGATGCAGTTGTCTCAGAGTTCAGGTACACCTGAAGATGTAAAACTGAAGCTCCACAAATAACCTGTTTACAGCTCCTGCAATAGAAGCATCCCAAACCCAGATTTCCCCTGTTCCCAGGCAGTTATGCAGCATGGTGAGAACAAACATTTACAGCTGTCGCTTGCTGCCCTGTTGGGGATGTTGGGTGCCTCCTACCAGGAGATACTGAACGTAGCTCATCAAGAGGATCAAAAGTAGTAATCGTAACCCCTTTGTTACAAGCTGGTTTGGGCATTTCCAGTACATTTCGTTCTTGAATCTTTTACATAAAAGCTCTGCTTACATCTGCCTGCTTCACAGGCATAGCACAGCACAAGGTAAGGAAAGGAACACACCTCTAGGAGCCAGTCTAGCAGTATCGATCGCATGTGCGGTTGCAAACTAGAGTGGAGTGAGGTGAAGTGTTTGCAGTGAGCGTATCTGTTCTCCTTCTTCAGGATGTTGAGCCAGACATCTTTGGAATTTCCCCAGCTACGGAGTAAAGTTACAGAGCACTGTAAGTATACATGCACCTTCACAAAAAGAGTGTTAAAAACATGATTTACAGATATTCATGTACAAAAAGAAAAATTCTGCAGCCTAAAAGATCCTTACAGGAATTAGCAAACTGCAGGCATGCTTTGAACACTTACCACCACCACAGCAGCTTGCCAAGATCATCAGCAAGCCCAGTTTTACAGAGCAGCCAATAAAACTGAACACGTGCATCCCAAAAGTTGCACATACAACCACGCGGAGTTCCTTACTCTGCTTAGTGAGGTGGCCATTAACACACACAGCTCAGCCATTTTAAAGCCTGGCTTTCCAGAGAGCAAGGCAGAAAAATAAAAACAAACAAACAACCATCCTATCACCTAAGAAACAGCACACACAAAGTTGTCCACCTCAGTTTTGGAAAGATATTGAGAGCTGGTGTTTAGAAAAAGGAAGGGACAGATGAGGCTTAGAAACAGGCCACTGAAATAAAAATTAAGTTTTCATTTATTGCTAACATAATTTATCAGCAGCCAAGCTTATCTGGGAAGGAGAAAGATGCCTATATAATAAATACAATTTGGTTTTAATTTGGAATTGTTATAATGAATCAATGTGGTTTTTTTCCCTTCAATATTTCTCACCCTACAGTCACTCAGGTGGACAGGTTGCAATTAACATAGCGTCAATCTCCTGGTGAAGTTCTTGGAGTTCCATAGTTACCTTTCCCCAAGCAACAGCGTAGAGAAATTGAACAGACCTCATCACTGGCACTGCCTACAAACTTTAACTCAGATCAGTTTCACTCTGTTGACACCATAAATAAAAAAAATAAACGAGAGATACTTGCTTAATGCACAGCTCTCTCTTAGTGGCCAGGCATCAAGAAATCTCCTATCACAATCTTCCTGCTGCAATTAGGAAAGTATGAATAAGGCAGTAGGGAGTAAACAACCTTCTCCTTTGGGTAATCGGAAAGGATGGATCACAGCTTTACCAGGTGCCTACTGACAGGAGGGGAACATCAAGGATGAAACTCCTTGTGTGGAATTCTGTGCCTGAACACGTCTTTGGGATCCAGCAACTTTCTGAAGGCATACATGAGATTCCTCCCTTCACTTTTTTTTTTTTAAATAAAGAAGTGCTCTGCATTAAGCTTTCCAACATTTACAGAAATGTTATTTGCCAGATATAGGAAAGAGCATATTGCTCTTTAAAACATAGTTCAGCAACATACAGCAGGCTTGGGAGTAATACTGAGAAGAGCAGTCAAGTTCAAAGCTTGGTGAAAAAGGCCACTGATAGACCTACTGAAATCCTCTCTAGTCAGCTAGTCTGTCCTCTGCAGAAGGCAAACTGTTCCTGTCAGTATACTTGAAGAATACTAACAAAAGTTTTGCAAGAAATATTCTACTCTGAGTGATTATCCTTTCCCCTTCAGCAACATCTTCACTTAAACATTTTAAGTTCTTACAGAAAACTTTGCTTAGTACTTTGGTTGGTCACTCAGTTTCAACAACACAAAGCAGGTCAGTTTTCACCACTGTGCGCCTCTTAAGAGCTTATAAGTTAAAAAAGGATAAATCCAAAAGGCAAAAGTGATCTGTGCAGTGCATTTATAATATAAGCAATAGAACAGATCCTGTCTTTTTCTGGACATTGAATTGTTTGTGGGATGAGGAGACAAGTAGAAGAATGGGTTGTGTACTGTCCACTACTACACAAACACAATACAACATCAGATACTACAACAGTAGTTCAGCACGTGTGATGAGACATCAACATCCGCTGTATCAGGTCAACTTACTTGAGTTCTGGCAGAGGCGATGGATTTATGAAGAGGTTTCTGAACCTGTATTTTTTGAATCTTGAGAAGTCAGTGGTTACCGATTCTTTGTGAGGCGTTTCGATAATTATGCACGGTGAGATGCCTCCTGTTATCGTGGGCGGCCAACAGCTCTGCAACATAAACATGGTGTGTTTGAAACCTTGGTTTTACTGGGATAGAAATGTAGATTATAGTAACAGATTATAGTAACGATGTTTGCAATGTGTGTCAGTTTTTTTGGACCTCAGAATCAATTTGAGAAACCAAAGAAAGAGACAGACTAAATGCCAGTCTTTTGCAGCCGAGAGACAGAAAACATACAAAAAAATCTGACAGATCCAAGGAACTCAACTTGGAGAGATCTGTCACTGGTTTATGAACCCACATGCAATATATCTATTGCTTGAGCTCTACAGCTACAACACCTAACAAAAAGGTACTTACTGCTACTAGAAAACAAGACAGTCGGCTGCTGGTCCTATCTACTTATCTATTCAGAGGGAAAAAAAAAAAAGGAGAGGGTGGAGGTTCTACTGTTTCTCAGTGGAAATTCAGCAACTGGTTATCTTCCAATTTAGTACTCCACGGAGGAGCCACCCATCTCAGCTCCAGAGCTAGATACCCACCGAGCAAGCAGCAGCTGTGAACTATCTCTCAGCTTGCCAATGCCAAACATGCAATGACTCCAAAGGAGAGCAACCTGAAGTTATTTCATGCAGAAAGCCTCAGAGAAAGTACTCTAGATTGCTTTAGCTAAGCGCATAACTTGTTTCACCGTTATTTGGTTGTGCGTAACCAATACAAGTAGGGAGGCATCAGGTGCGTGAAGCATATGTAGTGCTGTAATGGCTGACAGCCTTCAAAATGGTGACAAGTGAGCTTTAATCATGTTCTGTGCATTTAGGGGGATCCCATGCACAAAGAATGGCAACACCTGTCCCTGAACACAGGAACATTTCCTACACAGCCACCTTGCTACGTAAGATACATATCATTTCTTTACTGTATCTCAAGCTATGTAGCCAGACTCAAGTAAGTTTCCTAGGAGTTAACTTAGTTCACAAACTCTCTGTTAAAAGTGAAAAATGTGTAAAGAGATGCTAAGTTGCAGAGCTGACGTACTTTCTACACCTGAAGGTATCAACTTGCCATGTTCAATACCTCCTAGCATGGAATGCATGACTTCACACCCACCAATATTAACCAGACTCCCTCACCTAGTTTGACCTAGCATTCAGGACTGAGTTACCTTAATTTCATATTGGTGTTTTTTAGCAATTTTCCCATCTTCTTTCTTCTTAACCTCCTGCTGAAAAAAGAAGAATACGTCAGTCGATTGACAGTGATGACCAGCACACCCACCTCTACAGCTAAAGAAATCGTTGCTGCTCCTGCCCCATTTTCTAATTTTACAGAGAATGCTAATTTTCCCCAGCCAAGTGTCTGGGGAAACCTGCAATATTATTAATATTATTTTTTTTATTATTATTATTATTTATTTATTTATTTATTTTAAGTCTTTCAGGCTGGTCACCTCTGCTGTTCTCCTTTTTCTGGTCTGGAGGTGTTCTGGTGCCTGCAGCTCCTGCGGAGGCTCCTCCTGGCACGACAGGGGCTGCTGCTGCTTGGCTTGCAGTCGGCTGCTGCAAAGAGACGGGCGCTGTTAGGAGAGGGGCGGCGAGGTGGGCGAGGACCAGCCGGGTGCACGGCCAGGCAGGGAGCTTACCTGCGCCTTGACATCTTCCTCGGGTGCTGGGATCTCTACCTGGACCGGAGGAAGAACAGAAAGTGAGTGATGTGTTCTCAAAGGGCGCTTCACAAGGTCACCCACTGACCCATGTCCCCAAGCACCACGTCCAACCTCTCCTTGAGCACCCCCAGGGACGGGGACTCCACCACCTCCCTGGGCAACCCGTCCCAGTGCCTGGCTGCTCCTTCTGACAGAAATGTCTCCTCATTTCCACCCTGAGCCCCCCCAGGGCTGTGCAGGGTGCAGAGGGGCAGTGGGGGGCACACCGAGGGGCTCACCCCCCCCCCCCCGGGCTGCCCGCGCTGCGCCGCGCCGGTTCCGCGCCAATTTGCAGCGAGCGGGGAGGCAGAGCCGGGCCTGCGCCGTGCCGAGCCGGGCTGTGCCGGGCCGAACAGGGCTGAACAGGGCTGAAGGGGTCCGGGTTGGTCCCGTGGGCCAAGCTGGTCCCGGTCCCGGCTGGTCCCGGGGTGGAGAAAGGGGAGAAGGGGGAGCTGGGGGTGGGGGGCGCCGCTGCCGTGCTGCCCGCGCTCGCTTCTCCCTCCAAAAAGCGCCCAGCCCCCGCCGCCCCCCTCTTCTTCTTCCTCCCCTTCCTCCTCCTCCTCCTCCTGGGGTGAGGGGTGCCTGGGGGGGGGGGGCAGGGCAGCGCTGAGGACCCCCCCCCAAATGGGGACCCCTCACTGAAGGGGCTGGGGGCGGATGGGACCCGCACCCCCTCACTGCAGGGGCAGGGAGCGAGCCCCCCCCGGCCGGGGCCGTGTCCTGAGGGGGGTCCCCAAAGCATGGGGGGGGTGCAGGCGGGCGGGCAGCCGGGGTCAGCCCGCCAAGAGGCTTCCCCGCCCCCACCGCGCCCGGCTCCCTCCAAAATGCTCCCAAAAGCGGGCGGGGGGGGGGCGGTGACCCCGCTCACAGCAGCACCCCAGGGGGGGTTGGATGGGGTGAGGGGGGTGGTTGAATGAGGGGGGGGGGGGGGTTGGAGGGGGTTTGGATGGAGCCGTCCCCACCTCCTCCTCCCTCCCTTCCCTCCCAGCCGCTCTCCCTCCAAAACGCTGCCCGGGCGGGAGGGCTGCCCGCCTCGCCGCTATCCCCTCCTCGCGGTGCCCTCGGCTCCTCAGGGGGCTGTGCCGGCACCCCCATCACCATCATCACCCCCATCACCATCACCATCACCCCCATCCCCATCCCCATCATATCACCAGCATCCCATCATCATCAGGACCACCACCAGAAGCAGCAGCACCAGCAGTATCAGCAACACCATCCCCACCAGCCCTCTCCTCACACCAGCTGCCCCCCTAAATCCCCCAAATCCCCCCCCCCCAAAAACCCCGCTCCCCGCGCACCTCCGCAGCCTCCGCCCGTGCCGCGCCGCTCAGCTGGCGCCGGCGCCAAGCCGCTATATAGCGCGGCCCGGCCCGCGCTGCGCATGTGCGAGGGCGGCAGGCAGCGCCCCCGCCCCGCCCGCCCCTCACCGCCGCCCGCCGCCCACAGCGGGACCCCCGCTCCCCGTTACCCCCCCCCTGCTCCCCGCGATCCCCCCCGCACCCCACTTGCCACCGCCTCCTCCTCGTTCACTCGCGCCCTCCTCGTTCTCCACCCACCTCATCCACCCGCTCGCCCCTCGCCGTGCCCTCTCCGGTAGCCCCGGTAGCCCCCATCCCATCCCATCCCATCCCGTCCCGTCCCGTTCGGTGCTCGGGGCTCGGTGCCCGGTGCCGGGGTCGCTCCGAGCCGTGCCCGCCGCCCGCCGCCCGCCGCCCCCCGCCCCGGGGCGGAGCCGCCGCCCGCTGCCGCCAATGGGGGCCCGGCTGCGGGCGGCAGCGTGCAGCGGGCGGCGGAATGTAAACATGGCCCCGCCGCCCCGCCCTCAGGGCGGCTGCCAGCAGCTCCCCCGCTGGGCGAACAGCCCCGAAATCGGCAGATCTGAGGGAAAAAAAGGGGGCTTCTCCTCAGCATTCCACCCCAAATGTGGGTTTGGACCGTCAAAGCGCAGTCCCTTGTGGGAGCAGCGAATGATACAATCATTAGGGCTGGAAAAGACATCCGAGATCACCTGCTCCAAGCATCACCCTACCAACAATGTCACCCGCTAAACCCTACCAACAATGTCACCCGCTAAGCCGTGTCCCTAAGCACCGCTCCCCTACCACCGGTATCACCCATGTCCTCAGGCACCACCCCAGTACCACCAGTATCACCCACACGCCTCACCCCCCTACCACCAGTATCGCCCGTGTCCCCAGGCACCACGTCCAACCTCTCCTTGAACACCCCCAGGGACGGTGACACCACCACCTCCATGGACAACCCATTCCAACACCTGACTACGTGCCCCAGGAGCGCCTGTTGCCCCCACATCTCCCCACACACAGCCCACATCCATCTGCAGTCACCCCAAAACACCTGGGCACCTGCAGGCCCAGCAGGGACATCCCCCAGCCAAGTTAAACCTCGCTGCTAGGAGCTGCTAATCCCACACAGACCACTGGCAAGCAAGGGCCTCACGTTAGTTAAACCAAAGAAAACCCTCTTTTTCGTTTTATTTCGTTTTTCTTAAAAGCATGCCGTGGAGACATGCCATCGATACAAGGCTGCATGCAGCCATTTTAGGCACGGGAAGCCACTGGTGCTTTCGCTCTTTTGCAGAGCAAAACACACGTGAAGACACGCCACAGCTGCCTTCAAGTAAATCCACCTCGTCATCGTTTTCTTCACTTCTGCTTTTTCTTTTCCCAAGTGTAATGCTACCAAAGAGTAAACATATCTGTATCTTACAATATCTATTGTGGTAATTAACCACGATAACCAGGTTTGGGTGCTTACCTTCTCATGGCTTTGCCTTTTTATGGAGCAAGAGGAAAGGCAGCGCAGCCCACCAAGACATTATGACAGCATCATAAACAGTGTCTTAACAGATCATGGGTTTTAGACAGCCAGGGAGATCTCTTACCTGTGGGTGCTTCCAGCTCCTGGCAGCGTGGGGACGATGATTCCTGCAAACTTCAAGCAGAGCAGTGTGCGCGATCATGGCATGAGGTGGCCATTGAGCCACCCAGCCTCCTCAGCTCTGCAGAAAGGCTATTCCCATCCTTACCATGAAGGAAATCTTCTGTTTGTGGCTCAGAAGGGATGAAAAGCAAAATCACTGTCATCCCTTCAGGCCTACTGATGCTTGGAAACAATCTCTGTGAACTGTCTGTATTCCACCAGCTTGTTTCAGGAAGCATAATCTCTGCCGTAGTTCACGGTGCCCAAAGCAGACACAGCCTGCAGCAAGGAGCTCTGCTAGGTGGTCTCTGCTGTGCTTCACAAGCAGGACACGTCCTGCTGTCTGGATGCATCTCCCACTTCACTGACTTCAGACAGTCTCCTGCACTTGGGCAAATATTGGTGTAAATCTCACCTCAGGCCTGTTAAGTGGCTTGCTGCAGTTCAAGCCCTGCCACATCCAACTTCTTAAAGAGATCTGGAAACTGCTAAACAGGCAGGCAGGAGAGGAGAGACAAAGTACTTTTCCCTAAAAAAAACACCATGCCCTGGGGATGTCAAATTAAGCCAAAATGAGAACAGCAAGGCAGTTTTGGCATATCAGCAACAAATGGTGTGGCACATCGTGAAAGGAGAATGGTGCAGAATGAATAGTATTTAAACATTGAATGGATTAGGTCTAACATGAACGGGTCACGGTGCAAAGGCAGCAACGACTCTGCTGCTTGTTTCTCCACGCCTTTTGCTGTGAGCAGGTGCAGGTTGTGTGCTGCTGTATTTGTGATTTTGGCTCAGTCCTGTAAGCATTCTGAGGTCCTGCCAGCAACTTCTCCCCAAAATTTTGTGCAGTACAGAAAACAAAACAAAAAACCTACCTACAAGTTTAGTTTGTAATAAAATCTTGCTGCAGACGATGAAATTATGATTTTAATGCAAGCTAATGTGCTGACCTTTTGATGTGGCAATAAAACTAAAGTGACTTAGCCCACACTGAGACATTTCCAAATGAGTTAACAAACAGTACATCCTCTTTCACTATGTGGATGCCTCCTTAAAGGGGATGAGTTTAAATGAGAGAATGGTTTTTAAGCTTCTTGAAGCACACTGCACTTACTAAGGGATATTTGTGCTGGGATCTTGTAAGCTCCTTTAGATTAGCTTGTAGTTTTCAAGTTTTTCAAACAACCACTTCTAGACATGTTCCAGTGAAGATGTGAATCCCTTTGGAAAGGTGGGAATTGCAGGGCCTTCCTCACAAGTTTACACAGCTGAGGATGCTTTTCTTGGCTGTCTGTTCATGGATCTGATGGAAGAAGCTAACAGCCTACAGGGGATCTATAAAGCCCAGATCCTGCTTAGCAAGCATGCTCAGTACTGCTCTTCTCCCAGGGCTTTTGAATCCACCTGGTTGGTCCTAAAGAAGGCAGCTATATTTCATCATAAATATCCACACATGGCTACACTGTGATCAAAATTACATGGGATATTGGCCTCTGCATTCCTATCTTGTTGCAGTTTTAGCATGGTCAATTTGCTTGTGCTGCTAGACTTTGTCTCTGAGTCACATCCATGTTGTCAAAGCCATCCAATAACTCAATCAAAGGAAAGGGAACCAGGACTTTCATGTGGAAAAACTAGGTTGCTTTTAAGAGGAGATTTGAATTTGTTTAGTGCAGAATGGCTTCAGCTACCGCAACTAAGCAAAGCACCATGAAAAGCTTATACCTCTTATAAAGAGGAATCCTTTAGTAGGAAGTAATACCCTTCCCAAATTGTTTTGATTCTGTAGAATAGCATGTGATAACTCAAAACCATAAGATTTCAAAATCCTTGTTTTCTCTTAGAACCTATAAAGTTCTACTAGCTTCATGCTTGCTCCATTTCTGACTTTTTTTTTTTTCCAGAAAGCCACAATCCACTCTAATATGCATTAAGAAATATTTTAAGGCCTTACAAAATTGACTGATTGGTTTCTGTATTATTATTATTATTAATGATTTCAAGGGGAGAGAGTCCATATTACAGTTATTAAAATTAGTTAGATAAAAGCAAAATATAACAAAGTTCTTAATTGTAAGCATAGGAATATGCCTTTCTAAGGCTGACACCAGCAACAGTGCAGACAATGACTAATTATTGATAGGCAGTCTGTATGACAATCAGATGAGTTATGGTAACCGGCAGTAAGTTATTTTTATAACAGCAGAAAGATCAAAAGTAAGCTAGCTGTTTGCAGAATCGGATCTACAACAACATAACACAATGCTTGATTTCCTTTTTGCGTTGGTTTTCCTTTTCAATACATGCTTTTAAAAGTGGGTGGGGTGAGGAAGGCCAGCTATAGTTACCAACCTTTTCAACCCACGTTCAGGAGTACACACCATCACGTTCCCAGTAGTCATAAACCACGCTAATGGAGTATGTTCTTCTGACTCTTGTTAGTAGCCTCTTTCTTCTTGAGATGATGTCACTTTCTCACTAGTTATCTTTTCTTTAATGCCCGTTTATATAGGAGGCACTCCATCCATGCTCTGTTAAAGATCCTTATTCTTTCCTGTATCCAGACATTTAAACTCCCACTTTCAACACATAAAGGGGGGAAACACCTTTGAAACAACCCTCCTCATACTCGATGGTTGATTTCCTAAACAAAGTCTGCACTCAAACTCCAGTAAGGACAGCATCTCTGCAGCAGGAAGCAGCACCTGTAACTAACAGCCAAATGCTGAATCTATCGTTATCTACCACTGCATTTGATCTCCTGTCTGCAGCCCAGAGAAATAACAAGACCTCATGTTTTCCAGCACTGCTTCACCACTGGGCTGTAAACACAAAGCCTTTTGGAGCAGGAGCTAAGCGTAGGTATGGAAAAAGAAGGAATCTCAGGTCACAAGAAAGCAAGTAAAGCAGTAACTTTTTTTTTTTGTCAAAATAGATTTATCCTCACTGTGCTCTTCTACAGCATGAGGCATTGTAGGAAATACCACTTCCCCTGCTGCCAGGAGCAGCAGGCTGCAGAGGTAGACCCTCTCCTCCCTGGCTCAGCCTCTGACTGTGGGTGGATGCAGTTCCTCATGCAGGTGACTCACATCACCTGGTCAAAAGCCGGGCCCTGAGCTCAGTTTTTTTCCCTCCCAAGCCTGCAAGGTGAAGAGTGTTTACAGGTGATGCTCCGGCTTCCAAGCACTGTAACAAAAACCTTTTCGATGCCTGGGGACTAAGACTTTACTTATGACTCACCATAGCCCTGACCTTAGCTATGATTAGGGCACATCATGGACCTCTCCAGAGGCAAGAATGATGTGCAGGCAATAATAACTGCACCAAACAACCCCCTCTGAGGAGATATTTGGTAAAGATAAATCTATTAATTCAGCTGCTTGCTGGTTTCTCACCAGCCACAGAAGCCCAATTCCTCTCTTTCCTCCCCATTTAATACAGACTACATCCACCTCCTATTCCTCAGTTTCACACCACAGATGGGTGAGTTAGAGGCAAACTTTACCACAGAGTATAGCCAAGGGATACCTCTGCCCACATCAGTCCTCCCTTTCTTATTCACAATCACAGGTTCTTTCTTTTCTTGCAAAAATTGTCAGTAGTAGGCCATTAACCATATGCCCCCCGAACCTGAGGCCTTCCTAACCCTTCCCACCTCACTCTACCTCTAACAATTCTCTACAGAGCCCCACTTCAGGGAATGTGGGATTATTTTAGCACTCAGAATGATTTTAGGGCATTATAATGCTTTCGTTATATTGCCTGACTGGGTCATTTTGTTGCTTCAACATAACAAAGTGAAAGTTGCACTTGAGGAGAAAGTATAGACCTCAGACACAGCCCATGTCTGCTGAGATCTGGAGTCTGCTCCTGGCCTGGTTTTGTTACTCTTACCTGTTTTTTGTTTGTTTGTTTGTTTTTGCTATTATTCATTTTCCTTTGGTCATCCATGAAATTAACATAGTTAGCTCCTTATTAAGGCACTTTGGGGTTCAAATATCTATCTGCCTACAGAACTTTGAAACAAATACATATACAGGGTGGGTGGAGAAAGGGGTTGAGAGCAGCCCTGAGGAGGACCTGGGGGTGTTGGTTGATGAGAAGCTCAACATGAGCCAGCAATGTGCGCTCACAGCCCAGAAAGCCAACCCTACCCTGGGCAGCACCAAAGCAGCATGGCCAGCAGGGCGAGGGAGGTGATTGTCCCCCTCTGCTCTGCTCTCGTGAGACCCCACCTGGAGCCCTGAGTTCAGCTCTGGGGCCCCCAGCACAAGGACATGGACCTGTTGGAGAGAGTCCAGAGGGGGGCCACAAAGATGAACAAGATGTCTCCTACACAGACAGGCTGAGGGTGCTGGGGGTGTTCGGCCTGGAGAAGAGAAGGCCCCAGGCAGACCTTACAGCGGCTTGCCAGGGCCTAAAGGGGGCTACAGGAAAGCTCGGGAGGGACTCTGTGTCAGGGGGTGTAGGGATAGGGCAAGGGGGGATGGCTTTAAACTTAAAGAGGGGAAAGTTAGATTAGTTATAAGGAGGAAATTCTTTACAATGTGGGTGGTGAGGCCCTGGCACAGGCTGCCCAGAGAAGCTGTGGATGCCCCATCCCTGGAGGTGCTCAAGGCCAGGCTGGATGGGGCTTTGGGCAACCTGGGCTGGTGGGAGGTGTCCCTGCCCATGGCAGGGGGCTGGAACTGGGTGATCTTTAAGGTCCCTTCCAACCCAAACCTGTCATTCTATGTCAAGAGACTTTAACTTCTGCAGTATTAGTCATACAGCAGTAGCTCCCAGATAGCATTTTCATTAAATAAAAGGCTGGCTGAGGAACAAAATTTTATGCACCCCCTGTTAAGTCTCGCTTCATTCCTTTTTATTCAAATACTGACCTATTGTGACTATGCCATGAGAAGAAACATGGCAGAGCAGCACCAGTTTGCTCTTCTGATGAGTCATTTCTCTATGCGTTAAGAAGCCCGAACCCTACTTGCAAGTAGGGCTGAACTGTGGAGGTGGCAACCTTTTGTGGTTATAAACATGCCCCAAAAGAAGCCAACTGAGGCAAAGAAAGCAGATACTGAGCAACTCGATGAGAAAACAAAGTACTTACATCAGTGCTACTTTTCAAAGAGCAGTAATTAGTATCATAGCTTCGTCAGAGATGTGCGAGGATTTGTATGGACAGGAAGTTGGGTTGTAAGGTGAGAACTTCAGTCAATAGGGTTCTGTTGATATGACTCTTTACATGAACATTTTTGTTTTGGCACAGAGAAATTAAACACAAACGGTTCTTGTGGTACTTTGGAAAACATCCAACCTAAATTTAAAAAAGGAGTACTAGGCCTGAACTAAGCCCCAAGAGGACCACTGTGAGTATAACTACATTGCATAATCTGCATGGAAACAATTGCACAAAATAATAGATCGAACTCTCTTCTGTAGGAACTACGTCTCAGCACACGCTCACTGCTTTGATAAACGTACAGGTCACAAAATCTACATCTGAAAATGAAAGTTTTTACTCAGTGTTTGCTCTGGGACGACGGATGCTTTGTTGCGCAAATTCCATTTCGACACTACCAGTGAAATAGATCATTTTGTCCCCCGCTTTGTTCAAATTTAACAATTCAGCAACTACAGGCAACAGAAGTGGCCTTTTGACGTTAACAATATGTTTGATCAACACACATGGGGAAAAATGTAACTATCTGGAACCTGCTCTCCATCCTACCATGGGCAGTGAGGGGGAAAAAGCATAAGAAAACCCTGAGATCCACAGATTTCCCTCAGAAAAGATGAACTTGTGAAACACACATATCTGCAGATAGTGCAAGTTGATGAAGTGAGAGTAGATACAGTGTGTTTGTTTGTTTGTTTGCTTTTCATACTAGCACCACTTTCATTTACACATGAAGTGAGGCTCGGCAGAACTTGTCTCATCATTTCTAGTGCTGCAAGAAGCTAAGCTGCTCTGTGGGTTTTTCAGAGGTATATTTTCTGTTCAGAGGAGCCAGGGAGGGAAAAACACTTAAGAACAAACAGAACTTCTACGGAAAAAGCCTGAATCCACACAAAGTTAGCAGCCAGCTAGCTGGAATCGTTCACCGATGAGGCCAGGGTTGGTGGACATAGACAAGGCCAAGGTGCTCCCCACCTTCTCCGCCTCACCCTTGACCAGCAAGGTCTCCCAGGACTCCAATCTTATTGAAAGGGTTCAAGAAGGAGAAGATGAACCAGCAGCAAGTGAGGATAAAATCAGGGACTACTTGCAGGAACTGAACACCTACAAGTCCATGAGGCTAGGCAGACCACATCCAACATGCTGAGAGCTGGCTGACATCCTTGCAAGGCCACTCTCCATGGGCTTTGAAAAACTGTGGAGATCCAGGATCTCTGACTGCAGGAAAAAGCTAAAAGAACAATCCAGAGAAGGCTCGTGAACCTGTTTCTAACATTTAAGTGGAATTTCATTTTATTTCAGATCATACCCATTGCCTTCCTTCTGTCCTTTCCCTGGGCACTACTGAAGAGTCTGGCTTTTTTTTTTTTTTTTTTTTAATCAGCCCTCTTCAGATAGTTACACACATTGACAAGACCCCCCCTGAGCCTTTTCTTCTCCCATCCAAACAAGCCCAGATCTCTGCATTATTTCAGAGGCTCCAGCCCCATTATCATTTTGCTGTCTCCTTGCTGGATACGCTCCACTATGCCCATGGCTCTCTTGCAGTAGAGAGCCCAGCAGTGGGCACAACACTCGCACATCTCACCAATGCTGAGCAGAGGAGAAGGATCATCTCCCTCAACCTGCTATCACCATTTCTCCTAAAGCAGCCCAGTAAGCTTTTAATTTTTGAGGCCATGACGTACACTAGTGGCTTAAGGTCAACTTGGTGCCCACCAGGATCACCAGGCACTTCTCTGCAATGGTGCTTCCAGCCAATTGGCCCCCAGCCTAAACTGTTGCCAGTGGTTATTTTTCCCCAGGTACAGGTCTGCATTTCCCTGTGGTGAATTTCATGAAGTTCCTGCTGGTCGTGGTCCTTCTGAGTGTCAGCACAGGAGCACCGACAGCTTTCCTGTTGTCTGCAAGCATGTTGGTTCACTCTGCTCCAGCAGCCAGATCATTAATGTAGATATTTAGCAGTATAGGACCCAAATCAACCCCTCAGGTACACCATCAGCAACCTGCCTCAAGATAGACTTGGTGCCAGTGATCACAATCCTTTAAGCTGAACAGTCCAGCTGTTTTTTGATACACCAGCTCAATCTATTTACATAGTCCATTCACAGGTTTAGGAGGATGCTACAGGAGACATTAAATGCCTTACTAAATGTATTTATGCACCTAATTATACTTAATGTATTTAAGCACCAGGACAGGTTGCCAAGAGACTGTGCAGACTGGAAAACCTCCCAGAAGGGAGGCAGGACCAGCTCAAGTCCTGAGCAGCGGCTTTGTTATCTTGATGCAAGAAACCCATCACTAGATGAAGCCAGCTTGGTCATCAGCACCCATCAGAGATAAGCAAACAATATTTGGATGATATCAATAACCACTGGAAGGTGTCAAGATGTATACCTGGATAATATTAGGATGTTTGTAGGATGGAATGAACAGCCAAGCTGACCCTCTGGTCACTTATTAGGGGACTGGAGATCATTCTTAAGAGGAAGAAGGGACAGTCCTTGTAGAAAGTGCAGTGCTTCCCCGTGTGCTCCTTATGACAGTCACCTTGTTAAGACCTGTCCCATCTACAGTTGCTTCCCTTCCAGGGCTTTAGCTCCTCTCCCTGTGTGTATTTTATTAAGTGATGTTTTTAGTCCCCATCCTCTTCACATACCCCACTTGCAGCCAAAACATCCCTCAGACCACGCATTGTCACTTGATTGAGCAATGCAGGCCAACTCCCCCAGCAATCTTTGTACCACAGCAAGAATTCTGCTGCACTCACCATATTCATACCTACCGCACTCCAAGGGGTGGTGCTCACGCATTTCAAGTTTAAGACAAAGTAAGACAGACGATTTTTGATAGGCCATTTTTTTATTGAGTTTGGATCACGTCTCCCATGGTGCGCGTCACGCACTACGCAAACAAAATACAGAAGGATCGCTTTAGTAAATGCACACTGGTTATTAAGCAATGCTACTTTTTTTTTTTTGGCAAAGTGCTGTATTTTGTCGGTTTTCAGCTTGTGTTAAGCTATTAAAGGTAAGAGCCAGACATTCTTCCGTATCAAAAGGTCTGCTACAAATAGAGAAGTGGCTCTAGAAAGAAGCTGCCATAGATGCATAGACTGATGTACAGTATCGACCCTAAGTGAAATGTCCCTTTTGAATCTTCAAGTTTGCTGTGTAAAGTTACACCGAGAAGGCACAGTTTAAAATGCAAAATCTGTCCATTGACCAATACATATGAAAATACCATTTCTGAAGGATTCATGAATATCAATCAGTATTAGACAGTGCAAGGCCTCCACTTTTACAAGAAAAAACACACATTTTAATACAGTTCAAAAACCATATAAAAAGCCACACAGCTCACTATTAAAACAGAAAACCATAACAAATCTAATTGCCCAATAGCTCCAGGCATAAAATGGGGCTAGACCAACATAAATATTCAAAACAAATTAACAAAAAGCAATTGATGCAGTACTATCTCACACAATAATATGGTTTCCAATATTACAAATCGAAAAGCACAGCTTTGTGCAACAAAACAGTTTATATCCTGAAAGATATAGGCGTTCATCACCAGAAAGTTATCTAGTAATGTAGTATAAAAAAAAAGATCAGTTTCTCCCAACTCTAGGAGCAGTCTGAAGTTGCATTTACTTGCCTGCTAAGAACAAACCAAGGCTCTCATTTTAATGCCTGGGAGCCTTTGTACTCTCAACTCCATCTCCCCACTGAGATTCAAAGGATTACTTACTCCTTCCAACACAGGGAGGTGGAGACGCCATCTTCCTTCATTTAACTTTAGGAAAATTAAAGCTGAAGGAAAGTAGTTACTTACGCATCAAGAGAAACAACGCAGGAAAGCACAGAATTTTCCTGAGCTAGAAAGCTGTCGGGGAGAAGGAAGTTTAAGTTGGACAAAGAGTTGGAGTGATAAAGGTAGATAATCTGAGACAAGTAGAAGTATTTATGCCAGTGTACAGATGTGAGACTGGTGAAACTACAGCTACTTGCAGGTAAACCAGAATATTTGGACCACAGAAGAATTCCTGTACGGACATAGGTACAGGCTGCTGTGAATAGTAACAAAACCCCTACCTGAGGCTCATGATGTGACCAATTTTGTTCTTTCACAGTCCATATGAACTCCATGTGTCTAAAGATCTAGCATATCCAGGAAAGCACCACTTGCTCTTACACATTTAACTATTTGTCAACATCCCTTTGCAACAATCGGAACTAAACTCAGGGAAGCAGCAAAACTGCAGTGAAACAGATGATAAAATGAAACAGATGCTAGGTGCTGTTCTCCATACCCTAGGTATGTTCCACAGCAATTCCAGTTGCACTCCATGCAACACCAACACTACATCAGGGCTAACTCGGATTGTTGGGCTTCTGCAGAACTACAGCATTTGGCTGGACTGAAAATAAAGAAAATAAAGCAACGCAGGCCTGGAATAATTCACATTATTGACCTCGCCCAATTTCCAGAGACCCCCCACATGACTCCTTATACTAGCTTTTGTATAAGGACTACTGGAAGACATGACTGCAACGTTAACACTTTAATGCCCTAGGCACTAAACACAGGGAAAAACAGTTCAGCACTGACAGAAAGGAGGTAAATTTACATATTTCCCCCTTCTTTCTGTGAAGATTTCTGCTTCTTCACCTCCAAAGCCATTTAACCTACTTTCTAGATTATCTATCAGGGTTCAGTGTGCCACATAAACTCTGTTAACAGGTAAAGTTTAAGTGCCTGCCTCCTTCCAGAATTCTCAAGTATTTGCTGGTTTTGAATGGCTTCTCTTCCCTGTTGGCCTACAGAATTCATGTCCAGTCCTCCTCTGCCCAGCTGAAGGGAAGAGAAAGCACTGCTGATGTGTCTCAATTCATACAGTTATCTTTGTGATTAGTTAAGGCTTTCAGCACTCTTTTCTCCCTTCCACACCGCCCTTCATTTCCACTCAGAATTAAAAACTCAGACTTCATTGGAGAGGGGGACTAGAGAAAGTTAGTTAGGAAAACTTCTGCTAAAAACAAACTTTCAGCTATTTTTGAGCAACTCTCAACCCGTAAACAAGAAAAAAAAAATCTAACAGCAAATAGCAGCTCAGAAATAGCTGAGCATCAGCCTGACTTCTTTAAAAAGCAGTCATCTACCGACAGGATTAGAACAAGAACAGTTGTTCCACCATCTTTTTCTGTGACTAGACAGATTAAAGGGAATGGGTTAGGGTTTGGAAAAATATGTCTGTCTTAGAAGACAAGAAGAGAGTTAGAGAAAGGGGAGAAAAGAACTCAAACTGTACCAGGTAAAACAGTTCAGCTCTCTGGGTTACACATCTACGCTTCACCCATAGGTCCACTTTTCCTTTCACTCCACTGTGAGGTACTACATCTGCAAGACCAGTGCCACGTCACACTGCAGGAACATCGAGGGGACATTTAGCCCATTTCTGACACCCACATCACGTACCCAACGCAACGCCAACTCCTCTCAAACACAGACAGGTACTAGGCAATTTGGATGAGATGTCCTTCTTGTAACAGTTCAGCATTGCTATGTAAAAATCCACTGGCAGCTATGGTACTTCCTTGTTAGAAAGTGATCACAGATGCTGAATACAGACAGATACACAAGCTGTCAAGTATTTGTCATTAAAGCATATGGCTAACCTCAGATTCTCTAACTCTGCTTTGATTAATGCAAAGATGCAACTGATTTTCCATCTCAGTTAAGTCTCCTCCACTTAGGTGGCCCTCAGAGGCCACCTAAGACCCCCTCGGCGTATAAAACAGCCCAACCTGTCGTGCTGCTGGGCTTCCAGGCTTCCAGGACACTGACATTAAACACCGTGTAGGACTTGCAGCGAGATGTCTGGAGAGGTGTCGTTTGGAACGCACGCAGCTCTAGCTATGATTGTGTCTGAGGGAACGATAATCAGCTTCGGATTGACCACACTTACCTACGCGCGAGAACAGGAGCGACCTAAGAACCAATTAGAGCACAGATTAAAAACCCCCGAGAGCCGTCAGTAATTGAACTGACGCTGGCAAGGCTGGTGAACAAAGAGTCCGTTGTGCTTGAGCTGCCGAGAGTGGCAATCCCTGGTGAGGTTTTGGCGGCGGAAGCCGTTCCTACTGAGATAGTGTCTTTCGCCGTGCTCCTTTATCCAGTGGGTAGGACGAAAGCTCTTGGATTTTTCCAGAAAGGCTGAACGAGTAGCGAGAGCCGCGACGTAGCAGTGAACACGCTGTCCCGTTTCATTTTGGGCCTCCAGTCTGAGAACAGAAGGAAATTTAGATGGTCACCGAGTTAGCATTGAAAAGAGGCAAACTGTACAGGGCGTGAGAACTTCAGCATCGGGCAGGTCAAGCAGGGGCACCCTCATTCTACTGGAAAACGATTTGGGCCCAGCTTAGGCCAAGTCAATTCAGGAAAAAAAAAAAATCACATTGGTAAGTAGGGTGTAGTGCTGCCAACTCACTTTTTCTGCAGAGGCAACACAATAGCCTCGAGCTATTATGCTATTGTGCTTTTCCTTCCCTGCCCCACCTCCCCAACCCCAAGATGCAGCAGGGATCAGAGCCACAAGGCTGCATGCGTCACTGATCCAGCTTTAGAAGACTTAGATTTATCCACGGGGCTAAGTTTGGTTTAAAAAAAAAATCACCTTGAACATCATTTGTTCAGTCTGAAAACAAAAGCACACGGATGGAAGCGTACAGCTGGGTCACTGGCCACACGAGTAAACCCAACCAATGTTCATGCACGAGAATGGGAGAGAGACCAGTGGTGGCACACGCTGGGAGCAGCTCAGAAGGGTCATTCTCCAGCCAGCCCGCTTGATTTCACGAGCAGGGAGGCAGCAGTTTTGGCAAGCCCTCACTTCATCATGCACTAGTGAGGAACAGAACAGCAGCCTATGCAAGCGGGGACTGACACATTGAGAGAGGACTTCCCTACTTCCCAGAACAACCACTGGATTTCCTAAAAACTTCCCAAGGATTAAATAACCTCACAGTTTTAGAAGTGAAAAAGCAAACCCCAAGTCTGAATGCCACAGTTGGAGCGAGACCAGTGTCTGCAGGGCCAGGATCTTGCTCAGGCACAAGCAAAGTACCTGTTGGGAAGTCTTACTACTCTGTGAAGCCCATTAACCCCGGGGAGGGTTAATTGCCCTTCTTGTCCCAGATCTGGGAGCTCCTGGAGAGCCTGCAGCCAGTCTGGGCTGCCGTGCCCATGGTACACCCCCTCAGCCTTGCCCTTGCAGGCGATCAGCACAGACATGAGCTCTGCCTCTCCCCACTCCACGTGGAAGGGATGTGCTGGCAGTATGGTACTTCACCCTGCCCCTCCACTCTAATTTTTGCCTTTTGAGTGTAAAAATCCACTTGATCTACTTGCTTTTTAGCTCCCTGGGTACAGGTGCACTCAAGCCTACAGACTCCAGAAGACTCACTTATGGCATGCTCATTCTCTCTTCTTCCCTCAACAGATTTCTCCTCAACACTTGAAATATGAAGCAAGGAACAAGTGAAGGGCATCGGCTGCTAACACAAAGCGTTGTGGTTTACTATGGAAAAACATGACCAGCTTAAAGAACAGAGGGAAGTTTATGCAACATCCTTTTGCTTTGAAAGAAATTTAGGAGCAAATGGAGATTTCCTCCACAAAAAGGAGGAAGACCGATTTAAAAATCTTGCTGAGGATGGTTTTCATTTCACACACCCCTCATGCTTTACAAACCGGTGCTGGAAGAGTAATAAAAAGGGGAAAAATGAAAAAAATGAGACTGGGATAGCAGATGTGTGAATTATCCAGGAGGCCATGCACTCCTGTACCTTACTGGTTGCTCGTGGTAGTCTGGCACTAGTGGGCCCCAGGCTTTGGAAGTGGGCTGACAAACCCCTACCCTCACAGATTTCATTTTAGAGAGGTTGTGGCTAAAGCCAGCCTGCTGCTACACACACTCTGTATCCCCAGCACCTGTTTTGCCAGAAAGCTAAGCATCCTGCTAGTTGCACTACGCAGCCAGGCCTTGTAAGGAACATGTTGGGATCCAGACCCCACAACAATTAAACTGATTTTTCTGCACTTAGCATTTTGGCTTGTTAAAGCAGATGGAGTTAGGCTCGATCAATTCACATTATTTGGCACAAAAGGTTAGTCCTACAAATGAGTATTGTTTCGGCATACAAGGCTCTAGAGGAAGCAATGTTGCTAGCAGGCTGATCAAACAAGAAGCACTGTCCCAAAACAGGAGTACTTACTGTGCCAGCGTGCCTTAAGCAGCTTTTCTTGGCCCTACAATGTTAAATGGCCAACCATTAAATCACTGGGGACTGCAGAACAGTTTGAGACTCATTGCATCAGCAGTGTCATTGATTTTCCCCGTTTGTGATTTAGACTTTCATCTGCTCCCAGTTCTGCCACCCAAAATAGTTACATTTTCCACACAAGCCCAGGTCATCTAAATAAAGCAGCAACTGAGAAGTCAGCGTGAAGAAACTTTGTGACACGCCAGCTGAGGATCTCAGCTTCAGCTCCCCAACACATTCAAGTAGCTTAACACAATACAAGATACTGATATAAATTCTTTGGGAGAAGCATCTCTCGTTCACAAGTCACCAGAGAAGTCCGTATCCGACTTCAGGTGTTCCTATCCCCTGGAGATTAACAGTTTAGATAAACTGGCCTACTGCCCTTCACCAGGCCACGCCTGACTCCCTGTGCTTACCTCAGATTCCCTCAGATCTTCATTTTTAAAAGGTGCTGTGTGCACATCGCCTCCTACCCTTGATGCTTTACACCACAAACTGCTCTCCCCAAGCAACTACAGCAATCCAGGATTACAGATACCAGGGCTGTGCTTCGTTACACAGCAGCGTGCACCATCTCAAAGTCACTTCGTTCTTCAAACTGAGAGCTTGAAGCGCGGCAAGGAGCTGATCAGAAAAGTCAGCGGGCATCTACCTATAGCAGCTCGATCACTACACTCACTGTTTACCTCTACAAAGCTCACTAGACTACAATTTTTTTTAGTTATTGTTGCTACGGGTGTCAGGAAGAGTCAGTCTTTATTAGCTAGGACTCACAAACCATCCCATTATTTCTAATTAGGGGAACACGGGCAAATGAGGAGCCACGATGGCACAGATATGCTCTATTTGTACACATGCTGTATTATATAGATGTCTGTACTGTGTAGATGGATGCACTGCCCATTTAGCACCAAGGAAGCAGTGCACCAAGCACTACAGCAGCAATTCCACAGGGCCAGATCTTTTGGAACCAAAGCTAAAACAGCACAGCTCCTGCTAGAAGTTTACAGTGCAATTTTTTCACCTTGTGGGGAGTAAATCTACGAGCATCAATTTAATTTTGTTCCACAAGGTGTGCGTGGGAGATTTAATCTCTTGCCCTAATCCATCACTAGGTTAGAAAAACAAAAGGACTTTCCTGCCAGGATTGTTAAAGTAATATTTTTCACCTCAAGGTGACTGAAGAGGTACTGACTAATGAAAAATACCCATAGCTACGAGGGGTCTGAATGCTTTTAAGTGTGTAATACCAGCTACAGTGAACTGCCAGACCTGGAGTGTGTCCTGAGGGAACAACTGGGCTCCATAAACATGCACCACAGTGCCAAAACAGCATTCCCAAGTCCTTCACAGCCCTGTCATCCCCTCCCATTTTCCTAGGCAGGCAGCTCTGCCCGCCCTGCTCTGCGTGTGCAGGATTCATGCTTTATTCACTCACTCCAGGATAAGCTGGAAAATTCAGTATTAAGTGTCTACAATGATTAAGTAGAAACCAGATCTTTTTGCGACGAGGCGAGACGTACCTGGGGCTACCCGGGCTGTGGAACTCCTCGTCCCCGCAGCCGGGCTCGCTGAGGCTGTGGCAGGCGTCGTGGACGGCGTAGACGGACATGCTGGGGTGCTCGATGAGGAGGTTCTCCATGGGACTGGTCTCCACCTTGATGGCTGTGAGCCCGCCGGCGGTGAAGCAGGGCGGAGGGGTGATGAACCAGCTCTCCTCCATGGGGCACGACTCGAAGTGGATGAAGCAGGACTCGCTGGCCTCCGGCAGGTGCTCCAAGGGGGGCGGTAAGCAGGGGAAGACGGGCGAGCTGCCGGCGGCCGGCGCTTCGGCGAGGTCCCCTTCCTCTGCGGAGCAGTTGGTGCAGGTGTCTGCTGCAGGGGAGGAAGCCAGGGACATTGGCAAGAGCAGGACACAGCCACAAGGTCAAACCAAGCCAGAAACGGGATATAGGAAGGCAGAAGCAGAAATACACCCCTGTCAGCATGTACACAAAATCTGCTTTATGAGCAAGGGGAGGGGAAAAGGGAGTTCCCTGATGATCCAGGCTAGACACCAGACACGTAAAACAACTGTTATCAGCAGAGCAGTGCAATTGTGTAATAAGTCAAATAGGGTTTATCAGCACGAGAGGCTCTGCTGAAGCCTGTGTCAGGTCTAGAGCCCTGACATCACTCTTCTCATCCGTTTACATAACCTGTTTCGGTGCCTTTGCTCAGAAGACACCTTCTGTTTGCTCAGAAGATGTACGTTTCTATCTACATTCCTTTTTCTTAGGCCAAAAATCCTGCTAAGTGACTGGTTTCTTCATGTGGAAAGGCGACAAGTACAAACCACCTTACCTATGAAGTCAACCAGAATCCACTCATCGTCTTCCTTCTCACTGAACTCTGGCTCTTGGCTGGACAGGCTGTCGATGTCTCCCATGAACATGTTATTTAACCTCTGGAACATCACTAAGGCAGGAACAAGGCTTTGGCTGGTGGATCTTTACACCCCAGGAGCAAGGCACAGCTCACACTGTATTAGCAGAGCGGCATCGACTGGAGATTAAAGTGCATGGATGCTTTATCAGCTTCGGCACGGGACGTTCAGAGTCATGGCTGGTAAACACTGCGAGAAAACAAACACAAACAGGCTGTTAATGACCAAGCAGCAATAACACCCTCAGGGAAGCGAATGCAAACCCTCCCCTTGGTGCTGCCGGCGGTGTCTGTGGGAGTTTCTCCCCCCAGTGAGAGGCACTGGGGCAGCCTGGCTGCCTGCTGGGCGAGGACAGCCTTCCTCCCAGGTCCTCCTCCCCGCACGGAGCCCTGCCCAGCCTCCAACCCCTCCTTCTGCCGGGTGAGGAGGGAGCTTTTGTGCTGCTGCCCAGCACCCCGCCGGCCTCCCCGGGGGCAGGGAGGGGGATACGGGGGGGGGGGGGGGAGGCAGTGCCTCAGACAGCACCCAAGGGTGCTTAGCGGCACCGTTACAACGCAGCTTACCCTAAAACTGTTCATTATTTGAGCTCCTGCTGCTCGTCAGGGCTCTCACAGCTCAACACCGCTCCGATAACACAGCAGACTCATAATTAACTGAGGTAAATTAATTACCCACACACACACACCAGCTCCTGGGGGGGGGGTACAGGGAGGGACCCCAGCCCCCGCCCCAAACAACGACCCCCACAAACGAGTGGTGCACAGCCGATCCGGGAAGGTTCAGGGAAACCAAAATAAGGCAGAAAAAGTAAAAATAAATAATGATAAAATAAAAAATAAATAAACAACAGCGGAGGCAGCGCCAGCAGCCCTGCTGCCGCCAGGCGGCTCCCACCACCCCCCCATACACACACACACAGCCCGGCGGCCCCAGCTCCGTGCCGGCAGCGAGGCACCGGGCCGGGAACCCCAAATCCGAGAGCCCTGACCCCAAGACCCGGCTCCCCCCCCCCCCCAGGTCCCAGCCCGGCGCCCACCTGCGCGCTCCCGCTCCCGCCGCTGCCGCTCCCGGCGCCGGGCGCGCGCCGTGCCCGCGCCGCCCTTTGTTGTGGGGGGGGGGGGCGCGAGGCCCCGCCCCCCGCCCCTCCGCCAATGGGAGGCGCCGCCGCCGCCTGTCGCTAACGCACGTGACGGGGAGGGGGGGAGAAAAGGGGCGGGGCTTCGCTGAGGGGAGGGGGGGAGGCTCCGCCCCCTCCCGGCCCCCCGCGAGGCTGAGGGGAGGGGATGGGGATGGGGAGGGGGGGAGCCCGCTGAGGGGGTTCCTGAGGTGCCCCCTCACGGGGAGCCCGAGTTAAGCACCAAGCAGATCCCCCGACATAAACCCCAAAGATGTGCAAAAATCCTGCCCAAGCTGCCCCTCACGCGCCTCCTCACATCGCCCCGAGGGATTTGTGTGAAGAAATTGATCGTGTGCACCCAGGAACCCCCAAACCCTTCATTTCTCCCCATAAATGCCTCGCTGGTTTCACTTGGTCCGTAAAAGATTCCAAAAGGTTCAAAAGGTTCCAGGCTTCCCCGCCTCACATTTCGGGACGTAAATTTGTTTTGTCCCTGTTGTTTAGAGCACGAGCGGTTTGGACGGGTCCGAGCACAGCCAAGCCCCGTCTCAGCGCTGGTGTCTCTGTACAAAATGTTCTGTCCCGAAAGAGGGCTTTTAGACCTAAACATCAGCCTCGGTTCAAATGGCCACTTCCCTTTCTGCTTCAGCTTTGGTTAGCTCGAAGCTGTCTGCGATGTTGGTGTAAAGATACCGGGTTGATCGTTCCCGTTGTAAGCCACACGTCTGTAACGCTGCTTTCCCAAACAGCAAGTTAAGATTTTGAGCAAGGCCAGGCCTTTCCAGATTTTTATGCGAAACAGGTGTCAGGGACCTGTTCCTATATTTCTAGAGCGTGCACTCAGCAAATTCAAGAATCCGCTTTGGACCTGACTCGGAGCCTCGTAGTTTGGCTGCGCGAGAGCCAAGGAAGCAGAAGTTACTGGATGTGATCCTCCAAAGCAGACTGAACAAGTTGGGCCTTTGGCTTTCTGGGGAAAAACTGTTATCTGCAAACGTTAGACCCGTGATCCTTCTCAGAAAAAGAGTCCTGGGTTAAGACAGGGGAGAATAATTTTTTCCTTAGAAGCTGTCAGCAAGCAAATCCTTCTTCTCCTATTGTTAGAGAGCAAAACCAGGCACGATGCTGTCTCCACATTTTTGTTGGCAGGGAGCCACTGTAAATCATAGCCAGATTAAAAAATAGCGGTGAGCTTTAGCCATGCTTCCAGCCATCTTCCTTGACTCAGCCAAAATAAAAACCCTTTCGGAAGGCTGGTCCGAATACCTCTGGGCTTATTTTTTTGTGGTGCCTTCACTGTCACCTTAGCCCCGAGGCACTCGTCAGTCATTTTCCATTAGGACTGGCTGCCCTCTTTTATATTTGTGCACACCTCCTGCCTAAGACCGTCAAGGAGAGCCGTCCTGTCATCCGAAGGAGAAAACACCCGGGGATTTTTCACTTTGGCATGAACTTGGGTTTATTACATTTATGAAATTCCTAATACATCAGTGTTTGATGGGTTATTAACGTGGTTATTAACCCTTCAATTTTCTGTTCTTTATTTCAGCGGTCATCTTACGATGATGTGCATCCCACAGTCAGTGTACAGGCCAGCGTGCTCAACCCATGCTGGGAAAAGCTGCTGCAGCTTCATGTCAGTAAGGAGTTGTTCTGTGCCTACTACAAGTCGAGCTCAGGGAGAACTTACCTTGGTGCCGTGATTTATTTTCCTGCGCTGGATTTATCTTCGTAAGGATTAATGCTCAGTGAAGGGATAAGTAGGTCTCTTTGTTGGTAGCATATCTGTGTTTTAAATCATGTGGGAATGACAGATGGTGATGAAATAACAGAAGTGTGTGTGCGGAGAGCTTCCTCCTTAAATTGTCAGCTCAGAGCATGTTTTGTTGTGTGGCTAGCCATGCTTAAAACCCTTTATTGATTTTTTTTTTTTTTGCACAGCCACAGTATCTGTGGACACACACTGTACACATGTCTGAGGCATTTCTAGCCCGACCAGCTATCCCCTTGTTTCCTTTCAGCTCTCCCACTGATCCGTATGTTTCCTAAAATAGCGAGCGCTATCTTTGTTTTGCTGCGATGAGTTACAAAGGAATTAGCAACATCAGCTTAGCAACCAAGTCATAAAAAATCAGGTCATTTTAAAACGTGCTTGCGTTTCAACCGCAAGCCTCCCCCCAGTTGTAAGTTTCCATTATCTTCGACAGAGCTCTCCGTCTCTGCAGCGTCCGAAGAAGAACCATGTGTGTGATTCTGTACTGGAATCCTTTTCAGCCGTGGATGTTTGTTGCAAATTCCGAGCCCAGGGTTTCTCAGCATTACTCAGAATAGACCCAGGAGATAAAAGATAAAAGACACGGCCTGTCCTGCTTGCAGGCACTGCGTCGGCAACAAAGCCAATCGATACTTCACAATATCCTTAGCCAGCATGTTGAGAACTAATTTCAGCACATTATATATACAAATATATGTGTATCTGTATGCATTTTGTAAATTATATACACAGCGTGTGATGCGTATGTGCTTTACCCAAGGAGGAACCGCCGGGATCCTAAGCACTTACTGACAGGTTCCCTTGCTCGCCTAGGACACGGGTGATGAATGCCAGCGCTCGGTGCCAGCCAAGCTCTGCTGAATGAGTAAATCCCGTGGGAGGTCTTGTCTGTTGTGCTAAGCATTTCATAGAAGCCAGGTGCAAGAGTCATCATTGCACACTGAGTCACTGCCACTGCAGATCTGGTATTACATTCGACTGAAGAGCTTTGTTTGGATCGCATTTTCAAACTGGTTATGCACAACAACAAATTAATGAGGTCTCAGTGTCTGTCAGATTAGTGCTAATGAAGCCTCTAGGCAAGAGACAGATCCTGCCACATGCCCTTCCCAGCTGGAAGAGTCTCCTTTCACAGCGAGGTATGGCTTCCCTGCATCCCAGCCTGGCTCCCCGGATGCCAGCAAGGTTTCCAGCCTTGTCCAGTCACCACGGCAGGAGACTTGTCGCCCCGGGTTTAGTGGCTAACCTGCTGTGCTGCTCTGGGCAGGCTACAGAACTGCCCGAGTTCCTCGTACGTAGGATGTGGTCAGGTAGTCAGGAATGCCACAGCAGTGATGCAAGAGCCTCGTTTGCTCTTAACCCTTTTTATTGTAGGCTGTCGAAGAACTTTTCCAAGAACTTCAGGAGATAAGGTGAAGGCAAACTGCTCCTGGATTATTCTTCCGGGTGGTGGTTGGGCTGGCGTGAGGGCTGAACCCTATAGAGAGGTACACATCAGATTCAGTTCTTGTCCATGCACACCAACACGGCACTTCTGGCTGGGAGGGACAGGGACAGAGTGTGACAATGTGACAGTGCTGTTGCCCCCAGTGCCCAAGCCCCCGGTATTCCCGAGGCTCTACCCAAACAGCCGATGTGCTGACATCCACTCGTCTCCTCCGTGCCACTACTTCAAACTACACGCTACCTCTTGTACTTCAAAGATGTGTCTTTCACTCCGACGTGGAGAAAAGGCCCAAGTATTAGCAATGTTTTTTTAATAAAAGCAATCCTGGCAGAAGCAGGGCCTGAGAGCGTCTTCCAGGATTTTTGGAAAAACATCATGGCTGTGGTTGTGACAGAGAGAGGAATGTGTTGTGAGAAAACAGACAGTTCAAGAGAAGAGTTCGGTAAAAGACACTCGAATTGAAAGAACTCTTTTCCTGTGTGTCTGAATTTTTCTAAATATTATCATTGAAACGTCAGGGCTTGAATAATTAAAGTGGTGTAATGAGATGTAATTGCCAGAGCTGCAAGGACAGTAAACATAACTGCGCCATTATCAGGACAGGCTGAGCTTCCAATGGTGCAACAGGTCAAACAGCTGTAATCACACCACTGTACCTGGAACAGGCTAAGCGAAGGGCCACGTGCAGGCTGAACATGAACACACTGTACCTCTGCAACTATAATTAGAGCAAGGCTGAAGGTTTGTAGATCCCAGGCACAAAGCAGGGTGAGAAAGCTTAAAAAAAAAAAAAAAGTAGTTGGAAGAAATATGAGTTTAATATTCAAACTGAATGCAATCATTAATGAACCGCGTATCTGGGATTGTTGGTGAAAACAAATAAGATGCTGTTAGGGAATAAAAAATGCAAGGTTTTAAGTTTGGTCAAGAACAGTCAACTGACAAAGCACAGATTGAGGAGCAAATGGGTAGGGAGCAGCGCTGCAGAAATGCTCTCGAGGTTGCAAAGTGTTTCAAAAAACCCCAAACTTCATACTGAGACAAGGCTATAACACAGAAGCTATAAAGTGCCTGAAGTGACTCTTCCAGTTTTCTTATATTGGCAAAACTTAGCTGGAGCTTCGAGAGTCTGGCTTGGGGCACCAAGCTCAGGAGAGATAAAACAGTAATCAGGCTAGAGGGGAGAGCCACGAGTACGATGGGAGTTCTAGAAAAACACGACTTACCAGAGAAGACTGCAGCAATGAGGGTGCGTGCTTTAGTGAAGAGAAACCTGACAGAGATAGGAGCCTTCAGAAACAAAGATGTTAGAGATTAATATGACATTCCGTTTCAGCAGAAATACTTTGGTTAGCCATTAGGGGAAAATCTTTCTAAAAATAAGGATAGTGATGCCTTAAACTAGATTGCCTGGGGACTGTAAATCTTTTTCAGAACCGATCAGAGAAAATATGGTCTGTAACGACAGAGATAAAATGAATCCATCTCTAGTGAGTGGGATGGGAGAGATGGCTTCTTGAGATCCCTTCTCATCTGTATTTTCAATGATCATTCAAAAGACAAGTGGTTTGTTGTTGTTGCTGTTGGGATTTTTTTTTTGTTATTGTTGGTTGTTGGGTGCTTTTTTTTGCTTTTTTTTTTTTTTTTGCTTTTTTTTTTCAGACTTGCTTGTTTGTCCATGCTATTCACTTGCTTCTTCACTTTGGAAATGGAAATCAGATTGTTCAGTCTCAGTCGGCACCGATTTCAGGTTTTTCTTGTACTCCGTAGCAACACAGCATGACTCTGTTTAAATTGCAAAGTTGTCAAGGCCAAGTTAAAAACTGTGTTAGTTAAAATAATACATTTGAAGCCGCACTCATCCTGGTCAAAATACACATCACTGGCTTTACATCAAAAGAGTTCATTAAAACAAGTCCTAAGTCGTGTGTCTCAGGTAATTCGTGTGGTCCCTTTGACACTTCAGAGAGACTTCTGCTTGGATGAAACCTGCAGTTTCAGTGGGACAAGCAAAGCAGAGTCAAGAATAAAGGCACTCGTATCCAGTCTACAAAGCCCTGTTCCAGCTCTGGCTTGCTGCAGGGAAAATAGGAGACTTGTTGCCATTTTCTGTCAACAACGTGGAGCTGCTCAGAGCCCATCTGAAACAGAGGATGTTGCAAAGGGATTTAAAGCCTGTCTGTGGACCCTTCAGTAAGGCAAACCCTGGCCAAGCTCAGCAGTTCAGGCCTCATCCTGCATCCACGGATGCCTTTGGTGTTTTCCTTCACCCAGTGGTTTTCCTTCACCTATGGCAGCAGAACCAAAGCCTTGAACAACTAATCCTGCTGCCTACGTCCCGGGAGAGTTAGACACCATTTGAATATCTTTCTGTCTCCGTGTAATTTTGCTTATTACTGAGAGTATTTTAGCTCGCCTTCAAATTATTTCAGCTTCAGTGCAGTGATCCTTGTTGCAACACGCTAAGGCTCTTGGCTCCAGAGCAAATGTCTTGTAAAAAGGATAAAGTGCTTCTACCTATTATGATTAATATTATTTTTCTGAGTGTGGAGGGCACTTTGGCTCCCCTTGCCCCAGGTTGCTACAGCAACACACATCTGTAAGGAGTCAGCCTTTTAATTGTGTCAATTAGGCTTACATAAGAGTACTTCAGCGATCTTCACGTTGTGGAAAGCAGAGTCTGAGGTCTGGCTGGAGATGAGCCTCGTGCTCCAAACACTAACAAAATGATTTTAAACTTCCTTCTGCTGTAATTGCCATGCTGTGTTAGTCATGGCTAGCAGGCAGCACCAGCGTCTCACCGAGCTGTGCAGGTTTGCTAACGTCCCAGATGGAAGGGAGCAGAAGAGATGGCTTCTTAAATGCATCCCTGCAACAGAAGAAATGAAAAGTGATCATCTATTTCATTTGCAATACATTATTTTACAATCAAGAACAACTAAATTAGGGCACACACCTGGCAACAATGCCAGATTAATGATTAATATTTTGCAGCTAAGTGGTGCCGAATTAATGACTGATATTTTACAGCTCTCCGCTGCTTTTCAAATAAAGCCAAGCCATGAAATACACACAGACGTTCCCGTCAACAGCGGTGAAACTGCAGCAAACTTCTGACTGACACCTTTGACCGGAGCAATTCAAAAGCTGCAAGGCTGTATGGAAACTTTCCAGGCAACAGCAGTGCCTTTCTCATGTGAGAAAACTGTGCTGCCCTCTGCACAATAAAATTAAATGAAGAAGTTTGTGCTAACTAGCTGCTGATTTTATTAGCTCTACCCTCCCCAGGGCATTTCTGCAGCCCAGATCATTATGTGTGAATAACAAACACTTTCTGAAAACTTGTTCCAATTCAGAGGGTTGTCATTAAAACATTAGAACAAGACACTGACTTGCTGTTACATGACATTACACCACCACACTTGCCACATTCTGCTGCTGATTTGACTCATGGTAGGCGTTTGCTAGAGACCGGCCAGCCGAGTGCCATCCAATTGCTGTAATTGCTGCCTGAAACCTCCTGAAACAAAGAAAACGGTAACTTTAGAGTGAGACAACCACGTTAATTACCGCCTGTGATGGTCATATAATAACCTAACTGTCCAAACATAGCAGTGTGATCATCCAGACTCCATTCAACCAAAAGAAACGGGAAAGTTTCAAAAATCCATATGCCAGCTCTTCACAGATCGCCATCCTGTGTTGCAGTGGAAGTGCTGGAGTATTACTTCTGGGGTAAAGTGGCTGCCTCTTCATACAGTGCTTTCGGATTGTAGGAAAGTGTAAAAATGGTAGAAAAGTTTCTCCTTATTTAATTACTAACACGGTTACAGGGGGAACAACACAAAGTAACTCACAGTTGTGTGTGAATTCCCTGAATGGATGGATCTCAAAAAGTTTTTGTGTTAAGAGATTACAAAGTCCTACAGAGGAAAAAAGACAAGAAAATGGCCCCCTACATATGCCAAAATGCAAAGAGCAGCCACCTTTCATGACTTGCTGACTCCAGGATAGGGCACAGTAACTTGCTGTAGCTCTGCACCAGGCTGCCCACCACTGAAGCCTTTGGTTAGGAGCTAGGCTGTGCAGCTGGGAGCTCAGCTCCAGGAGTTGAGAAGTGGAAAACACCGAAGTGCACGGCTTCCTTGTGTTAAAGAGGGGGTGGGGAAGAGGCAACGTGGGGGAAGGAGGCGACCAGAGAAGTTCCCTAGCTTAGTGTCTCCAGTTTGAGCCTTGCCCTGCACTGACCTGCCTCCCAGGACCGAAGCTTTGCCACACTGATACAGAAAGGATTAGTTCCCCCTGGTTTTTAGTCGTCAGTCTTACACCCTAAAGCTCCTTTAAGGTTCTCAATAATTCTTCTGTTTCTGCAACCAGAGAATAACCATAAATCACCCTTCTCCATCAGCACTTTTTTTCCCCTCCTGTGCTCTCTGAGGGTGTTTTGTCATCGATCGTGCCTGCCCTGCGACTCTTTTCAGTGTTTTAGCTGCATTTAATTAGCACGGCCATTTACAGCGCTCAGAATTGGACTCTGGACTGTTTGTGGGTTTGAACACAGTTGCTTTTTAAGCGGTGCTTGAGAAATGCTTTTGGATCCACACCACTAGAAAAGAAAAAAAAAATAGGGGGAGAAGTGAAAAGCAGGGCTAAAAGCTAGGTGAAAAGCTAGGAATTTTGTTCCTCCAGCAGTGCTGTAACCAGTTATTATGGCTGGCTGGTAAGGGGCACTTTTGGGGGAGAACATTTCTACCTCCCTCTGCAGATGTCAGCACTTAAATCCCCTGAAGTCCTCCTGCCAGGTTCTGCCCAGACGTGTCCCCTCTCCTCGGCCCCCTAGATGAGACGAATCGCTTTGGCCAAGCAGAGCTGGGAGGGATTTTGGCTGAGGAGTGAGAGCAGCACCTGTAACACAGCGGGATGCTAGCTGCTGAAGTGTCCCTACCTGTGACATCTCTGCTTCGCAGCTTCCTCACGTGCCCGGGGCCAGGAGAGGGGAAAAAAAGACAAGGTTAAACATCAATTCTGGCACTCTCTTGCTAAGCTGAAGGCTGCCTGGTCTAAATAATGGGGACAGCCTCGTGCTTGCCGTGAGGGGCTTTGGTGGAGGAAGGAGAGAGAAGAGGATAGGTGAGGTGGTGAGGGTGCTCGCCGTGCCGTATCACTGCCAGCAGATCTGTGGTGTTTTGCTCAGCTGCCCAGCAGCACGCTCAGCCCTGCAGGAGTTTGGAGCCTGGTTAAAGTTCCTGGACAGGTCAGGGGTTGGCCGTAATGAAGTGGGATCCCCTCAGGCCACTGGTTTTCTAAGCAACAGGAGGAGGAGGTTCCTGGCTTGCCTCTCGTGGAAGGGAAGTGCTGAGAGACGCCGCCAGCACGGCCTCTGCCAGAGTAACCAGGTTATTGATTATCCTCGGGGGGGTCAAGGCGTGGTACCCTTCCAAGTTGTTGATACAGACCCTATGTGGCAGGCAGCAATAGGAAAAAATGCCCTGGTTGGGTCTTGTTTCGGCAAAATGCCACTGGATGAGCTCCCTCGTAACTCAGGGCCTAGCACGGGGTGCTCACCATGCCAAGTTCTACCCTCTCCCGTGCCCTGCCGCACAAAGGCAGCAAGCAGCAGCACGCCTGGGCAGGGAGCAGGAGGCAGAGGGGGAATGGCAGAGCAGGGAGTGGTCCGTGCCCAGGAACACCGAGATCTGCTGCTCTCATCCCCTCTGTCTCTGGTGGCAAAGTGGAAACAGGCCTGGGGAAGTTTCCCTGCTGGGACGGGTCACGTAGCACCCTGGGTTCCTGCTAACTTAGATATTTGTTATATATAGATGTTAATAGCTGTTAAAATGACTTGGTTGAGGAACCACAAAGCATCAGCTACTCTTAGATGTGACCATCACAGGCAGTACACACGTTGGCACAGGAACGGAGCGACAGGACTTCAGAATCCAACCTACCAGCCTCGTGCCCTGGTTATTCAGTAGTGCTCCCTCCTGCAAGTTCCTAGAAAGGAAAAAAAAAAAAAACAAAAAACAACAACAGGGAAATGTAGAGATCTCAGTGGAGCATGATAAGCTCCTGGAACAAGCTGTTCTCCCCTCCTGTTGCTTCTTCGCTGAAATTGCCTTAGAACACTCTCACCTTGCCACATCTCCTGTGTCGCTTTTTCCCAGCCTTCCCAGGGACACATCCTAGTGATGCAATTTCCCATTATTCACCTTCCCTCTCTCCAGGTGCTGGTCCAGTCTGCAGGGGTCCAAGCAAAAAGACATAAACAAGAGCAACATTGACAACAAATGCATCTGCTTCCAACACAGCCGAGCATTTAGCTCTATCTTGACCCTGGCAAAACCACGTTTGCTTTGTAGATTCCATTGAAACCCTCATTATATTTGCGACTGACTTCAGCTGCGTGCCAAAGACCAGTTTGCACACCCCCAGCTTCCTCTCTCTCTCTCATCTCCCTCCCAACAGCTTCACAAGAATTGCAAACAAGAAGAGGCTGGCAACCTGTTGAAAGAACACAAAGACCTTGTCCTTGTTCGCCACAGCAACAGCACCGGTACCTGCCCATCAAGAACCTGTGGCTTTTTGGTTTGCATGTTTCTTGCTAACAGTGTTTATCCAGGTAGCACAGATGGGGCGTATCATTTGGCAAGCCTGCCTGTGAGCTTTTTACAACAAAGATGATAACAGGTGCAAGATAAGGGATACGCACAAAACCAGAGTTCATTACAAATACATTTGCATCCAGAGCAGCAGCAGCAGCAGGACTTGGCTCGACTTTATCTTAAAAGCATACACTTGGTGAATTCCATTCAAATGCTCACGTTATTTGCATCTGATATCACCCCGGGCAACAACATGGAACCAAGCTGTGTTTGTGTGGGCCTGTGCTGCTGCGCAAGGGCAGACAGATAAGTCATCTCTTCTCATGACAGAACTCAGCTTTTAGGGTGGCTCTGGAAAAGCTAGAGCCAAATCTCCACAGAGAGCGCACCGTCCCCACAGAGAGCTGGATTTTCAAAGGATAACTAGCTAAGTAGGTAACTAGCAATGCCTCCTCAATTCTTGAAATCTTACTCTGATGTCAAAGTGGAAGCTGGGCAGTTACGTGCTAAGCTCTTGAAAGTTTGGCACTGAGTTCTGCTTCTGCCTGTTTGTGTGTTCAGAGAACGCAGTGCAGCTGTGGAAAGGCTTTTGGTCAGAGGATCAGTCACCTACAACCAGTAGAGAGACTGAGGTTAATCGGGGTGATCTGAGTGCTGAAGCTGTGCCCTTATTCTGAATTTCTCTCTACAAAAGTCCTGTTTTACTCCACTGGCTAAAAGGAGATAAGAGACTATCCTTACAAAAGATAGGTATCAAAAGGTATCATGCAACAGCAGTTGCATAACCCAAATACCCACTGTTTCATGCACAAGTTTGCAGTCTGAATCAGAAATAATTGGAAGCTGGCAATATCCAGCCTGTGCTTGATGGCATAGCTAAGGTGCGTTGACAGATCTACCCATGGGAGTAAAACTGAACCTCACGTGAAACTGCAGAAGGCTTGAGAATGTCAGATGAGCAGCAATTCCTCTGAGTGCAGTGGAGGGCAAAGTTGTTGGTGGATATGAAAAAAAAAAGAGCCATTTGCTTTCCCCCTGTAGGACAGTCAGTTCAGTCCTGCAGCACACAGCCAGGGAAGCACACAGTGGTCCTCACACTTCATAGTTCTGAGACCTCTGTTGTCCCTTGTACAGCATCTTTTACAATCTTCTTTTGTGCTTGAAGCTAGGGAGTGAAATGGTAACAAGAAATAAACAAAGGTTTATGAGCACATTTATCTACAGACAAAACCACAAGAATTAAACATACAGCAGCAACAAAGATGAAAACTGCAACATCCTTTTGGAACTTTCTATCTACTTTGCAATTAAGGACTTAGAGGTTTAAACCACGTAAAATGGGAAAACTTTGTTTGAAAATGTCCCACTGCTTGTTACCACATGTGTGAGCGCATTATTCTGTGGCCAGGAGTGGAACGACTGCAGTTAGTCATGTCTTGTTAGTCATGTTTTGTTAGTGCACTCCTTTAAACAAAGATTTTTGGTTGAATATTTTTAGGAGTCCAGGTAAAAATAACTGCATGTGCCTGTTCATTGTGGCATGCAACTGGACAGGAAATACTGTTGCTATACTCCACCAAGATTTTTCCTTAACTCTCATACTGGAATGAATCCAGGAATATTCAGAGGAGGAAAATGAGAGAAAGAAAATATATCCTTGCTCATGCAAGTGCAGAGAATATACCTGAATATACCTGTCAGATCCCTTTTCTTATTTCTTCTCTCATCATTACATCTTAGGGGTGCTGGTGTTGGTATCCCATTTTCCAGTGAATACCTGAGCCTCCAGCCTACTGGATATGCTGAGGTGGGTCTCTTTCTCTCCCGTTCTTTTCTGTATGATCACTTTTTGGGTACAAGAACTTGAATAAATGTAGGCCTCCTGTATTTCAGACTCTGTTTGGCTATCATGAGAAAAACAAGGTTCTCTCTTTATCACTTATATGGTGACAAATAATATCTGGATGTTTTTAACAAGGGTTGGATATAACTGATTGGGATTTTCTGACCCAAAACCTTTTTTTTTTTTTTTTTTTTTTTTTTTTTCCTCCAGAAACTCTGTAATACAGCAATAACTGACCTGTTTCTTCCTAAAGCAGTCATTGCTGTCACTAGCATTTCTGCCCAAGGATTTCAGAGTTTTATCTGAGGAATCTGCTGGACAAAAGAATTTATAAGTACACATAAGAGAGAGCACTATCTTTCAGCTTCTGAGAGAAGTTTTGGAAAAGGCCACGAAATGAGCTCTTTAATACAATTTTATCATTAAAAAATCATAGAAGCCCCTTATTAAGATTTAATTTTCATATACAGTGTTAAAAGTAACTCCATAAAACATTAACTCCAATCATTATTTTCCCTGCACTGGCAAAACAAAAGTCTAACTGGCTAGAACCAAAACAGACTTGAAGAAGCTTTTCAATAACTATACATGATATGTGAAATATTTGTTTAAAGAAAAAAAGAAAGTGTAATTTAATGAGAACAGTAAAGTACAGAATGGCAAGAAACAAATGCAGTGAACTGAGAAAGAGGTCAGGATTATTGTTTTTTATAAGATACCTGGTTAATTCTTTTCTTACTAAGGGTTTAAATCAGATTAACACCATTTTGGTTCATTCAGAGATTAACAAAAGTTAATATTTTATAAGATTTATTTATAATACCCTTGGGGTTTAGAGTATGTTTATGTAACCCTTCTGCCAGGAATTGGCAGCAGCTGAAAGAGCTGGATTCATTTATCTAGGGGTTCTCTCTGAAAACTTAAACAACAGCAGTTTCAGCCTCCACCCAGAAATCTACCAAAGCTAAATGACCTCCTTTGGGTGCCCTGACAAACAATAAATCCTGCTCAAGGCATAGCAAGGGTTTAAAGCAAGGTCCAGAGTTTCAAGACAAAGAGAACCTCAGAGCCGACGGAAAGAAGTGAGGGAAAGGGACGAAGAAAGACTCAGGGCAAACCCACAGGAGCCACTAATCGAGAAACCAAATAATGCTGGAGTGATGTTCCCAGCCTTCCTCTCCTCCTCTGCCCTTTGTTGTCTTGTCATCACACAAAACAAAGGCTTGCTCTCACTTCCAAACAGATGTCTTGTAACTCGAATGTCACTGCCCACTCAAAACCTCCCCCATATTTACTGTGTGGCTTCAATAATTTTCAGCTAAGCAAATGAACGTGGATATTACTGCCCCGGATCAGGGAGATCCTACTCACTTTCCAAATCACAGTCTCCTGATCGTGCCAATTCCCTGTGCTGGCATGTATCCTCACCTGACCACATAGTGAACTGATTCAGAGCACCAAACTGCTAGAAAACTTCCTCAAGAAAATAGCAAGCAGTGAATTTTTTGGTGTTTTAACCCCCAAAATCAGCTCCCTGTAGTATTAAACGAAGGCCAAAGCTGGCACTGGGGAGGAGGATGGCAAGGCTGGGGATGGAAAACTGCCCCGTTGCTATTTCTACTAATAACTACCCACAGGTTGGGCTGGCAAGGTTTTAAGATGAAATAACTCTTAAGCGTGTTGGTACTTTTGTTAATTTGTTAGCTTATCCTCAGGGAGGCCAAACTTTGAGGGCCAAACATGACTGTGACTACAGGACTAAAATGACCGTGTTGTGATGGGAGTTAGCTCTGCAGAGGGACCATATCCAGCACAAGCAGTGTCCCCCAGCCTGCACCTGGAAGCTTTTAAGGTGTTTTTTGGCGATGCCAGCCCTATCCCAGTGTGTCAGAACTCCCTTGTCCCCGTGTTCATGTGCCACCGCCGTGTTGTGCTGTGCCGGCTCCCTTGCCCGAACATGTCCTGGGGACAAATATTGCTGTGCCCAGCCCGTCAGAGCTTGGGACTGCTCCAACGGGGTATTTTTATCATTCAGACTCCTCAGATTCGTAGGGTTTAAACACGTGAGTGCCGGGTTTTCCGGATTTTTTTTTTTTTTTTTAGAGGGGAATTCAGCTCAAAGCGATGCCAGCGGCGCCCGCCCCGGGAGCCGGGGTAAACTGAGGCCAGGGCGGCGCCGAGGAAGCCATTTGCAGGACAACAAAAGGCTGCAGGGCCAAAAACCCCGGACCGAAATAAGGCATTCTTGGGTGCCATCTACCGGTACTTTCTCCTTTCAGCACTTTTACACCGGGGCCGCCTGCGACCCTTCAGCACTTCACGGAGCCGCGCTCCGCCTGGGGCTACCTCAGGGTCCCGTCCCAGCGCCTCCGAGCTAAGAGGGCGCGGGACCCTCACTGAGGGAATCGTTTGGGGAAAAAAAAAAAAAGAATCAACCCAACCCCCGAGCCCTGTTGGAGGAGCTGCCATTTTACAGAGGGCTCGCCCCCGTCGCGGGGTGAGGAAGGGGCCGTCCCCCTCCTGCTGCGCGGGCAGGGGTGAGCGACAGGAGGGGCGGGGCGGCAAAATGGCGGCCGCCGCCATGGCGGTGGCGGGGCTGAGGCAGGCACCGAACCACCGCCTGGTGAGGGCGGCGGGGGCCCTGGGCGGGCAGCCGTGGCTGAGGGAAGGGAGGGCGGCTGTGGCGGCGGGTTGGAGCCGGCCGGAGCCCGGGGGAGAGGTGCAGTACTGCGCCGAGCTGCTGCGGTGAGTGCTGGGGAGGGGGAGGGGGAGGTCGGGCTCCGCCGCCCGCCCTGCCCGCCTCATGGGTGGGGAGAGCCGGGGAGCCGGCCCCGAGCCCTGAGGGGGACCCGGCCCCGGGATGGGGATGAGGAAATCCTAAGCTGAGCCGGCCCCTTTCGTTGTGGGGCTGCCTTTCTGGGGGCCGTGCGAGGTCCTGAGGTGCCCCGCGGAGCGCCCGGGCCCTGCTCCTCTTGTGGTGTTTTTCCCCTTCGGTCATATCGGGACCGCAAATAAAAGCCCGCGGTGGATAAATATTGGGACTGCAAGGCTCATTAAGTCTGTAAACAGTGTTATTATTGTTATTTTTTTCTTCCTTCTTTCACAGCTGCTTTTCTTCCTGAAGCATTGAGCATTTCCATTTCGTTGTTTGAGATTACGGAGTGAAAGATCATCAACACGGGCGTTTAAAAATAAGCAGGAAAGGTTTCAGGTCTGGGTTGCTGGGAAGTGGTCAAACTTTCCAAGGACTCCTTGGAAGAATGAGCAGAGGAAGTCCCCCAGCTGGACAGACCTGAAGTAGCTGCCCTGACCTTAAAGTATTTCTGGTCAAAAACCAGAATATTGGGCCTTTGGTCAAAGCCCACGGGGCAGGAGCACAGCCTGGCGGCTTTCAGGTCAGGGACGCTTCCACTTGGCTTCTGGAGCTGCAAGCGATGTGCAATGCCCTCTGCTTGCTTCCTAGTCCCCGAGAGTTCAAAGGTAGAGTTAGAGAAAGAAACCCACCTGCTGTGTAAAGACTCCTGGTTTCTATTTGCATACTGTAGTTGTTGATGAAAGCAGAGAGAAGGCTTCCAAGTGTGTATGGAAGGAGCGGAACAGGATGGTCATCTCCCAAGTGACAGCTGTAAAAGACACAAAGTCACTTGTGGTCAGCAGTAATAGTTGAAGTGGGACAGCTAATGGAGAGAAATGTGACAACCTTACATTTTCAGTGAAGCAGCAAGCTGCAGACCTCTTCAGGTGCCTCAGTGTGCACAGCCAGGCTGTGGTTTAGTTAATAAAATTAGAGATTGTGGCTTTGTTTTCGTGGTTACTCTGCCCAGGGTTTACCTGTTACTCAGGAGATCAAAGGCTGAGTGTACTAGCCATATATACAGTTGAAATATTTTCAGTAACAAACAACTGTGAACAGAATAGTTAGGTCCCAAGTCACCGAAGCTAAGCTGGTTAGCATTTTCCGTTGTTCTTATTAAACATTTTTGTTGTTTTAATGTTATATTAAAACATAAAAAAAAAAAAAAACTTACAAAAATACATGAACGTTTACAGTAGCAAAATGAAAAGTGGTTATGCTTTTGGCATCATGTAATTGAAGCTGCAGTTCAAATAGGTCTTTTAAAACTCACTTTAAGCTGTTTGATTCAAAATATTTTTCTGTAGTAGATATGTTTTCCCAATTCTTGCTGTTGATGATGTCTGCTCTGGAAGACAAACTTAAAACCTGATGATGTTGCTCAGTTTTACAATGTGGAAGAATTTCTGAAGACTCTAAACTTTTAATTACACTGAAAGACCAGTAACGGTCATAATAAAATTTTCCTACTGTGGGTTAATATGTAAGCTTATATTTCTTTGAGAGGGAAACTATGAAACACTAAATAGCAGGCTACCTGAAGTTCCCTCCTTTCTTTATTCCTTACCCTAACACACACAGAGAGTTGGATTGCAACATGATCTGCACCACTATGAACTTTGTTTTGCATGCTGAGGCTTTGCTGAAGGTTCCAGAAAATTTGCTTTTCTTCTGTTATATCCAAGGGGGCACTGTCAACATAAAATTCACACTTTTCTGTGTTTTCTTTTTTTTAAACTTTTTTTCTGGTACCTGCAATCTTTAAGTTTAGGGTAATTGGAAGAAGATTACCAGAGGGAAGACAAACACCTCCCTTGTGCTGCTGTTTGCTTTGTGAAATGTATTTTCAGGAGGTAGTGGTGTTTCTGTGTTGTGTGAACAACCCAGGCAAGCAGCATCCCTGGGACTTGGAAAAAGTGGCTGTAAACCTTGCAGCTCTGCCCAGGTTGGGCAATACTGGGTATTTTTACAGTCTGTTTAGGAAAAAAAAAATGCTGGATTTTGAGCTGATGATACTTTTCAGAAAGAGTCTGAACTGGGGGAGGTTTGATGCATCTGTTGTTTATTATGAATGTGGCCTTTAAAGCCTGCTAAAATCCACAAATGCTGTTTTCACGTTGATGCTTGTGGCTTTGCATCAGGAAAACAAGTTTCACGAGTATTAAGAAAACTTCTAAGCATTTGCTAGCTATCAAGCTGCTGTGTGTTGTAGGGGTAAGAAACCAGTACATTTCATTTCCTTTTTGTTTGCTAAAAGTAGCAACCCTGATTTTAACCTCTAGTTTTAGTTGTGTTTTTTTTTTTTTTTTTCTAAACCTCTGGTTTTATTTATTTATTTATTTATTTTGCTGTTTTAAGCCGACATTCAGAAGAAACAGGAGGACATTTAAGAACGGCAGACTTGTTGAAAATGAGTAAATGTTTAACTTGACACCTACTTCTGTGTTCTGGAGGCATTGCTGCTTTTCTTCTAATGAAGAATTGAGTTGCAGGTTTATCAGAAGGTACACAAACACTGTTCAAAACAAGCAGTTTGCTTTTGGTCATTACAGTTATGAATGATTTTGCGATTTATAATCGTTCTCTACGTGCCCTGATTGTTTTTAATTTAATGGCACACCCAAGTGGTCAAATGAAAGCATATCACTTCGGGTTGGCAGTGAGTTACCTGCTGTGAAGCTGCCACTGCAGCACAGAGTTTTTATGCTTTTAGCAAATAAGAACTTGGTGGTTAAGCAGGTATGTTCGTGCCAGGCCCCCCAGCACAAGCTTTTAAAGAAACTTGACTTCATGTTTAGAGCAGAAGCCTGGAGGTCAGACAATCTGGATTCCATTTGCAGTCCTGCCACGGGTTTGTTCCATGCCTTCAGCCAAATACCTTGAGATCTGGATCTGAAAGGTGTGTTGAGAGTTCAGCTTGCATCCCCCCTGTCTCAGAGCTTGCCTGATTTTAAAATAAGCTTAAAAGCTACTACTTCTGCAGAGTCAGAGTGTTGAACTATAACTTTCCTTCTCTTTTAGGAGTTCCGTGCTAAGCAATAGCATGCCTGATTTACATGGTGCTATAAATAATGGGTGTATTTTCTTTCCTTTTTATAGAAAGCGTGACTACGAAGGGTTTCTGTGCTCTCTGCTGTTGCCTGCGGAATCGCGAACCTCTGCTTTTGCTTTAAGAGCCTTCAATGTGGAACTGGCTCAGGCAGGTATTAAAATACACTTGTGATCTCTGGAAATGTGAAGGAACAGTTTCGGGACCCTAAATTACACTAGTAGCTGGCATTTTGCTGAGATTTAGCTCTTCATACTAGAAAGGGCAATGAATAAAGAAGCCAATACAAATTTCTGGTTTGGAATGGCCCTTGGGGAGCAGCCAGCTTCCCCCAGTTTCTTCTGCTCATGTATGTAGCTTTTCTGACTTGTTGATGCCTTCATTTTTGAAATGAAGTGTTAACAAACAGGCTGATCCTTGCGACTATGATGTAACTGCACCTGTGTCCTGGCTTGAAATGCAGTGGTTGGGTCAGGAAAGTGTAACTAGCCCCTGTGTTAAAAGGTCAATCAAAAACCTGAATGATGTAACCCGTCCCAGGTCTTTCCTGGCAGGAGTTAGGTAAGGGAAATGCTTCCAGGAGGGAAGTTTGGAATTGGAGAGCTGTGGGAGGGGAGTGGCTGCACCCTCCCACTTCTGCAGGGCGGCCAGAAACTGCTGGGGCAACCACAACTGTTGGCAACCTTTGCCAGGAAGGAGCAGTCCCAGAGATGTGCTGACCCAGCAAACCCCCCGGGTGCAGCCTCTGCGGGTTGTGCTCCTGGCAGCCCTCGCAGGGCTTCGCTCCCTCACCACTCTTATCTCTGCTTCTTCTCCCAGGAGAAGAAAACCAAGGTGGGAGTTGTCCAGAAATTCATTTCCATGGGTTTCAAAGTCAGGTTGTGGTGAAGGTTTCATTTTTATTTACTCTGCAGTGTTCATACAGTTTACTAGGACTAAACGTAAATTCTGAGCCCTTCCCCTAGTGAGTTTGACAGTCCTGTGTCTGTCTTTCCAGTACAGACAGACCCGAGTGCCTTAAGGAGGCTGTGAATTTCACTCCAGGTATATCCTTTCCAGATCAAGGACTCCATAACTCAGAAGACCACCGGTCTGATGCGAATGCAGTTCTGGAGGAAAGCTGTGGAAGATATATACTGCGATAACCCACCCCATCAGCCAGTTGCTGTAGCACTGTGGAGGGTAAAATACATCTTTATTGTCCCAAAATTCACTTGAGCAGATTATTGCTCTGAGAAATAATTCTATTGCTTTGTGTCTGCTGCGTTGCATTGCTGACAGCTTTATTTTATGTCAGACAGGTAATGTAAAGGGTATGTATGTCTGTCTGTGATGTTGTAAGGTACCTACGAACAGAGCTGGAAGAGGAGAATATTTAGGTGGGACCTACCTGGAGACTTCTGTGAACTGACTGCTGTTTAGGAGAAGGGCAAAGGAAATTGTGGTAGACTGAAAGCTGATAGCAAGTGAAATGTATAAGTAAACTTCCCTGAGCTAATTCTAGTCCTGCCTGAGGAGATAAGTTTAAAAAAAGGCAGGAAACTCAGCACAGAGGTTGATCTAGCAAATAGTGTATGAGGAGAAGCCAAAGCTTTTCCCCTCGATGCTGATTCAGCATCACAGAATAATTTAATTTTTAGGGGCCTCTGGCTGTCAGCTAGTCCAACTTCCCACTCAGAGCAGGTCAGAATTCAGTTGGTAGCTATCAGGTGTTCAGGGTCATGCTGAGTTTAACTTCTAAACATATGCAAGTTCTGTAAGGCCTCTGTAAGATCAGAACTTGTGTTCAAAGTAGGGATCTCTGAGCTCCTGGACTGGAAAAGATGAATTTTGTCTAATGCGGGGTTAGAACAACACAGTTCTTGTGGGGTTGGAGCGTTTCACTTGTTGCCATCTTGGCTTCACATCCGTGGTCTGCTGTACCTCTGAGAGCACGAAAATGAGTCCTTTCCAAATCTTTAAATGAGTTTTAGCAGTGCCGAAACTGCGGCCTGTCCCTGATTGTTCCTCCTTCAAATGTGAAATAAAAATAAGCGAGCCTTTGTTCCTGTCTACCTGCGCTCAGGTTAAAATTGGATTTAAACAAGGTGCTGTTTGTTTAACTAAGAGAAAAGCCAGGTAAAGCCAAGAAGTAAAATAAAGGAAGAACACCTGTTACAGGCACTTTCAGGAAGACCAGAGCTATTCATAAGCATCTCCAGCTCATACAAAATCTGTGCTGTAACAAAATGTTTGTACGGCTAGGATGAAGACTGGCAAATGTTGCGAGCCGTTTTGCAAAGTTACAGGACTTAGAGTATCACCCTGGCTGGATCTTTAACACAAACATTAAAATGCAGGATTGGTAGTTCTGCATGTCAGTCATCTCTGTGCCTTTTTTTTTTTTTTAATTCTGTCTCCGTTCCAGCCTATGGCAAACTGCCCGGGAACAAGATGGTTTTCTCCCCAAATGCCTTCATCTCCTTTCCAAGGAGGAACTTCCTTATGTGCAGCTTACTTTTGTTTCTGAAGATGTCCTCTTATTTAATTGTCTGAGTAGTTTAGGTACAAGTCAGTTTTGTGTATGACTGTATATACTTTTTCCATCACTTTTAATTTCAGGCTGCTTGTGTGTCTATCAGTGGGGGCAGAAATGTTCATTAGCTGAAGCTCAACTTAGAAAAAACATCCTTCAGATATAAACCATCCAGATAGCGAGATACAAATTGCAGCCCTTTGCAGCAGCTCTGACAGTCGTAGTCCTTTCTCACAGAGCAGAAAATTGATTTTGAAGTGGAAGAAAGAAATGGCCCATCTCTCTGGTAAGAATTGACCTTACGTGTGATTTCTCTGAAGGCAGACCAACAAGAGGCAATCCAAACAGAATTGGTTGCGAAATAACTTCTGAATTATTTCTCAACAGCTTATTTTTAGAAGCTTTGTTACCTCTGACCACTGCAGAACCCTGTAACAGGCTGACAACACAGCCTGCCCTGGTGACTTCTGTGCTCGAGAAAATCCTCTCTCATATTTCTAAATCATATTTCTGTATTTCAGCAAATGCCCAAGAATGACCTGTTTAAAGAGTGCAGCTTCACAAATCTCTGTGAATATCATTGCATTTCCTAGAAAGTAATGTTGGGAAATAGACTGGCTGAACTCTTCAAGTGTTGCAGAGCTGTTAATAGAACAAGCATGCCTTTGGCACAGCATTTTTTATGTATCCTGTGTTCTCACTGTTGACTTTGTATGAAGACAGCTTTGATTTTCCAGGAAAAAAATGCTAATTCATCACATTAAAAGTTTTTTTTTTTTTTTAAAAAAAAAAAGTTCTGTATATTCCAGAATACTTATATTTGGATTCTGAGAGTTTTATGCCAGTAAAGTGTATAAATAGGCTATAAAAATATTTCTAGAATTATTAATAGCTCAACTCTCAGTGACTTTCATGTAATCCTAGATAGCAACTATATATTTATATTTTTTTTTCCTGCTTCTATGTCCATTTTGAACATAAGAAGAGCCTAATTCTTCATTTCTGTTGCAGTTATTTTTGAAAACTTGAAAAATGAGGGTGTGTTTGGATGACAGTGGTTCAGAATAGATATAATGTGCAAATTGAGCAGAACTCAGTTTGGTTCTTTAACTCTTGACCTTCTGTGGCCGATTTATTTGCAAAATCGTATCTAAGGTGAATGAGTAAGAAGCAAAACTGAGTTGCAGATGTAACTTAATTTGTCCTTTTTTTTGTCCCTGGAGCTTTCTCAAAGCAGAATTTGTTGAATCAGCAGTAAGATCTAAAATAAATAAATAAAATCTAAAAAATATCTTTCAACCTTCAGAATGCAGTACTACCATAATTTTATATACATAAACATGAATGTTTTCTTTGATATTTTTCAGGCTGTCAAGAGGCATAACTTGACTAAAATGTGGTTCACGAAGATCATTGATGAAAGAGTAAGTACTTAGCACTCAAAGTCTGATTCTGTTTTCAGTCACATTAGAATTTCTCCCCTTAATTTTATGAGTTTGTATGTAAAAACGAGAGCTTAAGTAATTAATCTTTTCCAGACAATGGTACTTCTCCTGAAAATGGTACTAATTTCCTTTTAATTCTTCTTTAGTGCTCTTACTTATAATTTCTGCCCGTTCTGGCCAAAAAGGCTAATAGGATCCATGTAGAATTTTAATAATGTAGCTTGTGAGTCTACACCTTTCTTGCTCTCTGCTCTGATAACCAGTGTATCTGTGCCCATGATTTCTGTTGTTGGCCTCTGTTTGTGATTTACAGTGGTTTCCCCCACTGTAAATCCATTGTGACTTATGCTGGGATACCTTTCTGTGTGTGAGGGAAGTCCTACCAGATGAGATTAAACAGTAAGATCTTCTTATTCACCTGTTAAGAACTTTGGAAAACTGCATTTTATTAGAAAAGGAAATGAAGATATAAAAGAAGCAAGCCTCATTCATAGTCTGTTTTTGTGCCGTTCCAATCCTGCCCCGTTCATTGGCACCTTTTTATTCTTTCTCACCTCTCTTATTACCATGTAATTTTGCCCCTAAATAGGCTTTCTCTTATGATGAGTCTTGGAAATAAAACCTCAAAATTGGAATGACCCCTTTGAACCTTTCTGCCACACTTTGCTGCCTATTCCTCTTGTGGCTGTGGAGTTTTTGCTGAACAGTGCTGTAAATCAGAACATTAAAATAGCAGCAACACTCTGCGAGTCATTGACTGAAAGGCTTCAGAGCTTTTAAATCTCAAAACTGGTGTATTTTAACCACAGTAGCTACTAGGACAGGAAGACTGTTGGAGGGTGTTATATTTTTGGGGTGTTTGCATACAGCTTTGAAACTCGTGTATTTGATGGATTGCTTTTTGCGTGTGTGTGCATATTCTAAAGAACATATTCCTGTTTATCTAAATTTCTCTCTGTTTCAGTTTCTAATAAAGTATTAAAATGGGCACCTCTCTATCACTTTGTTTTGGCTGTATCTTTTCTGGAAAATTCTGATGTCTTTCTTGCAGAAGGTTATAATTGCTCCAGTACCTGGACTTGGCTGCAGCTGCATGTAGTTTTTGGTAGAGTAGCTACAGGTTTTAATGCCTGTTTCTACCTGAGTGTATATTCCATTTATCTCTTAATTTGTCCTTTGTTTCAAATAGTAAATTAGTCTAATGTGAGTACGATAATAAACTTGCAGAAATAGCAGTTATATCTTCTTTTTACTGAAGGTTTGCGTTCAAATTGCAGGAGAAGAATTTGGATGACAGAGCATACAGGAACATCCAGGAGCTTGAGACGTACGCTGAGAACACGCAGAGCGCTCTCCTGTACCTCACTTTGGAAATGCTGGGTAGGTGCAGACCCTTTTTAGGTCTTGTTGATGACTTATTAGTGCCGGTATGATATTTATTGATGTTTCAAGGCAAACAAACAAACACTTTTTTTCCACCAAGGTTTAATTTCAGTAGAATTTGTCAATTCAGGCACCATCTTAATGTTCAGCCGTAAACCCGGAATCTTAACTGCCCCTCTCCTAACACTGTGCACTTTCCTGAGCAGCCGTTCAATGGAAAGTTCGTTGAAAATGTAGTTTCATACATTGTTCTTTCTCTTAACAATGTCTTCTATTTTCTTGTCCCTGTTATGGAGTGTGGTAAGTTCAGCTCTCTCCTGCATTTTCTGATTGTCCCACGTGGCAGAACACAAAGTGCTGTAGCTACTCCGCAGCTACTGTTCTGTATTGCTGTGATCTGTGGTGGCTGTCCTGGAACAGTTGACTTCCAAACCTGTAAGATTCGCTTGGGAATGTTGCAAATTTGGGTCTGAATCCTTGCAGCTTCCTAAATGTAGATTAAATATCAGTGCTTAGGCTGAGCGTGAGTCATTAACTCTTATTCTTTGAGACTTTTTTTTCTTTTCATTCCTAGTTATACGCAAAGCCTGAGTTGCCCAGTCAGTAAGTTATACCTATTGGTTCCTCCAAGCCCCAGTCTGCTTTCTGCTGCCATTGCCACAATAAATCCATGTAATTTTCCTACGTCCTCATGAACATAGGCAGTTCTATCATGGATCAGTACGCTCGTTAGCTGAATAGTTAAATAGCGCTGTAATACACATCAGGAAGACCCCTGAGAAGGCCTGGCAGTGTGTTTCTAAACATTATTTCTGCACTTTCAGGTGTGAGGGACATCCACGCCGACCACGCAGCCAGTCACATTGGGAAAGCGCACGGCATAGTTACCTGTTTAAGAGCAACTCCCTACCACAGCGCAAGACGAAAGGTCGTTCTTCCCATGGACATTTGTATGTTGGTAAGAGAAAGGAGCTCCCTGGATCTGAACAATAAAATGTTTCAAATAATTGTCTCAACGCTAGATAGGAGAGGTCATACTTCGTTAGCACAGAGATTTCATGCCAAAAAAAGGGGCAACGAAGCTGGGGTCTTCTCCCAGGCACCAGGTGGTAAGACGAAATGGCCTCAAGTTGTGCCAGGGAAGGCTAAGGTTGGATATTAGGAGAGATTTCTCCACCGAAAGGATTGTGAGGCATTGGAACAGGCTGCCCAGGGAAGTGGTTGAGTCACCATCCCTGGAGGTCTTCAAGAAACGCGTGGATGTAGAACTTTGTAGAATGGTTTTAGTATGAGGTTAAAGGTTGGACTTGATGATCCTAGAGGTCTTTTCCAACCTGTATGAAACAGAATGCCTTTCTTAATCTGTTCTTACAACAGTTTCTGCTGTGGCCCTGTAATACCCATTTGTCATGGTTTTATATCTTCTGGGGGGAGAGAGGAGTGACTTTCATGAAACTCCAGGGTGATTTTGTTCCTCCCCCCTTTTTTTTTTAAACTTGTGTTCAATCCGGTAGTATTTTAGCTTTAAGTAGTCTGCAAAAGGCACAGACACTGAAGTAGGTTGGGTTTATGGGGTTGCAGAAAGGAGCTGCTCCCTGCTTTCAGCCCTTCTGGGACTGGGTGGTACGGGAGGCCTTCCAAGTTCTTTGGTTTTCAGCCAGAGCCTGAAAATTCAGTCATCCTTGCTGGGGAGGGTGTTTTACAGTGATACTGCGTAGCTAAAGATCAGGAGACTGGCAGACAGCTTGCGTCCCTTCTGTGCAGGCTGAGCATCCTGCAAGCATTTCAGCTGCTGGCAAGTACTGCGGAGTTACACTTGAAGCTGTACCTCCTGTGGAGCCTACCTGCCTGCCTTTGTGCAGTTTTCATGTCTGAACGTTGCAGAGTTCATGCAGAAAAAAACAGTGCCAACTGTTCTTTTTGTTCTCTTGATTTTATTTTATTTTCTAAGTGACCAAAAAAAAAAAAAGGGGGTGGTGGTGGTGCAGGGAGGAGGCAGCAGCAAAACACACTTCGGGTGAAAGGGCCTTATGCCTGCAGTTTGGTTGCTGGGCTGGGCTTTTGAGGTTTCTTATCTTTTGTGAAGCTAAAATGGAGACTTTGATATTTGTTGAAGGGTTTTTACTTTTTGATTTTCCTTCCTGTGTCTAGCATGGCGTTTCACAAGAGGATTTTATAAGAGGCAAGCAAGAGAAAAATGTGAGAGATGTCATTTATGACATTGCCAGCCAGGCCCATATTCACCTAGAACATGTGAGTTTCCTTTTTTTTTTTTTTCTTTCCAATAAACATAATTGATGCTAACCTTTTACAAAACATTGTGAATGTGTTGTTAGAAGATTTAGAGCTGCATCAAAGGGCTGGAGATTGTTCAGCCTAGAGAAGAGAAGGCCCTGGGCAGACCTTACAGCAGCCTGCCAGGGCCTAAAGGGGGCTGCAGGAAAGCTCAGGAGGGACTCTGTGTCAGGGCGTGTAGGTATAGGGCAAGGGGGATGGCTTTAAACTGAAAGAGGGGAGGTTTAGATTAGATATTAGAAAGAAATTCTTTACTCAGAGGGTGGAGAGGCCCTGGCACAGGCTGCCCAGAGAAGCTGTGGGTGCCCCATCCCTGGAGGTGCTCAAGGCCAGGCTGGATGGGGCTTTGGGCAACCTGGGCTGGTGGGAGGTGTCCCTGCCCATGGCAGGGGCTGGAACTGGGTGGGCTTTAAGGTCCCTTCCAACCCAAACTGTTCTGTGATTGTGTGATACTTTATTTCAAATATTTTAAGCTTAGTTACTTTGAGAGATGTTCAAATTTAAGGAAAAAAAGAAACACAAAACATTTAAATATTTTACAGCTACTTCTGTGTGAATACGATATTTATCTGTCTGTACAGATGTAGAGGAGACAGTTTTCTCACTGCCAGGTCCAGTTGCATGTATATAAATACTGCCTCAAAGCCTTACTGCTGGGAGAGAAACTTCCAGCAGACTTCTATAAGTGCAAGAATACACCAGCATGGGATCAGCACCGCAGGAGGCACTGGTGAAGTACCATCTGCACAGCGCAGTGGGATGGCTGCCAGGAAAGCAGGGCGCGTTGGCTTTAACTGCTGCTTAGTGTGTGGGGAGGGAGGATTCGTTCCCCAACTTGGCCAGCTGTGCTGAAATAATTATAGTATTTTCCTCAGTCCAAGGAGGAGAGCCCTTCGTTCCCATTTTTCTGAAGGTAAAATGGGGCATCCCTCGTTTGTTCCATGAGTTGTAAGCTAGTTGAGGTTTTTTGTTGTTGTTCAAATGCAGTTAGTTGAGTAATTCTTTTTGTCACAGATACACGGTCTCAGACATTACTTTTAATACAGACTATTTATAATTAGGTGCATTCCTGGTCATGTTGTTTCACCTGCTGTCTCTGGTTTTGCTGGCACATGCCCAAGGAAACTGTTTATCCCATTTGAGAAGCAGAAAACAGAGGAAGAAAATGCAAGGTCACAGCTGCCCGCTATCTTTGATATTTAAGCTGAAACCTTTTGATTTCAGCTCTACCTGCAGTGCATGCTGTAAAAAACTTGTTGAATCGGATTGTGATTGTGGTTACAGAAACACTGAGCACCTGGCCTGAAATGCCTCGTATCAGTGGTGGGAGGCAAGGAAAATAAGCAATGTGTAGCTGCTGTCCAGCTGCTTAAAACTTGTTTGCTGGTATTGAGTGGAAATTTGGGGACAGAAACAGAGATAATCCAGTTCTTTAAGGCAGTTCTTTAACTAAGGCAGAATCTGAGTTCTTTTCCTTCCCACCCGATTCCCCAAGCCCTGCCCAAATGCACACCAGGAGGTTCCTACGGAAATACGCGATGTGATTGTGTAATTGAAGACTATAAAGAAATGTATGAACAGAAAGAAAACAGACTAGGGCAATAATTAGCGTTTTATTCAATTGACTATTGGTCTTGGCACCCTCTCCCCATCCTTTTTTAATAATCTTAATAAAAAAAACTCCTCGCTGAATACTTGCCCCAATCTTCATCAGCATCAGTGAGAAATAATGGGCGGTGGGGAGTCTCTAGAGGGTTCAAACTACTTGAGACTGGCATTAAGAGGCAGTAATAGTAGGGTATTAGCCTCATTAATGATCAGATGGTCTTTGTTAATGCAAAGATAAAGATACTTTCTCCCCTAATGGACGAAATAGGCATTTGCAGGCAATGTTTTCTGGAGATTTCAACACTTGGGGTGAAAGTAATGGGCTAGTGCCTTGAAATGTGTCTATTCTGTGGGATTTGGTTTTGCTTAAGGAATTCTCAGCCACTACCCTCTGCCTTGGTTGGAATTATGGGGGGTGGTGAAGCTTAAACCTGCAGAGAGCTTAACCAGCTCAGAATTAGACACGAGCTACACGTTTGGAGGCTGAAGATAAGTTATCATCTGTCTTTCACAGTCAGAAGAAACAATCTCAAATTGCTAAATAAGTCTCAGGGCTATTAGATGAAGCATATTGTAGGAATACATGTATGACACTTGATCTTGGGAGAAAAGTTTCTGAAGCGTGGTCAGCTCTTCCTGAGACTGCTGCCAATGACCAGCAGAGGGCAAAGTAAGATAATGAAGATTGCACTTTTCTTTAGGACTTTGGTGTTTTATTAGAATAAAAGCATATAATAAAAGTGCTGTGTCGGTCCCACAGTGAACCCTTTGAAATGTACTAGCAGGCTTTACTCGTTCCCCCTTTTTCTCTTAAGCAGTGTCTCCCACATTCCTCTAGGATGGTCTCCTATGCTTTTTATGATAAAAGATAAATGCAAAAAGCATTTATCATAATTTATCGCAGCTATGCTATATCAGTTTAGCAGGGAAGATAACATGCTTTCTAAATGGCAATCATACAAACCCATTCTGAATTAAGAAGATCAAGCAAGATTACTTTTTTTTCTTCATCTCACAATTAGTAAGCTAGAATATAAGATCAAGGAGCATAGTTTTCCTTTTATATATATGCACGTTATTTCATCTCAAAGTTTTAAAATAATTTGCCCTCTGAAAAGATTCAGTATTTTTCCTTCCTAAAGTTTCAGCCATGATTTCTCTAGAAGAAATCTAGAAAATTAACAAACTCACACATACTCATCAGTGTTTGTGAAGGGCTTTTTTGTTTGTTTTAGTAAAAGAAAGGGCAAAACTAGAAGGGACTCGCTATGTATAAATAAGCACTATGGAAGGTTTGCTTCAGTTCTGTTAGAGGTAGCTGAGTCGTACGTGTGTTTAAACTGTAGATCTGATTCAGCTGTGATTTAGGCTGTTTACACACAGACACTGAGGACCTGAGGCACAGACTGAATACTTTCAGAGTGCCATGAATATGAATGAAGCATAATTGAAGTTCTGGGACCGATGGTAAGGCTGGACCAAAAAGGTCCAGAACAAAAGACTCAGAGAAAGGCATTCCTTGTCTTCCCTCAGTTCTGTCCCTTGGGATGCAAAGAATTACTTGGTGGGGAAAAAAATCGCTCTGCCACATCTATTAAATCAGATGCAACTTGGAACTTTGTAGGAGTGAGGGATGCTAATTTACATTGTTTTATTATTTATTACGTAAACTGTAAGGTTGTCAAAAGATGAAAGAGTTGTAGCAGGCGTCTCCCAGCATTACATACGTCGTGTAATTACTTTTGCATAGGGTGAGGGATGTGAGGGATGGTGCTGGCTTGCACGTAGTGAAAAATTACAGCTTCAGTATGTCAAAGTAAGCAGGGACAAAGCTCATTCTGTTGGCTCTAAATCCATACGGAGTAATTGCTGTTTAATCTGAAACGTTAAACTCTCCTGATGAGTTGTTTTTGTTTTTGTTTTTCCCCTCACCTTACCCCATTTACTTTCAGGCTAGATCTTTCAGGAAGAAAGTCCCTGCGAAAGCATATCCTGCTTTTTACTGTACGGTGGGTGTGATATCGTGCGCTGGTGAAACGCCGGCCTTGGTTTTGTGCTAGTGTGTTTGTGAAGAGGAGAGCACCACGTTAAACATTGCTAACTAATGCTTCACGTGGCTATGGGAGAATGTGAATCCTAAACCTCCTGAAAGTCGTAATGTTCCCTTCTGTGGAACCTCGTAGCTTTGATCAATGCTTCAATCTTTCTTTGTCTACGTAATTTCTCCAAAGGTGTCTGTGTATTCATAGCCTGTCTAATGCAAGGGGCCAAATCCTTGTCTATTTTTATCGTTGCTAGTTGGTCTAGTAGAAATTAGTGCTTCTCTTCTCAAAATTTGCCTTCTCTGCATCCTTTGAATGCGATGGTTACACTGCCACTTGCTAAAACAGGCAAACTGTCAAGCCTTTTTGCAGTTCCTTCTCGGGTTCATGTAGCACTTTTTAAATTTAATGCCCAATTGTTTGTGTGCACCATATGGACTAAGCTTTTTTTTTTTCTTTTCTAGGTTGCTTTAGATGCTTATTTATATAATATACGGAAAGTGGACTTCAATATCTTTCATCCAAGCTTACAAAAGAGGAGTACATTATTACCGTTGTATTTATATATTAGATCTTGGAAAAAAACATATTAAAACTTTCTTAATATGAAATTTTCTCAGTCTGCTGCTTTTTTATTCTTTAATGTCTTCACTTGATAGACGTGTTAAGTGTCTGACTTCACCCTTGAGCAAGCTGCTGTTCCTGGGAAGCAGCAGATGTGCATGAGCTGTAGCTGTCAGCCTGCTGGCAGCAGTTAAGTTTGTTCTTGGAATATTAGGCTGATCTCTCTGCTCCACAAGTCTGCCAAGTCATATGTCCTTGTCTGAGATTACTTTTCTTGTCTCTTTTCTTGTAATAACAGCAATGTGAGAGTTCTTCTTGGACAAATTCTGTACTAATGGATCCTTCTGATAGCTTCCTCTTCACGGCCAAAAAACAAACACCAAAATCCCCACCTTTGTTCGTGCCCTGAAGCAGTTACAGTATATTCGGTGTGTGTCAGCTCAGCAGTTCTGTTTTGTGCAAGGTGTGAACTCCGTGCAAGTACTAATGATGCCTCATGGTTGGAAGGATGATTGCATACAGTTGGAAGTAAGAAAACTGTCAGGAAAAGCTCCAGCTGTTTCAATTACCTAGTGTTTATGTAGTATTTCAAAGTGGTGAAATTAGTCAGAGCCACAGCACAGAAATTATTTCACTGTGTTGAGATTGCACTTTGGAGTGACTAGGTAGTGGGAGGATCGCTTTACAACAGATAAAGAAAAACCTTGTAAGAGTTTTCTTCATTATTTTAATCTCCAACTCAGCCAAATGCTTTCTCACCGTGCTCTTAACTTGGCGTTGTCCTCCTCCTGCCCCCTCATCCATCTCTGCTGCTGCCCACAGCTGCCAGTGTAAGGTGGGTTCGGGTGCCCTGTTGTTGATGCTCCCTGTGTCTCTCAGGATGCCCTCCTATGTGGCTTCCCTGATTTCCTTCTCTTCAGCTGACGAAACATATTCCTGAACGTTCCAGGTCATTTTAGTCCTCTCTCTCTGGAAAGATTGCTCTGGTTTTGGTGGGAATTTACTGGGAGCTTTGTACTTAGCATCTCTGAAGATTAAGTGCAAAATATGTTTGATTTGTGGTTTTTTTTTTTTTTTTGGTGAAACAGTGCTTCCTGACATCCAGCGTGATTCAGTTACACAAATCCAGTAGTTTGCTCTGCCATCATCCTCGTTCTATTAAATAAGCTTTTCTTTTTTTTTTTTTTTTCCCAGAGATTTTGTTTCATCGGAGTTAATCTGCCCAGATGCTCGGTTGTATAACAGCCTCCTGTATTTGAGTGTACAGTGCTCTGTAACAACAAAATTCTGACAACAAAATTCATGGCTTTTTTTTTTTTTAATCCCAAAATCTGTTAGCGTGGTAGAAGTTTTAGGACCCCAACATTAAATCCTTCTTTCAGTGGATTCTTTCCCTTTGAATGTGCTCAGCTCAGGATCAAGCTTCATTACATCTCTAATAATAAAGGATCAAGGGTGATATGAACCTAGAAAAATCTGTGTAGGCTGGATCAGGAGTATTAAAAAGCTGGATGCTTTTTAAAAGTAAAATACAGTGGATTCAATCTGTATCCACTCCTCAAGGTGGCTGCTTTATCGTATCATTGGTGTTCTTCAATCTGGCAGAGGGGTCTAGACAAAAGAAAATATTTTCTTCCTATTTTCTTCCTGCCAAATGAAGAGCTGGGGCTTAGGTCTGCTGCTACCACGAGGGCAGCTGCGCATTCACTCTGTTTCTGTTCTGGAGAAAGCCCTACAAATGTCTCTTTCTGTAGTTGCTCCTCATTTTGTTCCTTGCTTGCTGAGCCAGGACAATAGCAGCAGGCCCGTCTTCCCTTTGAGAAGGAATCACCCTCCTGTAAAGTTAACTTTTGGCAGGAACTTAGAGAAACTTAGGGATGGAGGAGGACGGAAAGAGGGGAAGCCACGTAGCATAACAACTGCATCGGGTTATTTTGCTGATATCTCGCTTCCAGGCTGCGAGGCCGGTGCTCCGCTTTGGTGTTGGAGTGGAACAAATCTTGACGATATGTGTACAAAGGGATCAGTGGAAGGGCCGATTTGTTCTAGGGTGGAGAAGAAACCATGTGATGGCAGCGAATGGTTAGCACGGCGAGAGGAATTTACCAGTGAATTTAGTAAACAGGATATGGAGTAAGGAAATTCAAGTTATGACTTCGGTCACGAGAGAGTTTTCGGTGATCTTAGAAAGCAAAGCAGCGCGTTGAAGTGCAGATGCTGGGAGGCTGCCTGAAAAAGCGGTCTGTGTCTGCTCTGTGTCCTTCCAGAAACTGTTCTTTCCTGGATCGCAGGGCCTGATCCTGCCTTTAGGGGCAGCGTTGGGAACGGGGGCATTAAATACCTGCAGACAAGGTGCTCGTAGGGTGGCTGCTTGCACTCTCCCCACTTATTTCTTCATTGCAGTCGGTGCCATATAAGAAACTCATTTCACCAGTTCTGGCAATGTACAATTCCCCATCCTACAAAAAAAAATCATCCTGTTGTTGGATCTGAAAAAGTATTTCCTCACAGTGGTGCTAACCTGCCAGTCATGCCTATCAAAAAAAAACTAGCAAGTGTGTTGCTAGCTGCTAATTACACTTCTGAAAATAATTTCCATACCTAATTGCATCACGGCTAGTTAACCAGCCCTTGTAAAACAGTGATCTAGCAGGTATGCTCCTCAATGGCCATGTGTTTTGTGTATCTATTTGATCTTTATGGTCTTGTTTCTTTTTGGTTAAGCACTGAATTGTGTTTTAAAAAAATATTTAAAAAAATATTTAATATTAAATAAATAAATAAATAACATCCACAGGTACAAAGAACAGGACAAAATTTACAATCAAACCATTACGTTCAGGCTATAAATTAATTGGTATTTACCCTTATGGACAGGCAGCCGTTCATGGATAATCATTCACTGATTTATGTTCTCATCTGAAGTGAACTTTAGAAACCTGCTCTGGTAGGAGTAAGCTAGATATGCAGCAGGTTAATCTGCTCTGGATATTTTAGATTCTCTGCTCCAAACCTGCCTGAAGTCTGAAATGCAGCATAGATGTCCATTTCTATTTCACAGATTAATAAATAAATAAATAAGCTGAGAGTTTTTAATGGAGGATGCTCCTTTTCTTTATGCTTGTGAGGGGACTTCTGAACCTATAATTGTGCAGTAATAACTGGCTGAGATTCTTCTTTTGCAAGTTGGCAGTGGATGGCAGCTCGTAAGCGGTAGCTACTTGTGTATAACCTGCTGGAAGGGCTAGGGGCAGCTACCCGTGTACTGCAGCCCGTTGTTTAAAAATAAACAAAAACCTCACTTTCAGTTGCTGCAAAAGGCTGGAATTTGCCTTAAAACAGAAATCCATTTTTTTAATTGTTTGCAATGCACAAAATCTGCACTCCTACTTCAAGTCACAGTATGTGACAAGATGGGGCATCTTCTTTAGTTGAGCTCTAATTGTTTTGTCCTTGTATTAAATAGTCTGTGTTGTAATTTATCCGCCTTAAAAATGTATCAGCTATTAAAAAATAGCTTTTGCTTTTTTTTCTTTAAGCACCTAAGGAATCATTGTGGGCACTTACTCTTCATATTCACTGACAAGTTGCCGTAAGAAGTTACAAGGTCTCCTTTTACTAATTTATTTATTTTTATTGTTACTGTTGTTATTGTTGTTGTTATTATTGTTGCTATAGTTTAGGAAGCACTCAGTTTTTGTTGTCCATTTCAGATTTACAGCTATTCTCTGGGATTATTTTAAAGAAACGTAAAGGATGTTTTAAGTAACGCTATCAATGATGCAATATATATAAAGAGACTGTCATGTTTTCTTCCTGCTCCTGCTTTGGTCTCTAATCTGTGCCAGCAGGACAGGAACTTTAGCAGGGAGGGGAAATTTTGTATGCAAAAGCATCTCCTCCGGTTTCCTACATCAGAATCACCGTGCTCTGGAGAATCAAAGCCAAAATGCTGGGGCTGGGCTGGGGAGATTGTTTAGACTTCTCTCAGTTTATAGTTTTTTTTTAAAAAAAAAAAAAAAAAACAACAAACCTCTCCAAACTCTTAAAAGATCAGAGAGCGTGTTTAGTTTTGCCAGAGTGTATCTAGATGCTGTTTCTTGACTTATGACTGCGTGTAATCAGTTAAGGCTGAAGCGTGAAAGCTTACATTTTGTAATTTCACACCTTCTTTAGATACTGCAGGCAGAGCGAAACACTGGGGTTTAGAGCATCCATGCCTATTTAGATTGCCATGCTTAAATAAGCATAAAATTAAATGAGGGGGAAGGAGAAATAGTTAAGCTATCACTGTCAGCCTTCTTCAGTGTCAGAAGGACCACGCGCCTTCAAAGTGCTTGCATGTGGCACCCTGCTTTAGCAGCCCGGTCTCTCTCTCCTCCCCAAAAGGTTGGTGGCTGTTTTCCCTCTGTGCAAATCTGTGAGATTTCCAGATTCAGTCAACTGCCCCCAGATTTTTTCACTCTAACTTTAAAAAAGCCAAACCCTCCCTAGGGGAGCCGAGCCAAAGGTGGCAACGTGTAAGGGATGATGGATGCAATTTTCAGAAATTAGAGGTCTGAGCTGTAGCTGCAGAAGCTGTGGGAGATCTGCTTGCCTGCAAAGAATCAGCTTTTTGTGTAGTGTAAGAGAAGGGCATTAGCCACTACGGTGAGGCAAAGCAGGAATTCACCCCATGCATCTAAAACCACGATGCAAGGAGCTGCTGCTCAGCAGCTGCCCCTGATCTCTGCAGCCCCTGACCTTTAGGGTTCTCGAGGTGCCTGGAGCTGTGTGTGGGTAGGCTCAGAGCTGTCCCAGTGAGCTTCATCTCATGACCACATCGTGCAGGCTCTGCGTACGCAGCATCCTCTGGAGCCCCTCGGCAAGCTGAGCACCTAAGAGCACAGTGTACAGCTGTGGTCCTTCTGGGTGTCCCGGGAACGGAGACCTCAACCAGCTCCTCTCCCGAGACTGGGAATTGGGTGTTTATGTGCTTTGGAGATCAGGATCCGGGCCTCAGTCTGCTGGAAAGCTTTGCTGCGAAGTGCTGCTGCAGGGATGGAGGTCTGAAAATCCTTCCTTGCCAGCCCACAACCAGACACTGTTATCACTGCTTAAAAACAACACAAAACCAACAAAGATTCAAATACAGCGTAACATTTGTTTGTTGTCTCCTAATGTCAGGAGATGTAAAAGCACCCTACGAGCTATCCACGCTTTCCTCACCGAGTTATTGCTTGCTTCTGTCCAGGCAGAGTCACTCAATCCAGAGTTCAGCCTCTTAACCCACAGCTCCGAGCAGGACACCTTGAGGACGGAATTCCAAATTTCAGCATATGGTTTACTCAGGAATGAACACACAGGACTGGATTCCTTCAGTGTTTTGCAGAGCACTTTGTAGAGCCAGATTCCTGACAAATTGATGTGATTTGTATGGTTACAAATCATATAGTCTAAACCTTTACTAAGATACACTTGAACTGCAAAAATGCTGTGCCTTCATGGCACTTGGAAAGCCAGAAAAGACAAAACTTAGGGCTCGCTGAAGCTTTCCCCTTAAAAAATCTGTCTTAACGGGTTAATTTCTTAAAAGAGGTGGTGACAGTCTTTTGATTTCAACAGTGCAAGCTTAGAATTCAGTGCTACAGGTTACTTAATGAAAGCTGGCAGAAAAAATAACGTGAATATTTGAAGAGATGGGACAAACATCAAATAAATGGAAAGTTCTGTGTTTATGTTAATTTCTAAACATTAGGGGAAGGCATCAGTTGTTACGGCTGCTACTCTTCCAAATTCTTTCACACCTTTGGCGTGTGAGTGTGCCCTCTTGGTTACGAATTCTCACCACACAAAAACAAACAATGGGTTTTGTTGCTTTTCCCTTGACTGATCGGAAGTTGCCCTCAAGTTCCGAAGAGATTTTGAATACACAGATGGTGAGCAACAGGCAGAAACAGTATCAGGAGAGACGATGCATCAGAAAATGAGCTTGGCTTGAGCCTTTCTGGCTCTGTTATTTGTTAAGGTACGGTGTTAAATGGTTATTGCTGTGCCTCATCTGTGGGGTGAGTGCAGCAGAGGGGCAGAAAGCAAACACATTACATTGGAGTGTATCTTGAGCTCAGTTCAGAAATAACCGATCTGTTTGTGCTTTGTGGCTTTTAGGGTAGGTTAAGGTGTAAAATGCTTGCAAAAGATGTAAATGGAAATAGCTCAACCGAAAACTGAGGCCAAAAATTGCAGATATCCACCTGAATTCCAGTTCACAGCTGGGGGCTGGCTAAATTTACAGAACATATTTAAGCAATTTTAACTGAGAGAAGTTACAAATTGACCTGAGGTCTTGAATTTGAACCCACAAGATTAGTTTCTATTATACATGTACAGATACTGGCTCTTTAACATAGTGGTGCAAGGTCTCCAGTAAGCAGCAGTGGTTTATGTAATTTTAATGCAACTTTCACAGCTTTTGAAAAAAAATTGAAGACGTCTAATGTACAGAAATCCACGTTGTTAATATAAACTTGATGAAGTTATTTTTAAAAGATGCACAATTAGTGATGTAATTGTACTGGACGTTGCTTATAATATATGAAAGAGACAAATGTGCTCTTTCACAGAAAAAAAAAAAAAAAGAAATCCATACATTCAGATATTTTAAAAATGAAATGCTTAAAACCAGTTGTATCCGAGGATATCAAACTGCTTTTCTTTTGAATGCCTCTTCTCATTAACATTACACGCAAAATAACAGCCATAATATTTCAATGTTATGTATGTCAAATACAGCTCCATTAAAAAGATGTGTGAAACCTTATTTATCACTCAGCTATTTCCACTGCAGCTGTGGTCAGTTTGCTATGAGCCATTAATGATTTTTTTTTTCTTGTGGCAAGAGTACAATTCTAATCCCACCTTGACCCGACCGCAGTTAAACTACCTGCTGACCTGAATCCTACTCAGAGGATCAAGGTGTTCAGAAATGATTAACAGCACGTTTCCACAGTTCATCCTTGGCTCTGGCTGGTCAATGGGTCGGCTGTGGTGGGTTTGCCAGGAAGTAACTGATCAAAGGTTAGCAAGCAGTGATTATTTTCAGAATACAAGCAGAGGGTGTGCCAGCTCCTACAGAAGGGAGTGATATTTTGTTAGTGTATGTTTATAGATCATCTATACATTTTATGTTGTTAATTTTATATCATTAAATATATTCTATTTTGAATCGAATAATTCAATCATCAACTAATGATTGTTTACAGAATAAATACCTTTGCATGTGACTTTATGAAGCTGAAAGAAAAGGAACTAGATAAATTTAAGGATTCATTATCACTCGGTATCTATTAAGGAACGTATTAATTGCAACCTCTATTACATGAAGCTCAGCTCGAGATAAATAGGTAATTGCTCTATTTTCACTTGTTTTTCCTAAGCCTCCACTAGTAGGCACTGTTTGGGACAGGGCACGAAGTTAAGCAGATGTCAAACAGGGCTTAGTATGACTGCTGTTAATTTTCAGTAAGAGGCCTGTTTGGGGCATCATGGAGCTTTAAAACATTATTATTATTTTCCCTTCTATCTTTTGACTAAATGAACAGATTCCAAAAAGGAGTGAAGAAATGATAGGAGTGAAAAAGAAAACTCCCATGTTTTACAAAAAGCCTGTAGGAAAGAAAACTATTGCTGGTGGACTGCATAGTCCACACCAGAGCTTAAAAAGTTACAATATGGCTTAAGAAAAAAAAAAAAAAAAGTGTTAATAAAAGTGGTTTTCATGCACACGTGGTTTTGTGGCCATTATTTGTTTTCTGCATAGGACCCTGATGGCTTTTCATAGTTTTTTCATCTGGAGACTTACTGTCCTTCAACAGGCTCTCTCTCTGTGTTACAGATTGTTGGCTCTTCATCAGGGAATGTTTTGAAATTCCAGAAATCACTGAAAGGGATCGGATTTGTTAACTTGCAGACAGGATTTTGTTTTGGTTCCCCTGCTTGTTTTTGTTCTGGAGGAAATTCACTCACTGAACAGCGGAGCTGAGCAACACGTTTGGCGCGGATGCGTGGCAGTGGCCCCCGCTGCTCGTCACACACCCATGCAGGTTTTGGGCATGTCCAACTTTATTTATTTATTTATTTATTTATTTATTTATTTATTTTTTCCCCAGAAAAGCCAGCTGCCTTATTGCCCAGTAATTAGCTGTAACGTGGAACCCTGCTGTATTTCACACGAGGGAAACTTTCTTTACACAGAGCACGTTTTGCAGACTCCTGTGGTATCGCGGGGGGCTCCGATCCTTTCTTCCACCCAGCGTAAAGTTAACGTCAAAAGGATTGTGCCGTGCTATCGCCTCCCCTCTGTATTTACGCCTTCGGTGGTGTTTCTGGTACAATTTGTGCTTAGCAATCCAGGCACAGTTTTTCCGAGCCGACTGGCAGCTCTTCAAACTCAAAACAAGCTGCTGCCTCCCTTCCGTGCGCTGCCAAATGTTTGTGTGACAAAACGTGACCACCCTCAGCGCCCACTGCTGGGAAATCACGCGCGGAGCCTCGGCCACCTGCCCCTGGCTGGCGTGCTGGGCAGGAAAACGTGTTTTTACAGAGAAAAAAAACGTGACAAAAGCGATGTTTTCGTGTCCCGAGGATCCCCTTCCACCCGCGGGCGCTCGCCTCAGCCCTTCCCGCCCGCCTGGCTCCTCCCAAGATGGCGGCGGCACCGCCCCGCGCGGGCGGTGTCCCGGAGCCCGGCCCCGGCTGCATGAGCGCGGCGGTGCGGGGACAGCGCGGCGGGGCCGGGCGGCGGCTGCAGCCGGAGCGGAGCCGGGTGAGCTTTGGAGGCCAGCTTGGGGACGGCGAGGGGCTCGGCTGCTTGTCCAGCTCGGGGCTCGGCCGCCGGGAGCGGGAGGGGAGAGAGGGAGGGGAAAGTTTGGTGGCGGAGCCGTGCCCTGCCCGAGCGCCGGCCGCTGCTCCGCGGCCATGTTGGGAGCCGGGCGGGCGGCGGGGGAGCTGCCCCGGCAGCGAGGGGCTTGGGGCGGAGGGAAGGGAGGGAGAGAATAAAGGAGAGAATAAAGGAGAGAAGGAATAAAGGAGGGATTGAGGGAGTGGAGGAGGGGGTGAAGAAGGAGCTGCGGGGAAGTTGCGGGGAGCGGTGGGCGCTCGTTTGTCCCGCACGCCGCGGGGCTGTCTGAAAGCAGTTTGCCTCCGAAAGGGGGAATTAAATAAATAAAAAAACAACAACAAACGACAGCCAGCTTCGAGGTGTTATATAAGTGCCTGGAACTCCTCGGCTCCTGACGCGCTGCCTGCACGGGGACGCGGGGTGGCGGCGGCTGCCCCAGGGCCTGGCCCTAAAACCCTAAATCCCCTTTGCCTAAAAGTGTCGGAGGCTGTGTGTCCCCCCCCTCACCCCAAAAAATAAAAGCTGTGGGACTGCGGGCAGTGCATCTGCCAGCACGGGCTGTTGGTCGCCCTCTCGGAGCGGAGCGAGCAGCGTGAAGCTGCCGCCTGGTTTCCCTCTCGCCTCCCTCGAAACGCTGTGTGTCAGGGCAGTGGTGCTTATAAACGGCTAAACTATTAATTGGGATGAGAAAACAAGGAATTAGTAAGCTGTGCGGTGCATCCTGGCACCTAGTGTGTCCCCATGGAGGAAAATACATCGTGGCTCAAGTTTTGACGTTAGGTGTTGGTCCCATAGCTCTCGGCAGCCAGAGCTGCCTTCAGCAGCCACCAGCATCCCCTGCCCGCCTTGGGATGGAGCTGAGGCGGTGCTGGGGGTACGGGGCAGGTTGTGCCCGAGGGCTCGGGGTGCCCGACACCCTAAGAGTTGGTGCTGCAGGTGGAGCGAGCCTGAAAGCAGGCCCTCAGATCTGGAAGGGGTTTCGGAGCCCAGACCGCCAATTCCTCTTTGCTGCCTGAGGTAAGGAGAAGTAAGAGCGCAGGTTTCGGTTCTACGAATTGCACGGGTTCGCTCAGGGCTGGCTGGCTGAAGGAAGGGAAGTGTTTAAAGGGTGATGATGGGATCGGTTCTGAGGGCTGTAGGTTTGCTGTGCGTGCGCTCAAGCCATGAGGAAAGGAGGCAGCTCTTCAGCACAGTGTTTTTACATTTAAACTATCATCTGAATGCTGTTGACTAATGCGGTGAGAAATCCCCCTGTAATTAGCAAACTGAGCTGATTGACGTGACATTTAAAAGCAACGCTTTCCCAGGTGTTTTAGGGCAGTGCTGCTTCTGTTCAAAACGGCATCCAGGGGTGTCCAAAATGCAGCAGAAGTGAAGCATTTGTAAGCACGAGCCCCAAATTCTTGCTTCTGAACGCAGCTAGGCCATGTGGCTCTTGGAGTGGTTGTGAGTTGAGTCCTGTGTAGGAAACCACAGAGAGGAAGTCCCCGAAATGCTAAATGAAAGGCAGTGAGAAGAAACTTGGAGCTGAGGAAGCTGGATCTGTTCCTCTGTCGTGTCGTCCAGAAGGAAGCAGGGCAGTGTCTTTTCACCTAGACGCAAGCGATGAAATTACTTAGCAAGAACCACTTTCTGTCTTCCTTAAATTATAATCTGAAACTTCAGTCCCTGAAACTTCTGTCCCTGGGCTAATAGGATTTTCCCTTAACGTCCTGAAGCGCGAGTTTACAAAAATTAGAATCTCTAAAATGATATTGTTAAAAACAAATGAATGTAATTCATATACATAATTAAAATATTTAGGTGAATGCTGGTAGTACTTGATGCAATACATTTGAATTATTATATTCAGATGTCACTGTGACTTTTAGGCTAACTATGGGTAAGGTTCTCAGCTGTTTTTAGGTAAGGGAGTTAGTTGATGTGTTCTTGGTTTCGGTATTAAGAAATTAAACCTTGCTCTGTACTGCTTTAAGTGCTAAAGGTACAGTTGTGACTTGTTCCAAGCTCTGTTAATATTCAAGCTTACCACTCCATTGAATTTATGTGCTTCTTTAATGATAGATGATTGTATACATGCACGTTTTACGGCTCTCGTGGATTAATTCAGTGATGTGATGAAACATGATAATCTGGGGATTGTTCTGAAAGAGAAGAAACAAGGTACAAAACACACTTTTTGAAGTGGAGCCATGTTTTTAAAACTTTCTCCCTGTGCAGCAAACACAGAGTTTGCTGTTGTAGAACAACTTCTTGTTTTTGTGATTAGTGGAGCGCTTGTTTTTACAGTTGAGAGGGGAAGAAAAAAAATACTCTGCGTATAGGTGTGGTAGAACATGCTTGTCATGCTAAAGATTATTGTAGCGTTGTCATAAACTCTAAGCTGTGATGACAGCTGTGTTAGCAAGTAGTCCTGCAAATTTTTGGCTGTGTGATCAGTGCTGTTGAAATGAATGGGTCTGCTTGCATGAGAGCTGTTGGATGAAGATTCTCCTTTTATGAAAGGAAATATTATTGTGTGTAAGCGTTACTGAGCAGAAGAGTATTTTTCAGCATGATGTTTTAATCCTACATAGTCAAAAATGCCCTGTTAAGTTTCATTTGTCTTTTTAAGGTTGCATAAATAGGTAAGAGTGCTGCTGCTGTGGGTGCAGCGAAACTTACTCTGTTGCCAAATTTGTTGTCATGAGGAACAATTTAAGGATTAAAAAAATATTTTAAAGAGTCTTTTTCCCTTTTCATTTTGATGTTTTATGTAAAACAGTGTTCAGAATACTGTGTACGTAACATAGCGGGATTTAGGCACTTCTGTAAATGTAAAAGAAGGAAAAAGTTGAAGCTTCAGGATTTCAACTACATTATCGTTGTCCCTCAACTCCCCCTCCTGGTGCTGCTCCTGGCCGTAAGAGGATGACATGCAAGCAGCAAGCTGCTGTGTTGCGATGCGATCTCCTGACAAGTTTTACAGATTGAAACAGATCGGGGGGGCTGCTAGATGGCGATGCCTATCTCTGCCTTTCGCCTTGCCACTTTGCCCTGTGCTAGCTGCCTCTTTTACCCCGAGCACGCCATCCAGAGGTAACCTTTTGGCTCCCAGCGCTTGGCATGCCTTCTGCAAAATGAAAACTTACGGTGGCGGCCGTGGCATTTGCATTTCTGAAGTGTATGCTCAACTTGCTAATGAAAATTTAATGTTAACGAGGGTGTCGTACGCGCTGCTCTTTGAGTCGTCAGATAGCATCTTTCTGAGAACTGTGAGCTGTTAACTTCAGCGCCAGCGTTTGTGCAGATCTCAGTTTCTTCCAGATCCTGTCGCCTCTGATGCAGCAGTGAGGGGCTGAGAGCCCAGGCATGAGCAGACCCCAGGATCGCGGCCTTGTGCTGATGCTCCAAGGGCTGGCTGTGGAGCTTGAACGTGCATCAAGCACGTTTGACAAGCTGGAAAAAGGAGAAAGGGCAGCGAGTGCACTTCCCAAGAAGGCCGTGTGCTGTAACCCTTTGTGATTGCAGGCCTCTTTCAGGAACTTTTCAGGAACTGACTCCCACCCTTTTTCCCCCACCCCCTCCTTTTTTTTTTTTTTTCCCCTCCATAAAATTTCACCAGACTTTGCTGTCAACAGCTGATAACAGGAAACTTCTGAGACAACTTTTCAGCGTACTTCTCTTTGGAGAGCTGTGCTTGGCAGTGAGTGTGTTGTTTTTTGTTTTTTTTTCCCCAAAAAATTCTGACAAAGGTTAGTAGCAAGGAGGTGAACGAACTGCCCCTCTCACACACAGGTTGTGGCTGAATCGAAGCATTTTTTTCTGGCTTTTGCTGATGGCTGTCAGATGTAAAAAAGGGCTAAATGTCCCCTGAGCATGAGTGTGGCTTATGCATTTTAAATACTGCTGGAGGGCAGCGGTGACGGATGCTCGATTCCAGCACCCTGGTGTCATCAGGCGTCCTAAAGTAAGCTGTAATTAAACCTGAAGATTTCAGAATTTGAAGAAACTCAACGTGTTTGTTTGCCTACTGTAATATTGAAAATGTGATGTGTCTGACCGTGCTAGGTAGTGGTCAGTCACCTGGCCACCTAAAACCATCCCTGCAACATAATGCGGGATTTGGGTTGTCTCCTAAAGTGAAGGTTCCTTGATTTCTCAAGTGATGAGTGTTATTGCCTGGCTTGTGTCCTGTTTACTTCTGTGAAAATGCTTAGAATTACTGAAATGGTAAAGAAACCTCTTTATCCTGCAGCTTTTTTTTTTTCCTGAATAGGGTATCTGAATTTTTAAAGGACACATGCACATGAAAATGATATTGATAGAATAAAAAGTGAAATAGGGAGTTGCAGTTCCTAGCATGGGGTAAAAGGGCTTCCTTAAGAAAAAATTATACCCCATCTCACATTTGTGTGTGATGTCTGGAGATGTCTGCGTGTCACACACTGACACACAGTAAACCCATCTGATTTTGAAGAGGGGCTTGTAACACGGATTTGGCAATGCCTCTTGCCAAACTGCTGTATCTGGATGTTTTTTTTTTTCTACTAATAATTCCGTGTCCCTCCTACCCTTCCTTCCCAAAGTAATTTAAAGAAAAGGTAAGCTGATGCCGTGGGCTCTCTTAGGCTGATTTGAGGAAACTTTGAGGTTGCTGCTAGCTGCTCAGAGTCGTGGAGGGTTTGGGGAAGAGCTCGGACGTCATGAAAAAACAGCTGTGTGTATGTACCTGTCTCATGCAAGTGCAGGTGGAAACCTCTTCCTTCACAGCTTGAAAGGTGGTGAGAGTTTTCTGACTTCAGCAGCAGCAGGTTGGCGAGCAGAGCCCTGCAAAACTACGTGGATGCTTGGGGAGTGCTCAGCTCGTCAGCAGAAGGGTAAGGGGAGGGGATCCTGAGTCAGGGCTGGGAAAAAGGGGGAGGGATGGAGCTTAGGGAGCTGCTCCTGTTCCTGCTCGAATCCCAGGCTGCTGGGTGGGGATGGAGAAATGCCTGCTGCTTTCCAGCAGCAGCAGCTTCTTGGTATGCCGGGAGATAAAAACGCTATCAGCTACCACGGGTTGTTGTAAAAAGCAGCCCGAGAGTGGTAATGAGCAGCTGATCTCATGAAAAAGCTGGATCTCTCGCAAGAAATTTGCTTGTAGGCTTTGTCAGCAAGGTCCCTTCTCCCCCCTTGCCGTGATTTACACCTGGCTTTTAGCTCCCACGAGCCAGCACCCAGCTCAGCACCTGCCCCGGCTTTCCCAGGCAAGGAATCCCGTGGTAACCTTGTTTGGCTCTGCAGAGGAGCAGTGCTGAGCCACTCTGATTTTTATTTTTGATTTTTCCTGGGACCAAAACACGCTGATAAACGGTCTTGGGAGTTGTGTCGAGCGAGTTGTTGTGACTTACAGCAGGGAGAGAGCCGTGGGAACAGCTTTGGGACTCAGCAATCTGTGTTTTTAATGGGTTAAAGCCCTCTTCCTTTTTCATATTTTTTCCTTTGCCTCCCCTGTGGTCATTTTGCATTATGATTCATTTGGCACATCTCTTTACCAGGAAGCTAAATCAGTGTTGTTTTTTTTTTAAATTTTATTATTTTTCTGTTGAAGTTTATTGAAGTTAAACACCACCCCATATTTGAAGCTCATGTGCAGAATCCAGTCCCGGAGCATTAAAATCGATGCTTGCTTTTGCCTGCATGCAGCAGTTCTGGCAGCGTGCGAGCAAACTTTCAGCAGAGCAGCTTGGACAGTGAGAGAGCATCGCTGTGCTCCCGCTGTGCTAATGTTTGGCAGGACAGGTAGGAAGATCTTCTGCTAAAAATAACTCCCCGTATCCAAACGAGCTTGGCAGTGGGTTGGGGAACGTGAGGTTGCATATTTTGAAAGATCTACCTCGGAACAGCCTTCATCATCAAAATTTCCTTGGCCTCTCTCAGCTCAGTGGGGTAATGGCTATTGTAAATTTTAAGGGTAAGGTGCTTGTCGTGTTTATTTGACAATAAAGGTTTTTTGGTTTTAATTTAAACGTATTTACATTCCATGAGCAATTCTTACACAACAGGTGAATGAAAAGGAAACGGCAGACCTTCCTTGTAAGTTGTAAGTCAGAGTACACTAAAATTAACTGCAGTGCACTGGAAAAGTTACTAAGCTGTAGGATGTTAGGTGATTAAAATAGGGACTGCACCCTTAAGAGGAGTTTTAGTGGGAATCATTTGCAGGAGTTTAAAAACCAAACCCAGCAGAACAGATCTGCCTGGGTTATTACGGTGACTGTAGGCTTAGGGTGACATACGACCAGACAGATGAATTTACTTTCAGGATGTCTGTGGGCACGACGAACTGCTCACCTGGGAGCTAATTCAGGGGGTGCTAAAACATGGGCAAGGCAGAGCATCCACAAGCAGTGCAGTATGTGGTGTTTTAGCTTTATTTTATTTTATTTTGATTTTATTTCACACTGATGATCAGTAAGGGTGGAAAAAATGGTGCAAGGAGGGAACAGCATACACTACCCCAAGGAAAGGTTTGTGTTTTTCTCTGTCAATGCAGTCCTGCTACCGGCACCTTTCTAAGCGCTGTGGTCATAAACCAGATCAGTCAGCAGCGATCCTGGATACAGATTACACCGAAGAACCTCAGAGGGGGCTCAGAAAAACTTCAGAGGGGCCTCATTTCCTGCTGACATCTCTACCAAGAAATACTTTTGAATCTCTTGCTCCTTTTCACTTCTTTGCAGTATCGTGATGGAGCTGTTTGTCCTTGATACTCCCATCTTTGATACCAGCAGGTTATCTGCGTCCTCACCGGCTGCTGGCAGTATTGGTAGCAAGGCAGTTTGCAAAACGCTACAGTTCCAGCAATGCTTTTGTGAAGAGGATTGCTTGTTAGAAGGTGGGATTGGGTTTTAAGCTGCAGTTGTCTATGTTTTAAATAGCATCCAGGACAGCCTGGTACAGGAACAAGGTTGCTACTTGTCAGTGTTAAGCAGTGGTAAAGACCTTTGGGAAGTGTTTGTCATGCTCCTTTCTCCTCTCAACCTAACATTTTTTGGGGGGTGAAATGTCTTCTAAATTCACTTGGCTTTACATATTGTAAAATTGGTCTTTTTACTGTTTTTATAAAAATCAAACGGAGAGTAGTTGAAATATTTAATTAAAATAAAGTAATTAGAGCTGCGTTTAAGTAACTGTACGATACAGAATGAAATACTAAAGAATTCATGAATGCCCTAATGGATACTTAAACTTTCATTTTCCTCCTTGCTTTATTCTACATATTTAAACTTTATTTATTTATTTTATTAAGTCTTTCTTCCTCATATTTCTATATCATTAATCCAGCTCCTTATTATGACCTTTATGGCTGTTGACAGGCAGCGCTGGTTCGTGCACGAGCACCTGGGTTCTGATTACAGCTATTAGAGCAAAGTGCACAGAAAGCTGCGTTTTGCCAACAGAGATGACACAGTGAAGCATTTGGGACGAGTGATGGCATCATCCCTTTTTATATGTGTTGAAGGAGGCTGTGTAGGAGGTGGAACCGGTGAGGCCAAAGTAGGATTTATGCCGATTTCTCCTCTGAGCTATATCAGAAAAGTGGGATATCTGCTGTGCCTGTGCTTAGTTCAGCATTTTTTTCCAACCGATCTATTTTCAAAGCATTACAGGTTGTTAGATTTCCTTAAAAATCAGGTTGCACATCAAAAATTTATGTTGTGTTTTTCTTGGCGGTAGTGCAAAAAGTCAAGTGCTGTTCTTAAGAACACTACAAGTAATGTTACTGGAGATTAGAGTACTGTGTTATAGTCCTGACTGGCCTTCGTAGCCAAAAGCTGGTCCACAAAGACACAGAATTACCGTGGCAGAGCTTTAAATCATAGGTTTATATGAGGGTTTTAGGTAACTTAATTGTTTGTGTTCATGTTTATTCAGCTGTAGGTCAAATTAGAGCATCTCCCATCATAGGTTTATATGAGGGTTTTAGGTAACTTAATTGTTTGTGTTCATGTTTATTCAGCTGTAGGTCAAATTAGAGCATCTCCCTTGCATGGATGAGGTGCAAGAGGAGAGCTGAAGGCTCATGTTTGTATGACATGCAAACATAGTGCATAACGATTATTTGAAGCCTGTTACTGAAAGGCATGGGCAGCATTAATGCATGCCAAGGGACTGATTGTGCCTGATGAACCGCTCTTGAGGAAAGGGTGATCTTTGCTCCAAGAGAGGCATCTCCTTACAAATCAGTCATCTCATGCAGATGAGGTATCTGGTTTGCAGATAACAGCCTGTCTTTCCTAGGCTTACACTTCGCTTGTTTCTGGTTTGTAAAAGCTTTATTGAACTTCTGTACCTTTCACGTATGTTTAGCTTGTGTGACTAACTGTACTGAAACAGGATGGAGTCCAATTTGAAATCTCTGTTCTCTTCCAACCTAGGAGTTGTGGAGTCAGACATGATGAAACCTTTAACTCGTTAAGGCAAAGGAGAGAGTAACCCTTTTGTTAAGTGGCCCTAAGCAAAAACTTTCATTCTAAAGCATGCACGTCCTCCTTAGGCAAGGAGGAAAGTGGCTTACACCTGAACGTGCAGGGGGAATGCAGCTGCTGATGCTGCCCGTGAGCACCAGCACTTTGTATGACAGCTGGATAACTATCATAAGTTTAATGTTTTATCAGGTGGCAAGGTGTTCTGTGCCTTCATTTAGATCTATTTCTGCCTTTTCTTTCTTTATCCTGTTATTCCTGTGTTCCTGAATCTTCTCTTTTTTGATTCCCAGCATTTGTTTCGCTGCAGCAGCACCTACGTTACGGCCCCGCTTGTTCTGGTCCCGTTTCACCCATTAAAGATGTGTGACCAGATACCGTGGCTAGTGAGATTTATGGGACTTGCATTACTGAAACAGGCTTGGAAACATCCAGAATCCGCTGCAGCTTCAGGACAAGACAGACCTTTGTGTGGTTAGTCTTGAACTCTTGTACCCTTTCCAGCAGCTTAAATACGCTTCTTTTTCCTCCCTCCTTCAAAGCTGTTGCCTGGACTGTGAATGTACCTAGGTGGTAATGAATGAACGAGCTGCCTGCATCCTGATACCATGACTCTGAAAAAAATCTACACCGCCTGGTCGGCGTTACTGCAGTGTGTTAAATCTAATTGTTAACAGCTTAATTGCTAATTGTAAAGATAATGATGGTTGACCTGGCAATTACGGCGAGGCTGGTAGCATTTTCCTCCCTTCAAGGAACGGTGAAGGAAAATAATGTTAAAAATGAGTTGCTTATTAATTAATGCTTGTTAGCAGGGGCTGCCTGCTAGATGAGACTTGTTCTTGCCCAGGCCAGAAAGCGGGGGAGCTCTGCTTTGCTGACAAAAATGGGGAATTTGGGCTCTCCTGTGCACCTTCGGTGCCTGTCTCGCAGGTGGTGCTGGTCAGGATGAGCTGGGGTGAGGAAATGGCTTTGTGCTGAGCTGCCTGCAACCCACATCAGTAAGGCAGAATGTCTTTTTTTCACCTCGTTTCTCCCCTCCAATCACTGCCGGGGTGTTATCTCTGCTTCTGCTTTGTGGTGATCTGACAGCTGCCGAGATGACAGTGTCGTTCTGGCAGGGTTGTTTTGTGGAGCTCCATCAGGTAGAGCTGCCTTTGCTTTATTTTTCAGCACGCAGAATAAACATTCTCCTGCTTTAAATAACATCTGCAGAAGCGCTGAGTTTGGAAAACTCGGTTTGATCACCAGGATACGGTGGCAAAAAGAAATATTTATGTGCAGAGTGACTTGTTCAGTGTACAGTGACGATACTCTGTAGTTGTCAGGGGCGTTGTGTATTTATTGAAATCGCTGCCATCCTGAGTGTGCGTGCTGTTAGGCGAGGGGATAACTCTTGGCTCTTGGTAGGTTTGAGGAACACCCACCTCTGATCACTTGTGCAATGATTGTTCTTGCTGGTGTGATGTGAATGTAAAACCGGAGTAAAAGAGGGAGATAAGATCTCGATACAGAGCTGTTATTTCTACGGAAGCTTCTTGGGAGGAAAAAGTAAAAGTAAGAAAGAAAAAGTAGAAGATACTTGGTGTCCTGAAATAATTTAGCGCCTTTAAGTTGCGTATTTTAGGTAGCTAACTTTTCAGAGCTGGGGATCTGTTTATTCTGCAGGAAGGAATCTGGTGTGATGGGGGTGATCATCCTTAAAGACAAACCGAGTCCTTGCATGAGGGTTTGGGGTTTTGGGGGAGTTTGGATGCAAAAACCGTGAAACGAGCCAAACTTGGTAAAAGCCTGAACAACCAGGTTTGAGGTTTCTGACTGCGCGGCCTCAGTTTGTGGGTGCTGCGTGTGAAACACTTCTGCTCTCTCCTCAAGTGGGTTTCTCCAGCCTGCCACGTTGAAGCCTGTGGTTCTTTTTTTAATTCCTCATTCGCTCTGGGGAGGATTTGGGGCTTGCTTCCAGCAGTGTGCCATCGCTTGAGGGCTGCAGCGTTCGATCAGATCTTGAGGGCAGCAACCCAGTAGCTGCTTCTCCCAGCAGCCAGGAGTGGAAACTTCAGAAGAAAGCACAGAAAGTGGCGTAGATGGCAGAGGAGAGGGCGTTGCCACCCGGCTCCAGGGTATGATCTCTTATCTCCTACAGTTCTATCTGAGCACGCTTGAAGAGAAGAAGCTGTAATTTCAAGAGGCCGGTAAGGAATAACTTCCCATAGCTTTTGAACCGCGGCATCTTGGGGTCAAAAGTTCCACGGCGTTTTGCTTAAGGCTTAAAATTATGAGCAAAATGCCAGAGTGCTTATTTTAAAAAGTCCTGCAGTGTGGAAAACCACAGCTCGTGCCTTGGAAGAAGGTGGAGCGACCCGCCAGCAGCCCGCGGCCTTTGTTACCTCAGCTGAGGCTGCTGGGCGAGAATTAGTTGAACATTATAGAAGAAAGCTTTGATTTAGAAGAGATGCGAGGATCTATTTATTAATATTTTTGTCATAATAGTCCTTAACTTGCCCCAAATTCTCCCAGAAAGCCTGGTAAGTGGTTGCTTCAGCAGCCAGCCGAGCGCAGGGCCTGCAGCACAGGCCGGGAGTCATGTGCCTTGGTTTGGAGCCACGGTGATTATCAAACACTCCCGGGTAGAGCTGTTTTCCCCTAGGTCGTCCCAGGGAACATTTAATTAAAACCTTTAGCCTCTTCTTTCCCCTCTGTTCTCCTCCCAGGGACTCGTATTTTGAAAACTGGCGCGGTGACCTTGAGCCGAGTTCGCTCTTTACTGGCAGCGAGCGCCGCGTGTCGCTGTAATTTCACACCAGCAGTGAAACTCAGCGGTATGGCTGTGGGTGGGTTTGCCTTTCAGATTTTTTTTTTTCCTCCCCCGTGGCCTAGCGAGAGCACTTAGCTCGTTGTAATCTGTGGGTAAATGATCTGGAAGTGCAGCTTGGTGCTGCGCGCCCAGTCGTGGTAGCAGCATGGTGTAGTCCTCCGGTCCGCGTCCTCTGCACCCTGCTGACAGATTTCCCCTCCGCAGGGGTCCATTTGAGTCCATTTTGGGGTTTGGGGGGGTATAATTCTACTAATATTGACTGGAATGCTTCTGTTCACTCACCAGTTGAAGGCAGGCCCTGGCTGAGCACCTCCCAGGTCTCCCTGGACTCTGTGGAGCATCACCACAGAAGGAAGGTCGAGCTGTCTCTAGCTGTCTCTCTCATTAAACTTCATGCTGCAAAAAGATGTAGGGATTTGTTTAGCGATGGACAAAGCTTTGGAAAGAGGAACAGGAAAAACGTGTCTGGGGAAGGAGATTGAAATCACCTGGGGTTGCTTTGGTTTGGTTTTCTTGCTTCCCCATGGACTCCCCGTCTCTTCCTCAGAGATGAGCAGCCAGCATTTCAGCACTCACAACCCTTAATAAAGAAGATAGAGGTGGTTATTCTGGTTGAAGACCAAAAACAAATGTGTGATTTGCAGCAAAGCTAGCTTGAAAAAATATTTTCCTAGCACTAAGCTTAAATGATCAAATGGGAAGGGCAGTGGAGATCACCCATGTTTCTTTTCCTCCTTTTATTTTCTGTCTTTTAGCTTTGGCTCATACCTGCTGGAAATTGTAACTGCCTGTGTGCCTTACATCTCTTCAACCCTTTTTCTTATCAGCCTGTTTGTGATTTTTCCCCAACTTCATGCAGATCACAATAAATTTCATATTAGGTGGCTTTATAATTCCTCTCTCAGGGCACAAAACTGGTTAGTGCCATAGTGAAATACTGTAACTAAAGCTGCGAGGCAGGTAAGAAAAGGTTCAGCAGACGTGCTGGGTAACATCTCGAATAGATTTTCCTGGTTTCGGTGTCAGGCTTTGGTACAAGATGATGTCATGTGCAGAGCTTGAAAATGGTCAGCTCAGCTAGAGCTGAGTAAGTCCCCGTGTGACACCATTTCAGTGCGTTCATTTACATTGTGTTTCAGAGAGCTGATTTAACTCTCAAAGCAGTAACTTAGAAGTTAATTTTTAATCTCGTTTAACTGTGGGGTTGTGTGATCTGAGCAAGGGCGGCACACGTATGGAGATGAGGCCTGATGAGAGATTTCAGCGCGGAGGAGAGTTTTCATCGCTATCCTGTAGGGAAACCTTAATTTGTAGGCAGAAGATGGAGGCGATGAGTGTTGTGCTGGTCTGAGCAGCATCCAGGCCTCGTTTCCTCTAAAGGCTGGTCCTGTAGAGAAGGCAGGCGGTGTAAATCTGAAAGAAAAGGGAGGTGAATGTGGAGGACTGGAGGTATGAATCACTCCAGCAGCTCCTTATTTTCGGTTCACCTTTGGGTGCCTTAACGCCTTAACCCTTACACGAGGAGATCTTGTGCGCTGCTAGGGGCAGGATGAGGGGGTGGTTTTAATCCATAATCGGAACATATTATTCTGCAGCTTATCTTATCAGCACTTCCTGACATATAAAGCCTCCCTGCCTTAAACTTTCAGCCAGCGCAGGTCACTCGCTGTTTCTCAGGAGCAGCTGAGAGCTGCATGACTGCTCTTGTGTGGTGCTCAGCCCGCGTGCGTCGCGTAATCGGGATGGATGTAGACGTGGTTCAAGGCAAGAAATGAGCACTAAACCAGCTCGCAGCAACCTGAGTGGAGGGGAAGCCTCCTCTTCCTTTCCAGAAGCTCCCGAGAGCTTCTGTAGGTGCTGTCTGTGCGATAAAGATAGCTGTCAGCTGGATGGAACATTTTTGCTTCTAAAAAGGACTAATCAGTTGCTAAAAATTCTTAGGAGTTAATACTTGTTTAAATCTAGTCCGAGTTGGCCCCTGCGAGCCAGCGGGTTTGGTTTGATATTTTGAGAAATGCGGGACTGGCGCCTTCCTCGTGGAAGGCTGCTGTTGGATCAGCTCTGTTCTAACAACTGGCTTTTTTCCTTTTTTTTCCTTTTTTAGGATACTTGTGAAAGATGGTGGATCGCTTGGCAAACAGCGAGGCAAACACGAGAAGGATAAGCATTGTGGAAAACTGCTTTGGAGCAGCCGGCCAGCCTCTGACCATCCCGGGTCGTGTCCTGATCGGAGAGGGAGTCCTAACGAAGCTGTGCAGGAAGAAGCCTAAAGCCAGGCAGTTCTTCCTCTTCAATGACATTCTTGTTTACGGCAACATCGTCATCCAGAAGAAGAAGTACAACAAGCAGCACATAATCCCGCTGGAAAACGTCACCATCGATTCCATCCAGGACGAAGGCGACCTACGGAATGGGTGGCTCATCAAGACGCCCACCAAGTCGTTCGCGGTTTACGCCGCCACCGCGACGGAGAAGTCCGAGTGGATGAACCACATCAACAAGTGCGTTTCTGACCTGCTTTCCAAGAGCGGGAAGACTCCTAGTAACGAACACGCCGCTGTCTGGGTGCCGGACTCGGAGGCCACCGTCTGCATGCGCTGCCAGAAAGCAAAATTCACGCCCGTCAACCGTCGCCACCACTGCCGCAAGTGCGGCTTCGTCGTCTGCGGGCCTTGCTCCGAGAAGAGATTTCTCCTCCCCAGCCAGTCTTCCAAGCCCGTGCGGATCTGCGACTTCTGCTACGACCTTCTTTCGACGGGGGAGATGACTGCTTGTCAGTCGGCTAGGTCAGACTCCTACAGCCAGTCGCCTAAGTCTTCTTTAAACGATGCGTCGGATGATGACGATGATGAAGACAGTAGCGATTAAGGACCAAACGTTTGTTTGTTTTTTTTCCACGTGTTGCAATTTTGTGTTTCAGACCATATGGAGCTGCTTTTGGGGAAGCCTGTAGTTAGGTTCCCCAGAAAAATCCTGTTCTAGCCATAAAATATGCCTGAATATCTTCAGCTGCGATGTGCCTCAATCTATGAACTCTCTAGACAATAGGTTTTTCACTCCTCTGCAGGGATAGACTTGCAATCAGATCATTTTCCAGCCTCTCATACTTGAGTTATGTCTAGGTTAGACTTAATGGAAGATTGGAAAGTTCAAAAATACTTTCTTAATTTAACAACCTGTACTTCCTAATGTTTCCTATTGATATGTTGTTATGTGTTTTGGGTATGGGGAGGAAAATGGTAAGCAAAGCATGCACAGAACAGTGATCTGGTTAATCCCGTAGACCGTCCGGTTCTTCTAACCGTGGTATATGGCGAGTTGAAATGTGACGTAAGTACAACCCCGAATGTCACCACGCTTGGAAATTGTCTCGTTTTGCTCTTATTTATGACTTCCTATACCGAGCAGTGCCTTGTAACACTTTTTGCTGATTCAGGAAGAATAGAAACCTGTTCCGTGTTGTCTGTGTTCACCTGATGCTGGTATCCGAGAGATCCTTGGTGCTATTGGGAATAACTGCTGTGTTCCAAGTGGAGCTGTCAACAGGTCACGGCTGCGTACCCACAGCGGGTGATGGAGACCTGGAGCACACGTCCTCACCCGTCCAGGCAGACCCAAAGACGCTGCAGGTGCCCCTGCCCTTTGATGGGGTTCTCTCCACCCCATTGCGGTTGGCATCTGGAGATGAGAAGCTGAGGGTGACTTTTCACAGGGATATATCTACGTTTTCTTTTCAGAGCAGTTTAAACTTTGGCAAATGCACACAGAGATTTTAGCGGGGTGATTTAGCATTTTGCTGTGATAGCTGATATATTTTTGGAGATACTTCCCAAACGCAACACTAACTAGTTTCTTAAAACGTGGGTGAGAGTTCTTTCACTTTTTTTTTTTCTTCACAAATTTTATTGGCTCGCTTAAAAATAACCTCAAATTTTGAACAAACAAGCCTGCGAATATCTGTATAAAATTGGCTGTCCTTTTTACACAGCTGACCTCAGGATAAATGTGAGATGCAAGTTCTTTCATTCTAAGTGTGTACCCAGGACCAAGAAAGATATATTTAAGAACTATAAAAGTGCAGAAAATGTCTCTACCATAGTACTCGTTTTTACTCTTAGCAAGTTCTTGAATACTGAAATGTCATGTTCTTATATAAATGTAAAAGTTAGACTTGCAAAGATGTGCTAAGCCCCCCAAATGCTATGTTTTTTATATTTTTATAATGGTAGCATCAATTTTGAAGGGGAAAAAAAATCTCTTTGAAATAGCTGTATGAATATAGTAGCAACTGACTTTATACAAAAAAAAAATTGTTAAACTTTGGTATATCTTTAAGTGACAATTTCTGCACTGTTTGCCTCGGATGGCGAAAATTGGGATAAATATTTATTGAATAAACAATCGATGCTGCATATTGCACTAGTCTCCCATTCTGTACACTGTAAACGTCAGTCGTTTGAAAGAAATAAAGTAGCCGAGCACTTCAGAGCTGTAGCAGTCAGATTTCTAGGAGCTGAAGATGCACTCAGCATCTTCAGGGAGGCACTCTGCGCTAACAGCCTGCAATACGGTGCTTCAGGTGAAAGTCACGGTAATATTTTTAGCTTGGGCAATTTCTGAAAATAACTTTTTTTTTTTTTTTAAAAAAAAAAAAAAGCACTGAAGAGGATTTGATCTGCTTTGAAATAAACATTTAAAAAAAAGGGGTGGGGGTGGAAATGCTTTCTGATAAGAGACTGGGGACCAGGAAGATTGTGTAAAATAACCAGATAAGCAATATGCAACTGTAGATACTCGGAGCCTAGCTGAGATAAGTAATTCCATCCGCTCATTCCTTGAGAGACGGGGATGCTGCCCTGCAGAATGGGACGATGGGCTATTCTGAGATAATGCTTTCAATTAATAGAGCTATTTGCTGTACCTCTCTTGCTCAAAACGTTGAAGTTTCAGGAGTGGAGACTTGTCAGCTTCAGTTTCTGTACGGAATCGAGACGTGAACTTCCCTTGTACATACATTGAGTGGCTAACAAAAATGTTCTTCCCGATTCAGTTGTTTTCCTTTCTCACACTGTCAAATACTAACTTGTTAAAGGTTCCATCTCTTTTTTTTTTTTTTTTTTTTGGTGTTTTTTTTCCCGGTGTTTCTCTACGTCGTGCTTTTCCCAGCACTTTTTGGGGGACAGGAGTTGGATCACGTTCTGTATTTTGCAGAGTGTTCGTATACCTGTTTCGAATATCTTGATTTTTATCTGTGAATGGAACTTGCACTGTGCCGCACTGATCCCTGAAGCTGTAACCAAACCGATGTCTGCGTCTGTGTGTATGGGGGGATTTCTCATTTGAAACTGATGCGTGTGGGCCAAGCTTTTTGAGAAAGTATTAAAAAAGCCGTGTTCTATGGTAAAACTCATATCCCTTGGTGGTATTTGCTTAAGACTTTACAAGTTTTACAACAGACGTTAACTTCTCTTGTACTTACCAACTCATGAAAGGGCTCACTTCGTACTTTGTAATCTTGTTCTGTCAAATTATTTTATTTACAAATATATGGTGTAGCTTCAAGCCTATGTGTTTAATTTTCTTTAACCGTGGGCCTTCGAGGGTGAAAAAAAGTAGGGCAGTTTGTAAAAACACGGGTCAAGATAAAAACCAACAGGTGCATTCATTTTCAGGAGGGATTATTAGCAAGATGGGGGTGAATATGCATGCAGGGTGAGATCTAAAATGCACCTTAAATGTAGTTATGGATTTAGAAGTTGTTATCTGGAGATAAATTAAGCTGTTTCTCTTCCACGTTTGATGCAGGTGAACTTCCTTTAGCTCGTGAGTAGTCTGCAAGGGTCAGGTGCTGTTACCGAGGTCAAAATGAAGTTCACAAAATGGGGAAGTGGATTTAATGAAAGCTGAGCTTGCAGCAGGGCTTTTAATGTCTTGTCATTTTCATAATCTGCTTGTTAGATAAGCAGAAACGTTCTGCTTCTGTGGGGCTTTCCCTCGGGGGACAGGCTTTAGTTAATCTCTGGATGCAAACGAGGCGGTGGTTATCATCGTTACTGGCTAATGTTTAAATGGCAGCAGATTATGGATCTGTGATTTTGTGATTTCAGAGTTTCCCGTAATTGCCATAAACTGACAGGAGGCTGCCCAGCTCTGTGAACAGGCAGAGCTGCAGAAGAGCAGGGATCTTCCAGTGCCTGAGCACTGATTTTTTTTCTTCCTATTTTTTTTCTTCTTCCCAGTAGAAAATTGTAGAAAATGATAGGAATTATCTTGGATTAGGATTGCCTAAGGTTTGATGAAATGAGAGCCACTTGTTTGTGTTTTTCTACATCCAAAAACTTCCAAAACTTGCAGTTAGGTAAGTGTTTTAAGCAAGTGTCTCAAATTAATTTCAAGTTGCTAGATAACAGCAGCAAAACCAAGCATGTGGTGAAAGTAGCCTTCAGATTTTTTCACTTTCACAATCCCAGGGTGGCTGAGGCCGGCAGGGCCCTCTGGAGCCAGCCGGTGCCACCCGTGCCCCAGCAGGGACACCCAGAGCAGGGTGCCCAGCACCACGTCCAGGCGGCTGCTGAAGGGCTCCAAGGAGGAGACCCCACAGCCTCTGGGCAGCCTGTGCCAGGGCTCCGTCACCCGCACAGCACAGAAGGGCTCCTGGTGCTCAGGGGGAGCCTCCTGGGGGCCAGGTTGTGCCCAGGGCCTCCTGTCCTGGCACTGGGCACCACTGCACACAGCCTGGCTCCGTCCTCCCTGCACCCTCCCCTCAGGGATGTACAGACAGTGATGGGATCCCCTGGGCCTCCTCTTCTCCAGGCTGAGCAGTCCCAGCCCCTTTCCTTCTAGGAGAGCTGCTCCAGGCCCTCCAACATCTTCATGTCCCTTTGCTGCACTCTCTGCAGTAGGCCCAGGTCTCTCTTGTACTGGACGCAGTCCTCCAGGTGTGGCCTCACCAATGCTGAGGTCATTCTCAGTTGTGCAGGGTCTAAATGGCAAGAACAAATCTCAAATAAGCTTCTGGAGAGTCTTTTACACCAGGTGATGCCCCCAGCCTGCATTCAGGCATGTTTTGAGATACAAACTCCAGGGCTTAAGCCTCGTCAAACAGGCAAGAGCATCCGCTGACCTTTCCTAGGTAGTCTTTTTCTGCTGATGAATAGTCGATAGATGTGGTCAGCTTCGTTACAGGTGTGAATGCCTGCCTTATAATTTAGCTTCTGGCTAGACTTAACTATTTAGATTTTTCTCTTCAAAGGCTGTTGTCTGCATGCAAATGTAATCCCTAGAATCGGGGTGTTGCCAGCTGCGTGCCACGCACGTCACTGCTGCTGCCGAGCGCTTGTGACCTGTGGGGCTGTAACGGGCCCGTGAGTTACCAGCGATCCCCTAGAGGGGGACCTGCTGGTTTTTGGAGGGATGGGTGGCTCCTTTGGTTCACGCGTGCTATAGTCCCGTGCCGCCTTCAGTGGCAGCTCCCCCACGAGCCGGGGCACCTCCTTCTGCAGGTCTGAATGCGAAACAGAGCCACTGCCTAATCCACCTGGCTGGCTTCATCCTTATCAGGAAGATAAGGAGTAAGGGAGGGCTGAGCCTGCCTCTCCTGTCTGACAGGGCGATGTGAATGCTGTCCTGCTGGTAGGAGCCTGCGGGAGCTCGGGGCTGTGGGCGTGCCAGGAGCGGGGATGACAGCAGAGCTAATTGCTGCGCTGAGGAAATGAAGGCACGAGGAAATTAATGCTGTCTGGAAGGAAAGACCCGGTCTTTCGGTCCGTCGTGAGCATGCAAAGTGCTGTGGGGTTTACTGTAAAAGGAAAGGCAACCAGCTCCAGCGAGAATGGGCTGTAGAGGGGCTGTGGTCTTCTCTCAGGCTCTTCTTCCAGAGCTAAATTTGCTAATAAAAAACTTTTTTTTTTTTTTTTTTTTTTTTAAAGTCTGTAGCGTTACTCATTGTGTGCATCTGACCTGACCTTTGTTATATATCCTGTGGTATTTTGGGCAGAGGGATCTTAAAGGTTAGCAGAACCAACACCTGGCTTTTACACAAAACCGAGGGCTGTGGTTCTGCAGAATTGAAACAGGCCTGTGTGCACGGAGGGAAGTCTCAAAGAGTACATTGTGAATATAGTTCATTTTCAGCTTTTAGTGGTGTATGAGCTCTTGTGCAAGTCCTCTGGAAGCAGAGAAGAGTTGTCCCCTATCAGGGAACTTGCTTCTGGATGCAAGTAGTGTGTGAAAGGCAGAGTTTATCATCTACCACTGTGGAAGCTGGACGTGGTAAATCTGACAAGAGCAAACTGAACCTCAAACAAAACATTTTACTTGTTGCATGAATATTTGGTGCAATTCAAGTGAGGCTTGCTCGTGCCTAACAAAGCAGCCCCCACAGGTTGGTGGAAGCTGGTGGGGTCAGGACTTGGATGGGTTGAGATACCACGTCTTGAACAGCACGAGTGTGGTGTTGCTGTCACCCTTCGTTTTCAGGGACAGGAGCGACTTGGGAAGGAATTGTGGACGTGGCACTGAGGGATGTGGTTTAGTGATGAGGTTGGTAGGGCAGGCTGGTGCTTGGACATGATGATCTCGAAGGTCTCTTCCAACCTAGGTGGTTCCATGACCAGCAGTTACTGCTGCAGCTGGTCAGCACATAAATAAAACAAATGGTCCTGCTCAGGTGCAGGGGGATCCTCTGTGGTTACAAATACCAGAGACTTTTTTTTTTTTTTTTAATGTAGTTAAGACAGGAACCTTCCAGTCCTTCCAGCTGTGGCATCCCACAAACAGGAATGGGAAAGGAACCGTGCTTATGGTTTGGGTGAATTTGGGAATTACGTGGTAAAGCACGCACAGAGACTGCAACCGGCTTGTAGTGGCGAGCATCGGCACGTCTCGTGCGCGCCGCCTGGTTTTGGTCTGGTAGGTGGGGCCCGGCAGCAAGCTCCTGACACCAACGCTGCTGCCTGCGGGGCTTTATCTGCAGTTTCTGTGTCGGATCGGGTGCTATCTGGCAGTCTCTGTGTTAGGAGGCTGTGTCAAAGGCGTCCTTACTTGTCCTCCTGCTTGTGCAAGCATCTTGGTGCTGGTGTTCAAATGACTGGTGTGCCAGGCTTCTGCACCTGCTGGTTTGGTGGTGGGTGCCATTTGTTGTAGCTCTGCAGGAGGCTGGAGGAGAGCTCGGGGCACAGAACCTGTATGGAATCACAGAACGGTTTGTGTTGGAAGGGACCCTTGAATATCATCTGGCTCCAAGCCCCCTGCCACTGGCAGGGACACCTCCCACCAGATCAGGTTGCTCAAAGCCCCATCTGACCCAACAAGGCGCTATTTTACTTTTGGCAACTTGATTCTTCTTGTTTTCCAGCCTCCCCACAAAGAAGAAAGGGAAAGCTTAAATATTTATGATTTGGGGGAAATAGAGGAAGAAGAATCTGAGAGTTGCTGGTATTTTATTCTCACCCAGATGTTTCACACGAGATGTTCCCTTCTTCTGTTGTCATCCCTTTGCTCTCAGGTGTTCCCTCCCATACGTAGGTGCAAGGTAGGAGATCTATCATCCAACCTCCTAAACGCTTTTTCTGCTTCCTAGCAGAAGTGCTGACATAGGTTGGATTCGGCTTGCCAGCACGGCGCGATGGTTTCGTTTGCTGCTGCCCATCGCTCCTGCACCAAACGTCCCGGCGTGGGCTGACGTGCCTGTGGTGGTGTCACCCCAGATGACACACCGCCCGCCGTGCATCGCCCTGCTTTGGGTCCACCTCCTGCCAAAATCTCACACCCACTGCTCACAGCAGGGGGAAGCGAGCACCCTGTGCTGTACTGGGCCTGCTTGTCCTCGATGCCCAAAGTGCTTGAGGCAGAAAAACGCTCTGCCCACTGCGGTTGTTGACTTTCTTGGTCCTGCCGTGTGCCAGCTGCTCTCCGGGCATGTAGGCTCCCACCAAACGGGGCAGGAGTTTGGTTTGGTGTGAAGTCACCCCGTGTTTACCGTGGAGGGAGAGCATGCGGTTTGCAGTGCCTCTGCCAGGCACCACCCTGCTTATTACAGAAACTGCTGCACGTCCCCACTGAGATAAGGGCTCCTTTGTTGCTTGGCTCTCTGGAGATGTCCGGACCTGCCTTCTGCACCAAACCTGAAAGGAAAAAAATAAAACAAAAACAGATAAAGGTGTAGGGAGGTGAGTCACAGAGGAGCGACTGGTTCGGGGCAGGGATTGGAGCTGTGGCCTGCTCCTCCCTGCAGCCAGCGGGAGCCTGTCCCACCCACGCCGTGCCGGGGCTCTGGATGCCCAGAACTGCCGATCTGGCTGTTAAGAGCTGAATTTTTGGGTGCTGGGATAAGGGAGAACACGGTGTGTGCACCCAGTGACAGTTCGGAGCAAACTCCTGTCAGTGGCTAAGCAACCGCGGCTCTGTTGACGCACGCAGATGCCGAAGTAGAATTGCAGGCGTGTTTTGCTGCTGCCTGGTAGCCAGACCAAGGTTTTGTTTAGAGTGTGAAGTAGCACTGCGGGTGGGATTTTCATGCTGTGATCCGTGTAAGTGCCTGTGCTGGAGCTGCAGGAAGCCATGGGGGAAGGAGCAGCGGTGTGAAGAAGGAGGTTTGGGGCTACCCTCGGCCTGCTGGCAGTGCAGCCCCCAGTGGAGCAGGTGGATGTGGCCTGGAGGAGGCAGCGGCCCATGGAGAGCCCTTTCCATCATATTTTCTCCCCCTATCCCTTTGAGGAGGGGGTGTGTGAGAGCGGTTGTGGTGGAGCTCAGCTGGGTAAAACCACCCCAACAGGCCCTGTTTGCTCTCCCATGACCGAGAGCATCGCCGCCCGTGGTTAAGGTACAAGGGCTGTGCTTGGATGTGCACGTGGGGAAGGGGTGGTGGTTTGTAGGGATGTGGGGACATCAGCTTCTTGGTGGTGTTGACCTGGATAGGTCCCACATGAGGGTGTCACCTGCTTGTCCAGGATCTAGAGCCAGGAAAGAAGTCTTGAATCACCTCTTTTCTCCTGCTCTGGGCCTGTGCTTTGTGATTTCTCCACAGTTTTTCTCTGGCCACGGATGGCTCACAGCAGCCGTGTCACCGCACCAATGTGTGCAGTTGTAGGACGGAGCCAAAAACCCATCAGGGGAGAGGAGCCAGGCTTCGGCAGGCATCCAGCTCTTTGCCATGGCATTACTGCAGCATGCTGTGAAGCGACTTGACTCTTCTGCTCTGCGTAACATGCAGAACTCGTACTTGATTATTTATCTGATGATGTGAGGGAAGTGCTAAGCGAGCAATCTTCTCCCCTGCAGGCTGCATGTGTGGGCTTTTGTTTTTAAGAGGGAGAGAAGAAAGATCTGAAGATACAGCAGCCACTTGATCTGCAGCCGTGCTCTGAGGTGGCTGAACGTTTGCTCTGTTGTGTACACGCTTAGTTTATCAAAAGCCTTATCGCAGAAGGAAATCGGAGAGCAGGCTCATGATTCAAACCGAGCGGGCACAGAGAGCAGGGGAGCCTGGCAGCAGGGAAACCCCTGGCCCTGCTGCTCTTTTCATGGCCAAAATCTCGCTCCAAGCCTCCCTAGAGCCCTGCCTTTGTGCCCCTTGGTTTTGGCAAAAACATCAGGGGGTGTTTTTATTGTGCAGAGGCTGCAGAGGGCAATGGAAACAACCGGCTCTGGATGTACCAGGCCTTCTTCTACAGCTCCACCGCCCCACAGTAACATCAGGTTTCATTATGCAGCAGGTGGCTTGGGAGGAAAACTGAAAACACGAACCCTAAAGGCTCCCAGCCTGCAAAAGAAGTGAAGAGCCCTGGTGCTCTTTGCATTATATGCAAATGCTCGCTTTTTAAGTGCTGACTTCTGATCTCGGAGTGGCTGGGAGATGGCAGCTCTGTGAAAGTTGCTGCTGTGCTCCTGCTTTTTATTTGCTGTTTGGTAGCTTTGGTGCCTGTCCTGGTGTAGCTGATGGCCTTGAAACCCTTTCCAAAGCTGAATCCTCATGTCTTGAGTGCATCTCCACTCTCTCCTCGCCTCTACTTCTCCTCCTTGCATCAATCCTTCCCTTGGCTTCCACAGTAAATGGCATAATGGCCTGAAAGCACAAACCTTTTAAGCAAGGCAGGCCCCTCGTGATTAATAATTTAAGAACATCTCTCAGCACCAGCCCTGGGGGGCATGAGCTGCCTCAGGGGAGGCTCAGGATTTTATTTTTATTTTTTTTTTTTCATGCTGCCTGCTCCTATGCAAGTAGGGAAGAGTTGAAAGCCTGTGACAAAATGTTTTTTGGGGGGCGAGGGAGCATCATTTGTGCTGCCCATGTGCCAGCAGCCAGTGAGCATGTTTAGGGATGATGAGATGCTACAATGCTGAGATGAAGAGCTGCAAAAAAAATAAGGGGATGACAGCCAGGGAAGGGGCTGCACAGGTAAAAAAGCAATGACATGCACGGAGAGACAGGCCTGGAAACAAGACCAGAAAGAGGAAGGGAGGATAGATTGGGGAACATGAAGATAAAATGGGCAAACAGCCATGAAGAACCAGGATTTGAGATGTGATTCGCCTGGGCTGACCCTGGGGCTGCTGGATGTTACTCGTGGTAGGGGGCGTCTCTCCCCAGGGAGGTGGAAACAAAGCCATAGTTTTGCAGAGTGATGATGTAAAAATTAGTAGTGATTGACTAATAAAAATGCTGTCTGGGGGGGAGGCTGAAGTGGCTCCATCAAGGAGCACTTTCTGCTTGTTTATTTTAGCGAAGGGAAGGGTCTGCTGCTCCTCTGGGGCCAGGGCTGGGGCATTCCCTGCTCTGTCCCTGCCATGTCCCCAAATGCCTCTGCCCCCAAAAAATCCTTCTCGTTTGATTGATTTTTAAAATCAGGACATGGCTTCTGGTGGTGTGACGAAGCACGCAGGGAACCAAAACACTGCTCCTAATACCCGGGTCTGACTTAGCCACCACAGGCAGGCGGCGGGGCGCACAGGATTTTCAGGGCCCGGCCAAACACCAGCCTCACAGCACCCCCAGGGGTGCCTGCGGCCTGTTTTGCACAGCTGCCTGCCAGCATTTGGAACAGGGACACGCTCCTGCTGTCACCCAGTCCCTGAGGCGTGTGCTTGGGTTTGGGGCCAGCCCTGCGAAAACACCGGCGGGCGCCGGGCGCTGTTGGATCCGCGGGGGCTGTGCAGCGTCGGGCGGGTTGTGCACCACCAGCTCCCTCCTGGATGAGCCAGAATACCTGCTTGGGGCTGAGTCACAGCTGCCCTGCCCTGCCCAGGCCGTGTCCTCGCTCCTGCCAAGGGGCCTGGGCCGAGGAGATCAACCACTTCTGCCTTAGGGAGGAGCAGAGCGGCTGTAAACAGGCATTGGCGAGCTGAATTACAGGGAGCCCGGTGGGTTAGTGCTGGTTAACCTGCTTGCTCCGAGGGAAATGACTGGGAATCACAAACACTCTCTCCATTTAAATATTACTCACTCCTTTCAGCCTGTTGCGAGAGGGCCAGGCGGGAACGGATGCGGGAGCGAGCGCTGATTAGCGCTAATTGGCACCGCGTGGGCTGGCTGGAGCTCGTGTTCAGCCAGACCTGAAGGCGAGGGACACTGCTGGGTCACAAGGAAGATCCTGTGCCCTCAGCAAGAAGGCTGCCTTCATTTTAAATAACAAGGCCATCAAGCAAGGCACGTGAGATGCTGGGGCTAGGCTGTGATTTGTCTTGCTTGGGTGTCTCTGGTCCAAACTCACTTTGGGCATCAAAGGCACATCTGAGAATTTCACCTCTCCTCTCCAAGTGCAGCATTACCCCTATTCCAGTGAGATTACCAGCAAAACACGGCAACACCAAGCCGTACAGTGGTTCAATAAAGTACACAGTGCAAAATAAGAAACACAAAACCTTGTTATACCCCAGTGTAGCACTTAGATCTCCATTCTGCAAGCTCAGAGGAAGGCCTTTTGCTGGCCACGTCCTCACTCACCCGAAGACAGGAGCCTCAACTCAGCATCACGCCTTCTGTGCCCACCAGCAAATGTCTCCGTGCCAGCCGCCGGTGGCACACACCTGCAGTTTCAGGAGCTGCGGTCGGAAGATGCCTCAGACAGGTTTCAGGCTGAAGCCACAGAAACTGCTTTTCGAAAGTCTTCTTGAGCAGGGAAGAAAAACAAAGGAATTATTGTCTTCTCTTGCTTGCTGACAGGCGTTTCCTAAAAAAAAAAAAAAAAAGTAGGAATGAAACCAGGCTTAGACAAGTGTATGACCTGCTTGTCCACTTTGGCAAGGCCAATGGTCAGATTTAGTGAGGACCTCCCTGTGCCGGCCATGTGGCTACAGGACTCGTGGAGAAGTCACCATCCAGAGGGAGGAACTGAAGGCAGGAGAGATGCAGCCCTGAGATGCATCACTTCTGGGACAGGAGGCAAAGCCAGAATGAATCCTGCCTAATTTGTCTGCAAGGAAAAGAAATGCCTGCAAATTTTAACCATGCTTTGCACAGACATAAAACAGCTGCAGAAATAGGTGTGCTCCTTACTCCAGCGTCTCTCTTGTATGAGTTACCTAAATGCCAGTTGGTTAAAAGGACATTTATGGACAACCCCACCAAAGTTTCTCCTTCCTGATAGACTTTTCCATCTAAATTTCCTGTATTCCTTATCTATAGTTAGCATATCAATTGGTTCAGCTGTAACTGATGTATCTTGAGGTGTTGGCTGTAAAACATGTAGTTGAACACCCAGAATTTACAAGAAACTAAAGACAACGCCGGTCTATTTGACCATTTATGCTACTTTTTTTCTTTTCCTCTGCAAAAAACAGCTCCTTAAAAAAGCTTTGTCACGCTGGAAAAGTGGTGAGTATGCAGTACATGAAGGGATGTTTAAGTACACAGAAGATGCCTGTAATGCCTCTTTAGTCATTTCTAAATGCTAGGCACTTCAAGGAGAGCAGCTTTGCTTGCAGTGCTTCTGCCAACCCGGCAGCCAACAAGGTATGCAATATTTCAGTAGTTTTGAAAACGTGGTTTAAAAAAATGAAAGTCAGCCTTCCTCCCTCCCATGGTGTGTCACTGCCCCAGAATTTGCCTTAGGGAGGATCTGGCATGTCACATTTCGTAACTAGAAAGAGGGACCCAACGTCATTTTGGGGAGGGTGACAGAATCCCTCGGTTGTTTCTTGTGACCTGTCTGGAGGTGTAGGAAGCACACACCAAAAGTCACTGGAGCAAGCAATTTCAGAGGCAGTTATGAAGTAAACCTGCTTAAAATGCCAGTGAGAATACGTGTACAGTATTTTGCAAAAGATTAAATGAATTTAATTGCTTGTGTTGAACTAATGCAATTCTGCAGTTAGATAAGCTGTTGAGGTATCATTTTCAAACTGTTTTCCCTCGGATTGTATCTGTCTGGGAGACTGCTCTAATTTCTGGCTTCCTAACCCTAGACAGAGCTTAAAGGGATGATGCAAAACCACCCCGGCTGGTTTGATGTAACCAGCAGGCTGCAAAACACCAAACTGGTCCTAGTGGGAAGCTGTCCTAGAGCCAGCACACCTTGCCTAGTTATAGGATTTGGTTATAGGATGTTGCAGGGCTCAGCTGCAGGATCAGTTTAGAGGAATGCACCAGCCAAATGTCTTTATTTTGCCTTTAATCAGTGGCAAAGGAAGATTTCATGGGTGTGCAATTAGAGGCTAACACCGTTTATCTCATGGCTTACTCTGCTGCAAGGGGAGGCTGTTTTTGAGAGCAGAAGTCCCCAGGGAGCTGCCAGCAGTGCTGGTGGTGAAGGGTGTGCATGTGTGCAGCTCTGTTCCTCCCACCCACAAGTTATAACCATGAAAGTCACCAAAAACATTGAGCTGTATCAATGTCAGCATCACAGGCAGCCAGTGAGGCCTGTGGGGTGCTTAAAGCAAGTAAGCAGTGAGCAAACACTTGGGAGCCTTAAAATCCTCATCTAGTGGGTGAGTCCTCTGACTTCCACTCTTCCCTTGGTTCCAAAATGTACTGATACAGGGATACCTCCATTTTCAGTCACAGCTGCACAGTGCCAAGAAACTGGTTTTGCATCTGCCCCTAAAGCTTCCCCCAGCTGGAAAGTGCTTGGTGCTGCAGGAGAAACCTCTTGTGCAGGCACTGCTATGCTCCTCGGTGAGTTACCACATTTCAGTGCTCGTCTTGCTGTTACTGAGCGTCAGCATCATTGTCGAGCGTCATCCAGCACTTACCGAGCCCTCCGCAGCGACCAGGGGGGGTCACTTGATCCCTGCCCAGCCGTTTCATCCTTTAATTCAGGTTAATGCTCCAAAGAAATGCTGTGCTTATCCCCATTGCATAACCACACTTCAGACTGTGCTGCCCGGGGATGTTTCGGTGCCTGCAGACCTTATTTTAGCAGCAGCTGCTGTCGCAACTATTAAATTCCTGGTGTCATCGTATTGATTTATTTCATGAATCAAATGGAGACAATTTCTCAATGTTGTAAGACGTAAAAATCTCTGGGCCAGGGCCACATTTTATTCACAGTTATTTAAGTCTGTAGCTTATTCTACTTTTTATTTTCTTTATCTTGCTGTGCTTTCCTCACAAATATGATCTGTAGGGTTTTATAAGAGCTGGCAGTTAACAGAGAGGTTGTCTTTCTTTTAGATACTTCAAGCGATGCAAGTGGCTACTCACTGAATTCTTAAACCTTTTAAAAAATAAAAGCTCCTTTTGGGAGCCTGTTCCTTTGCATTTGGGTCCAGGTCATGGTGCATGAAAGGAAACGTGAGGCCAGTGGCTGGCAGGATGGCAGAGGGATAGGCAGGGATGCTCGGGGCGAGCTCAGCGCTCATCCACACCTCGCTGGATGGCAGGGACTCGAGTGAGGATGTTTGTAATGCGAGTATGCTAATGAGCCATAATTTACGTACTGGTGCTGAGTCAGAGTACATTACAGTGAAAAGATTTCCCTGCAAACATCTTTGCATTTCAGTAAGAATTTGCCTCTGGATTTTGAAAGCCACAGCAGCTGTTGCTGCCAAGCTTGTGGCCTTGCTTGCAGACCTTGCTTTCAATCTGCAAACTCTTACTTATTTTTTTTTTTTTTTCCACCAGTACAGATTCCTGCAAAGCAAATTGAAGGCTGCTGACAACAGGCTTGCTTTGCTTAGTTACTCTTCCTGGGCCCCTCAGATGTGGTCTGTGACCTCCTGGGGCCCAAAGCTGATCAGGGCCCGCAGCAGAAGACTGCACTCCAAGAGCAGCAGGCTCCTTCTCCATCAGAGGCTGAGTGGGATGGCTGTAAAACACAACAGTCAAGTTGTTGAGATTCACCAAGAAGCTAAATTTATGCCTTGAAGTTTGCATTGCAAGCGTGCCCTGAGCTTTTCCCAGACTGAGATAAGATTTTGGTTTTTTTTTTTTTTTTTTTTTTTTGGAAGGAAGTAGCTTCACATAGCTTCAAGTCTGTGAAGAAAACAGCAAACAGGAAAGAAGAAGAAAGTGTGGGAAGCGATGTTTTATTTTAAAATGGTTAAAGTGTGAATGTGCCCAGTTAAAGGGAGACTGTTTATAAGAGCAGAGAGGGACTGGGAGCACTCAGCCTATGGAGATCCTCCCGTCTTCTCCCACAGTGTCTGTTCTCAGGTAGCCTACAGCCCCAGCCTTCAGGTGGCAGGGAGAGAGGGATGTTCCTCCTGCTCCTCATGGGCACAGAAACCCTCGCTGCCCTTCGTTGGCCACAGACTATGCCCAGCAGCCCCTCAGACCAGAGGGAGAGCTCTGGTGGCAGCCGTGCCACCTGCACCGGGCCCAGCAGAGCGTGAGGCCTGCCCTCGGTGACGCCTTCCAGGGCCGCTTTTATGCAGCTCATTTGGTCAGGGCTGTAGGAAGATAGGAAAACGTGTCATTTCAGACCAGCTAATGAACCCCCATTTTCAGACCTTGGTCTCTAAAATAGCAGAACAGGAAACGTGAGCAACTGGCAGCATCTGAGAGCAAAGGAAAGTGGCTGCTCAGTTCCTTTATGGCCTGTCAGGTATCGGACAATGAAGTGAGAATGTGATGGGGCAGGCCTGATGAGGTGCTCCTGCTGTCCTGCTACGAGGCTGTTTGTTTTTCCCCTATTTAAAGGTGTCGTTTGTCTTATGATGGATCCTGAAAATACCCCGGGTAACCGAATGCCTGGAGCTGGCCGGGAACCCTCGGTAGCGAATTGTTATTGTAAGGTCTGAGAAACCGTTTGACATCTGGAAATTATCCACTTTACAAACATATCCTTTACAAAGAACTAATACTCCCCAGGCTTTGGGAGCGATTTCCAATATACTGCAGGGGGAAAAGCAATCTTTTGCAAAAACAGAGCGATGGAGGATTTTCGCTTACAGCAGCAGCCCTGGCGTGCAGCACCTGGCTGGGTACCGCGGGCGCTCCGACTGCTGCCAGCTGTGTCAGCGAATCCTCCCGGGCTCGCCAGGCAGGGGATGTGCTGCACCCACCCCCGGTCTGCTGAACAGATGGACCCCCGTATCTTCTTGGCTTAAATGATCTCAGTAATTCACTTCCAGAATGTTCTCTCCGCAATTACCCCGTACAGATATGTTTTATTGCTCTTCAGAAACATTGTTAGATTCTTTTATACCACTCTCATTTTTCATAGTTTAATTGTTTCCAGCCCTCCTTACTGGAATTGAACTAAATATATATCTCGCATGGAAAAAAAAAAAAAAAGTGAAAAAAGGTGTTTCAGACATATGTAGGAAGATGCAACTGAAAGACTGCTTTAAAGTGGTTCCAGTTCTCAATTTTAGCTTGAATAAAGTTTTGAGAAAATCTGAAATGACTTTGCAGTATACTTTGGGGAAGAAGGGAGGAACAAAAGCCATCATTCATAGAAAATCAATGCAGAGGATGGTACAATTTTCTGTTAACTCTTCATTTCAGCCACTGAAGAACATGTATTGACTGTAGGGTGCCTTGCTGTGCTGTAGGCTCAGGGCAGATGAATTTCCCAAGATATCCACAGAAACCAGAGAGAAACGGCCATCATATGTTAATGAGTAAACGAGTAAATGATTACACCACAAAAAATATTTGTATCCTACATTTGTAAACCAGATGTTTCACTGATTCAAAGCATGTAAACCAATGCTGCAACAGCTTTTACCCCCAAAGTGTTGGAACTGGTCCGTGCCATCTCTGTTACAAAACCCCTCATCTAAAAATTAAACCAGATATTGCAGTGTGGAATAGCATTAGGATTCAGGAAAGGCTCATATTTCTGTAGGGGTAATAAGACTAATAACGACTCTTACTATGAAGAAGCTTTTATTTTTAAAAGACACACGCCCTCCTACTTCAGTGTCCAAGTCAATCTCTTCCTGCAAGTGAGAGTAACATGTCACTTCCAGGAGACAGTAATACACCATGGTAAGCATTATTTTGGATAACCAGCCTCCGGATATAACCTCTTCCTAAATCCTTCTGCATGCGCAAGATCATCCCCTGATTACATTGATGTGAAGGTCTTCACAGGAAGGGGCAAGCAGCTATCACAGGCAGCACTCACATCAGTTTGCTCTGCTGAGGCTATCTACATGCTTCTTCTTACCGGCATCCTGAGCAGCCCGCTCTGCCAAGATAAGGAGTTTGATACTAAATTCAATCTTCCTGTCTGGGCTAGCTGCTTCCCCCTTCCTGTGAATGCTGTTTACATCAGCACAGTCAGGAGAGTCCTCCGAGCAGGCAGAGTGCTGACTATCCCAAAACTTCTCTGCCTTAGCTGAAAGACTGATTTTAATTACTACCACGTACATTTAATTATCTTATAGTAAGGCCATATTGCTCGTATTTAAATAGAGATTGAAAAATTCAGTAGACACATTATGACTCTCCTACCACCTAGTTAGCATTTTTTCCCTCTCTGTAGACAACCACATTTTAAATAGATGTATTTAGGGTACTTGGGGCAAGAATATTATGAGTTTGTCTGACCAAGATTAAAATGTCTTCCTCCTCTCTGCCTCCCTGTTCTTTAGTGCAAGCTCCAAGGTTGTAAGGGTTTCAGTTTCACTAAACTCTCGTGAAGAATTTCAAGCTCATTTGCCTATATTTGAATAACAGTTATAAAGCACCAGCTAACAGGATTTAGCAGCCCTGAATGAATGTAGCTCATACCTAAAACTTATCACTGGGAAACAGCTTTAAACTGCAGGGAGCCCGTCTCACACTTTTTAGAGGAAAACCCCCAAGCTCAAGCGAGTTGTGTTCAGCTCACTTGTCCCTGTAGCACAGCATCCTCGTGCAAACAAACCATTTCTCTCTGGGGATGTAGTTCCTCTCCCCTGCACGTTGCTTCACTGTGCAGCTCAGGGTCCCAGTTTGGAAGTGACCGAGGGCAGAGGATGGGGGTGGATTCACCCCCATTTTCTGGGCCAGACCCCTGGGACTGCAGGTAAGTCATCCCACAAGTCTCCAGGAGGGGACAACTCCCGTCCATATGAGGTTTTGTCCTTCCTGTTGGCAAATGTTTTGCAGTCATTTGAACTTCCTCCTGCAGCACACCATTTTTATCTCTTCTATTTAGGTGTGTCCGCTTCAGTTTAGAACTAAACAAACCAACGCAAACTAACAAATCAAAAAATACCCCACCCACAGAACAATACTTATTTCTTGCCTGAAGAAAATGTCTCCACAAAACTTTTCTACACGCAGCTTTTCACAGTATGCCACTCAGCCTTGCTTGTTACTACATTCTCTGCTACAACTTCTCCTTCAACTCTTTCTCCTGTAAGAAGGAAGGAAGGAAGTAAAAAAATGTGAGAGATCACTCACCTATGGTGTAACGAGGCTAAATTTAGATGATACTCGCTACCAGCAAAATAAACAAGTTCTAATTTTATGTTTTAATATATATTTGTGCTCTAGTTAAAAGCACCTCAATGCTTCAGACACTGACGCTGACTTTGTAACTACAGAAATAGTCCTAACTTCACAGGCCAATGGAGATCATATTTACTTCTGTCTATTGACCTACCAAGGAATCTGACGAGAGTTTAAGCTGACACAATCTTTTAAAACCTACTCTTCATCAAAACGTTATCCATGGCTAATGGCTGATGAACCGCAAGATGCAGGTGTTTGGAAGATTCTCACTGCCATTAGTCAGATGCTGCATAGCATCTCCCATGCTCCACATTGCTTCCCTATACACAAAACAACCTCTTGGCATTTCTGAATCTAGGCTTTTTACTATTTTCTTTATAAGACCTGCCATCTTTTTACAACCTGGGCAATGTGCTATATATGTTTCATATTGGACATTATGAGAGTCTGAATTACACAACCTTTGCTTACAAGAATTGCTTAATGACATTTTCAGGGAAAATTAACTTGGTCTGAATGAAACGCAAATCCTGGAGGTCCACCATCATATTTGACAAGTTGTGTCACTCCAGTGAAGTCCCCTCTGACTGGAAGAAAGGAAACATAACCCTCATTTTTAAAAAGGGAAAAAAATGAAGACCCAGGGAACTGTTTGTAGGCCAGTCAGTCTCACCTCTGTGCCTGGCAAGATCACGGAGCAGATCCTTCTGGAAACTATGTGAAGGCACGTGGAAAATAAGGAGGTGGTTGGTGACAGCCAGCATGGCTTCACTAAGGGCAGGTTGTGCCTCACAAATGTGGTGGCCTTCTGCAACAGGGTTACAGCATTGGTGGGCAGGGGAAGAGCAACTGACATCATCTACCTGGACTTGTGCAAAGCACTTGACACTGTCCCCCATAATATCCTGGTCTCTAAATTGGAAAGACATGGATGTGATGGATGGACCACTCTGTGGTAAGGAACTGGCTGGGTGGTAGCACTCAGAGCTGTGGTCAATGGCTCAGTGTCCAGGTGGAGATCAGTAACGAGTGGTGTTCCTCTGGGGTCGGTATTGGGACTGGCACTATCTAACATCTTTGTGACTGACATGGACAGTGAAATCGAGTGCACCCCCAGCAAGTTTGCTGATATCACCAAGCTGTGTGGTGCATTCGTGACACGCAGGAGGGAAGGGCTGCCATCCAGAGGGACCTGGGCAGGCCTGAGAGGTGGGCCTGTGTGAGCCTTGTGAGGTTCAACAAGGCTGAGTGTGAGGTCCTGCATCTGGGCCAGGGCAATCCCAAGCACAAATACAGGCTGGGTGGAGAACGGACTGAGAACAGCCCTGAGGAGAAGGACCTGGGGGTGGTGGTGGATGAGAAGCTCAACATGAGCTGGGAATGTGCACTTACAGCCCAGAAAGCCGACCGTATCCTGGGCTGTATCACAAGCAGCGTGGCCAGCAGGGCGAGGGAGGTGATTGTCCCCCTCTGCTCTGCTCTCGTGAGACCCCACCTGGAGTGCTGGGCAGCTGGGGAGGTACTGTCAGGAGTGGAGTGATAGGACAAGGGGGAATGGATTTAAACCAAAAGAGGGGAGGTTTAGATTAGATGTTAGAAGGAAATTCTTCACCCAGAGGGTGGTGAGGCCCTGGCACAGGCTGCCCAGAGAAGCTGTGGATGCCCCATCCCTGGAGGTGCTCAAGGCCAGGCTGGATGGGGCTTTGGGCAACCTGGGCTGGTGGGAGGTGTCCCTGCCCATGGCAGGGGGTGGGACTGGGTGGGCTTTAAGGTCCCTTCAAACCCAAACCATCCTGTGGGTCTGTGGTTCTATGATTTAGTTCTTCCACTGTGGTTGCTAGAAGATAACCAAACATACATATGTGTATAGATACACACATACACATATTCTTTAATACGCTTCCTTAGCTAAGGGCTAAAAAATTAACTGCTTCCTTATTAGTTAAGGACCACTTCAGTAATTTGGATGAAATCACACAAAAATCAAGTGAAGTTGCCACAGATCTAGCTGTCCTATTTATAATTACACCAATATGAGACAAGTAAAAAAAGCCTAAATTGGTTGAACGTAAACCTTCATTATTTTAGGAAAAAAAAAAAAAGTGTAAGGTTGTATGAACGAAGCAGAAGTCTGACCTGTAATGCTCAGTGGTGTTGCTCTGCCCTCTACAGACTAGATTGCATAATCACATTTTACCCCCAATGACATCTTTTAAAAGCACATCTGGCATAGCAGAATTAAAGTGAATTAATGTGAATTCAACATGCATAGGAGCTACCTTCTAAACACACACTGTAACACTACAAGTCGTAGGATAAGTCAGGAGTACTCGTGAGCCCGTGTTTTCTGTGTTCTTACCACGTCCATGTTGCACACTTGGTTCTGAAGTAATTATGGCCTAAATAGCACCAACACCTAGAGTCCAAACTCAAAGTGGCTTATAGGAGATATTTATGTCTATTACTCTATTGTGTGCTATTCAGTATTTCTTCGTGCTGGAGAAAGATTTATTCTAACTACTGTAATGTAGAGCAAATTCTTGCTGGTACTAAGAAAAGTTTTCTACAGCAAGATCCAGGGGACAGCAAATGCTGTGATTCCTGGACTGACACTGCAATTTTAAGGGACCAGCATGAAACTAGTGGTAACCTGCCCTGACTGATACCCCAAGGTACCAGCATCCCAGTCCACAGCTTTAGCTGTGTGCCACCTCCCACATCAATTGGCTCCACCTTTTATCCTAGATAAATGTCCAAGAAATGTGATAAGTGCACTTTTATGAACTCACTGTCCACATGTTATCTGGTAAAGAATGATAAAGCTCATTTACTTCTTAGGTATTTGCTACATCCCCACTGATGTGAGGAAAACAACCACATACTTACTTGTTTCTTATGATTTGGACAATGTTTTTTTTCCGTAGGGGGATTTCATAACCCTTCCAACAGAGAAAACAGGGTCCTGCAGCATTTTCACAAGTCTTCTCTTGGCTAAGAACAACACATTAGAGTCACAGTTTACAAGAAACACAACTCAGATTTGTTCCAACTTTGCATTTTATTGATGTGTCTACATTCAAAAAATACTTAATGTACACATGACCAGTCCCAGGCATCATATGTGGCTCTCACCAGCACCTGACACTCCTTTATTTCCATCCCACACAGGATGGCCTGTCTGTCGTTATTGGGTGTCAAACCACAGGCGAAATTGGTCGGGCCCCATGCAAAAAAAGCCTGTCTGGAAGAAGAATTTGCCTAGGCAGCTTCCAACGTAGCCAACTGTGTGACTCCCACATGTGCTGGTTACATGACCTGACCCAAAGACTCACATGTCAGGAAACAAGAGAAGTGAGCAGTCCTCTAACACGTGGAAGCATCCAGTGCCTGGCATTTACAGAATACCTTCAGTACAAAATTGAAATGGCTAATAAAAAAAAGAGTATTTAATTTTCTACAATGCAGAGCTTGCCATATGTAATGCTATTACACTTCTGGAAGTCAAATTTTATGGCAGGCTAATATCCTTAATAACTACTCTTTGGGGCTATATTCAGAGTCTGGGTTGGACATCCTACAAAACATACATCTATGTTTGCACATAGAACAAGTGAGATAGAACAGCATGTTAAAATCTCATAAAGGAAAGCTATAAAAATGTATTAGGTACATCAGAATTTGATTTTTATTCATCAGTAGTGCAGGAACACTGATTTGGAGAAGTTGGTAAGACATTAAACCACTGGCTACATTTCTAAGTGGATTCTTCTTTTGTCATACTTCATTGCTTCTGTTTTGTTGAGGGATCTGCTACAGACTAAAGCTGCAGGCTAGAAAATTTCCAAGCATACCACCCAAGCCCAAAGAAAGTCTCAAGTTTTCACCTTGCCCGCTTCACAAACAGAAATGGTATTATTTCTTCTGAAGCAAAAACTGGAGGAAAACAATGGTCACATTTATACTTGGCAAAACTGTTCCCCAGTACTTCCATTTGACAACAGCTGAATGGCATTCTTCAACAAAATTCTTTATATAATCCCTGCTATCTCAGATAACTGACACGGAAGTATCATATAAGGTCTGGGCTACATCTTGAGAACCCTTCTGCAATCTTATAATACCATCAAATTGACATGCAAGCTGCGATTTTACATTTCTTTACATTCTTTTCATTGGAAGGCTTTGGAGTGGTTTGTAACATCTACCACTGAAGAAAGCAAAAGTAGGGGAATCAAATACTGAAAGCTACTCTTCTTTCCAACAAAATAATTACATTTAATGACACACTAACTATTCTCAGATCTTGGAATGTGCTGAATTCTGTAATGGAAAGCCATACAATAAGCACATTTCTGCACATTTAAAACTTCACCTGGACAAATTGTTGTCATATCCCACCACTCTAATCAAGGCCAGAACCAAGTACACTTGAATAAACATGATGAGTTCAGGGAATGCTCAGGTTCCCATATACATTTACCAATAAAGACTATCTTCTAACATTTTCAGGGCTCAGAGTGGTCTTAATGGTGTTAGTGATATGATTGCTTGATAACAATCTCTCAAGAGAGCACCGTGTTTCTGCAACTCTCTAGGCTAACAGAAGAATAGGGATGAGATGACCCAGGAGTATTACTGACTACTGGTATCAATTGATACTTGTGACAATTGTGTTCACTTCTCTTACACTCTTAGTCCTTTTGTCTCAATTCCTTCTTAGCCTCCCTTTTTCAAGCGCTTCAGGCCGTCTTCTTGTCATTAAAATCACTAAGAAGGATGCCTTGAACTTTGTTTCTGCCTGGGTTGCTCCACATGCTTGGTCGTGCAAACTGTTCCAGAGGGGGGTGACTATTTCTGTGTGTTTGTTTAAAACAGGCTAGAGGAGAAATGCTTCTGTTCCAAGTCACATGAGACTGGGTCTCATGAACTGAGATGCCTGTTAGGACTTCCCCTGATTGCTGCTCACAAGTTGCAAGCCTAACTTGTTCCCCACATTATGGCACAACTTCCAGTGGAAATCCAGGCCAAAACAGCATCCCATGGGGCTACTTGGTCAGCAGCCTCAAATGGCCTTGGGACAGGTGAGCCACAGAAACTTAGCACTTTTTGAAATTCATTCTTCTTCAGGAAGAAGAATGGATTTTCTTCTTTTCCAGAGCTTGCTAGAAAATTAAGTACTACTGCTGTGTTCTTCTCTTACCATGAACACATTGGTGTTCTCCAGTAATGGAAATTCCTCAGACACACCTGAGAAAACTCAGGAACACTTACTTCCAATATTGGACTGCAGGTCCTCCACAGGCTCTAAAAAACTGTCACAAAAGTGCAAGACACACAGTACATTATGCCTCTGGTCACTACCAGGATCTGCTCTTTCCGAGGGGTACAGACAAGGCTACAGATTCAAGAGATGACTTCTGAAAGAAAGACCATGCAATTTTTTTGAAAAAGCTCAGAAAAAGAGCAGATTGATCATGAACGGATTAGGGCCATGAACAAAACTTAACAAAAACTGGAATGATCTGTATCCCTACAATTTGTACAAAGCAAGTAATTTTGAATTTATTGGTACAGTTTCACATACCAAAAATACAAGCAGACTTCCCATTTTGGGACACTTTTGAATGTAATGATTGCCAGCAGTGGTAATTCTTACCTTCTTTCTCCTCTCCCCAAACCCAAACCCATTTCCTGTGTTACTTACACAAAATGAAAACGAGCTCATAAGGTACACAGTATTAATTGTAATCAAGACAATTCACCACGTAACAAGATACTGGAAGTAGTTTTATGAAGTTATTGGGGGAAGGGAGTGTGTCGCAACAGGACAGTTACACTTTCTGAATATGTAATATTTTGAAGTGAAGCTGAAGTGAAAACTAAGTGAAACTTAAAAAGATAAATTTGAAATTCAGTGGGGATATATATTTTTTCTCACTCTTCAAAGCCTGTACCTTTTTTCCCTTGAAAATATTGATAGGTGTCATATACTTTTCAGAGTATCTTTAAAATTATAAAATATTTAATAATTGCACAATAACCTGTTCATCTCTTGCAGTGAAGGCTGAAGGGAAGTCCAAGAAATTCACTGTAGTAAAAGTCCCGCGTCAGCAGAAAGCGCTTTGAAGAAAGCAGTACAAACTGGAAGGAAATTTCCAACACCTGCAGTTTTTGGCTGCTGTTGGCTAAAACAAAGTTTTGGGGTGTGCTAAAACCTCTGAGATGAGAGCTGATCTTGTAGCTTACTTTTAAAGAGATCTACAACCATTTGTTCATTAACAGCTACGAGAAAAGCAGAACAGTATTAATTTCTGTGTAGAAATTCATATGCTTGTGTGAAATGGCTGTATCTTGGCCCACTTTTTTCTTTGAGTCCAACATTTTGCAGACAGGAGAAATAAGGCTCTCTTCCAGATAAGAGGAACATGCTCTTTGCCCTGTGCCTTAATCTGTTGATTTCCTTCCTTCCTTTAACGCTGTTGAATGTGAGCTTTAACCTCATTTAGTCTCCAGAAAGCCTCCAAATTGGTTGCTTCTTCCATTAATTTAACTCCTCATATTGCTTGAAAGACAAAGTGAAAAAATGCTTTTGGATTGAACTCTGGGTGTTGCCATCTATTTCTAGATATAAATATTCAGGTTTCCGTCTGTTGTCTGAAAACTGTGTAGGAAACGGAGCCTGTGACCTGTTTCCATACAGAATCAGGTGCCACACACAAGAAGCCTTCATTCTGCATGTTTACCACAAACCCACCGAAGCTGCTGGTCTGTTTGGAGGTCAGTTAATTCATCAATGGATCTCCAGCTGCACTGACAAGCGTATGCTCGCGATCCTTTCTTCTTTATCATCTTCGCTCTTAGTTTACTGAGCTCAGGCATGTTATTCCTGTCAATCAAATGAGTTCAGTTTAGAATCATGCTTTTTTTTTTAAAGAAAAAAAGACACATGAGGCAATTTGAATTCAGAAAAGCTCTTAAGAATATTTCTTAGTACCATTGTCATGAACGAATTTAGAGATATGATTAAGTTCTGTTTTGAACACAATCCTTTCTTGAGAGCAGAACTCAGTGTGTAGTTTCTGTATTCTCAGATCAGCTGAAGTGTAATCTTTTTGTAAGCAATGTCCTCAGTTTGGTTCAGAGATGCTCCTTCAGCCTCCAAAGAGTTTGGAAGAAAACCAGGTAGAGTCAATTGTCTTACCGAGAAATTATCCAAAAATGTATTAGTCTTATTTAGCTTACTGTAAAACTCCCTATGCAGAATGGGTATAACTACAGGGATAAAAATGTTATTAGTAGCTGTTTCTCAAGTTGGTCATCAAAGTGACTGAAATGGCCACAAGAGAGAAGAATGTACATCAAACCAACAATTATTCCTGTGCAAGCATCCACCACTTGCATCGTGTCATTATGTTGTTTATTAATTCAAGATCTCAGAACCAAGGAAGTTTAGCCCTTAAGTAAACAGAAGAATTATATTTTCATTTAACCTTTCTAGCTACTAAACTCATCTCAGGAGACTACTATGCATTTTTACATTTGTTTTACATATTTTATTCTTTTAAATACTGAGAAAAAAAAATATTTTCATTCATTGAGAAACACAGGTTTTTGAAACTGGAGGGAAAATACAGGAAAAACCTAAAATGTAGCATAAGAAAAATAATGGAAAAGGAGATATTTATCCACTACTATTCTGTTACACCCCCTGGTGGCCAAGAACATACTCTGAACACATCCACTACCTCCATGTATGAACAGGCACATAAAGAGAATTCACCAAAATAAGGACAAATTAAACTTGATGTCTGTATTTGGAGCATGCCTGGTATGCTACACATCACTAAGTCTGGCCATTATATAGTTTTAAAGAAACTGGAAAGAGGAACCCCTTAATTATTAGTCTTCCAAGAAAATTTGAAATTATTAAAGACCTCACAGTGCAAGAAAAAAACAAAAATCCCACCTCTCTAGTTGTTTTAAAAAGAAGTCTGTTAAGAAACCAAACTATCTTTTTTACTAAACATGACAGCATAATGCTTGATAATGGGAAAAAAAAAGCTGACTTAATTGTAGTTTGTGTATGAATGAGAATATGGTGAGAAGTACATGCTGGTACTTAATTTATTTCTTGGCATCCTGCAATGGCACATCAAGGCCAACACATCACACAGACTATTTTCTTATTTCAGCAGTAAAGTTGCCTCTTGATCTATCAAACCTGAATTATTTTTAAAAACTGAGAGGGACAGTGATGAGGAAGAAATGGAAAGGCACAAAAACAGATTGTGGAAGACTGTGGAACAGATTGTTACATCCCTCTCCCTGCAGACTTTCCCAACTGATTACCAAACAGTTCCTTATTAGTTAACATAGGGCTGCTACGGACTTTTCACATTTCTTGTTCTCATCTAGCCCTGAAGCACAGTAACGTCGTACTAATACCAAACCCACCTGAGACGTACCTGAAAAAAAGATAATCACAGGACTGATCCCAGATGTAGTCATTGAAAAGTGACACGCGGAAGTCACAAGCAGTGCAACGTAGCTGATCACATGTTCTGGTCAAAGACAAAAAACCAGGAATCTCCAAGAACTTATTATAATCAGAGAAGATACACAGATCATTGCTGTTTTAAAACCAGACACACTCGGAAATACTAGAAGCAAGGTTAACCTGTAATCTTAATTTTTCATATATCTGGCACATCATTATGTACACGTTCAAACTATATGATCATGTATTCATCTTTACAGGTTCCTAACCCCACGGAATATATCAAATAAACTGATGTTCTCCAGATACATTCTTTTTCATCCTCCTCACTGGTATTGTACCTGACCACCATCCACATATGCATAACTGCATAATTATTTACTACAAAAAATCCTTGATATAAATGCAATGATGTTCTACTGGATACTGGACACATGTATTTAAAGCACCTTCCCTATGGTTAAAGTACCTTTCCTGCAGTTACAGAGCACTCTGCCTGTCTTTGGTTGAGGCTCTGGGCTGCCTATCTTCAGTTCACGCTCTGGGATGACTTAAACCAGCCTAATGTTTAAGTGTCATACTCAGCATCACACAGAAAGCTGATGAGAAGCAGAAAAATACAATACCCTACAGCAGAAAGTTCCTTACCTACATGATTTTGATTTTTTGGAGTCTCTTGTCTTATATGCATACATTTTTCAACTCCTCAGATGAGCTAAAGATTTCATGATCAAGAGCAGAGGACTGGAAGGGATGAACTAACTCAGACTGCAGTTACAGGCAGCCATTCAAATGAATACAGGGCTGTCCTGTACAGTTCAAACTCAGAACTCTGTACCACCACAGAAACACAGCTGTGATTAAAAATAATGATAAAGCAACTAGAACTTTTTGTTTTACCTTTTTGAAATATTTGTTCCTATGCCATTCGGTGAAGAGCTTCCACCCAGGTACACTGGACAGCACCTATATGGATTTCAAAAAAAAAAATATTACGTTATAGCGAAACATTTTGGAGAAAGTAATATAGCTTCCTAAACAGTTACGTGTTACACAACATTGCCTTTTCAGCAAGATTTCATCTAGTTTTTTAAAGACATAGTGTTTCTAAGATAATATCTATTGTATACAAGCAAAACATCCAAATGCTTACAAACTATTGAATTTTAAAAATTCCATTGGTAAGATGTTCAAAGAAAAACTTGATGATAACCACTCTCTATGCCAAATACAGGTGACTACATATTGCAGGTTTTGACAGGATGCTGTCGTTCAATAATTACTTAAATTGTAAATAATTTTGACTACATGAAAACACATTAGTAATTCTTCAAAATTAACTTTATATTTATCTTTATGTTTACAGAAAACTTCTCTAAGTACTCATTTTTTTTCTTAGTTAATGTCAGTACAAATTAAACATTAGTAATACTACCTGGCTGCAAACAAGCTATAATCAAGCTGTTTTCAACTAGCCAAACATTTATCACTTACCTTCTCCTATGAATCTGTACAGCAGCACTATTGTTCTCAGGTGTGAGTCTTGCAGAATTAGATTTCAATTTCTGTTTAAAAAGCAATCAAAGAATAAAAGGCAGCATTTCAGCATTAAAACAAAATTCTGTTTTACTTAAAAAGCAAGAGCCAGAAAATCTCTGTAACAGAAGTTGGGGACTAAGAGTTTGTAAGGGTCTTTTAGACAAAATCTGCTGAAGTTACAGATGGATAGGTAACAAGGCTTCTCTTAATCTAGTAATTCCCATCTCTGCTTGAAGGAACACTATGCAATCACTTTGACTTCACACCCTCTTTCTAGTAATTTTACCTTTAAAAACATATTTAATTTAGGAATCCTCTCCCTCAGTGTTTTTGAGGTTTTATTGAAAACACACCAAGGTCTTGTATTATCAGAAGGACAGTATCTTTGGAAAGTTTATTTGCTGCACATAAAACAGGTTATCAGAATTATAAAATACTGGAATTATAGATCCTAAATTGGAAATCCAAGGGATATAAAATGATAAAATTATACACATTTACTGACAGGTGTAATTTGCTCTCACTAAGATAAACTTGTTGTGGTATACAAGCATGTTTTGTTGGCTCACATTAAATCATCCTGTAAGGAGCAAGGCCAAATAAAACGAAAACAAACATGTTACAAAATTAAACAGAATCTGCGTAGGGAGTTGTATATATAGGAGGTATAAATCACACAACTTTCTACCGATGATACCTAAAAGAAAACCAATTTTCAATGCCTTCCATCACTCTCTTTTTCAGACTGTCTTGACTGTAAATTGGCGGCTTTATCTCCACCTCCTGCTGCCAAACACCAGAAGTCATTTGCAGGTGGCACAGAGTGGTTGGCATGGCTGGTGATTGCCTGCCATTCACAGGGACCTCAACACTTTTCCTGTCAGTGGTCATTACAGTGGAGAGCCTGGCTCCTTGTTTGCTACCCCATCAAGTATTTACTTATCGGTAAGACCGCCGCAAGCTCTCTCTTCCTTGGGCTGAACAGACCCAGCTCTCTCAGCCTCCCTAAAAGAGCTCCAGTCTCTTAATCATCTCCATGGCACTTGAGATGTGGACATAATGGAATGGGTCCAGCAAAGGACCATGAAGGTGATTAAGATCTTTAGACCACTTGACATACAAATAGAGGCCAAGAGAGCTGGCATTTGGCTCTGTCATTTGCCATTATGCTCTATCCTGACTTAGCATCTCCTTTAATTGCCAGTTACTGCCTGCATAAGAACATCTCTTTATATCTCTCCTGTTCTTCACTGTAAAACTGTTGTGCTTTCCTTCCTGTTTTATTCTCCAAGTTTATCCTACAGCTTATTTCAATTCAATTTTGGTTTAAACCAGTTTTAGCTAGTGGTGCTTTTCTTTCCATTGTTGAACTTCTGCACTTCTCCAGACTCATACTCACTGGAGGCATTTTGGCAAAGCTGTCGTTACAGATTTCATCAATAACGTCATCTATATCTTCATCACTGCTGCCAGGACTCATTAACATTTTAGCTGATCTGAAAAACAAACACATTAACCTCCATTTTGTAACATGATCAGAGCCATTATAAAGAACTGAAAATTAAAAACACAAATTAGTTACATTTTTCCTCTAAAATTACTGTACTATCCAAGGTAGGCCATCCAGATCTTGACTTTCAGTCCCTGTTGAACTGTCCTGTCCCATCATAAACCTTCTTTTTGCTTGTTTCTTTATTTTCTTTTATTTGGAAATAAAGAAACAAGCAAAATAAAGCAAGCTTGAATAAAACACTGGTAATATACCCCATGCTGCACATACTGAGGGTTATTGGGTTATTTGTACAGCCCTAATTTTCAAAGAAATCTTTAAAACATGGAAATAATGTTCTGAAATTGGCAGGCTTTATGCCTCACTCATCCCTTCTAATGGACTCAGGTAATGGACATTGTTCCAGGTGTCCAGAAGCCCCTGCTGGAAATGTAGCAGACTTTCACAGGTGGTCTATCAGCACTGAAAATGGTACTATTACTGGCCCTATGGAAGGGTCGACAAGGCTGCATAACATACGTCAATCTTAAAAGCTGATGGTGCTAAAATATAGCAATAATACACAGCAAAAGTGAAAGCTGTGTTTGAAGAGATGTCTGTTTTTGCTGTATGCAAATTTGAACTTGTTCCTCAGTATTGTGTTTGGAACCAGGGCAGCTTGTTTTTGAAACAGTAAATCTGCTTACTAAAGCCTGTGCCTTCAACCTGGCAATGTACAGAGCTTCCCACAAAAAAAAAACAAACAACTTTTTATTTATTCAAGTGCAGCAGCAGTTTGAACTTCTTTTATAATCCGTAATTTATAATTTATAAACCTCAGAGCTCTTGTTAGCAATTCAGAATGACAAGCTCAGCTGATATTAGAATATAGAGCAAGACTACTCACACCTACTATTATTGGATTAATTGCACATTAATCCTTACAAGCTAGATTCGTGAGGCTGGACACATTTGGCAAGTTCACCTTTCTTTGCCTGTTTGTAAGGGGGTACTCATGTTCTGTGCAACTGTACTGTCATTCAATATGATTGTAATCATATAAAAAAATGGGCCATTTCACACAGTTGTCCACAAGAAGTTGTGCTCTCTCTGCTGTTTCAAAAAAGATGATTCAGTGCATATTGTGATGGATCTGAAGAATCTGAAGTGACAGTGAGGACTGCACAATCACGGTCTCAATACTTCAGTAAGAGTAGACTTAACTGAGGAAGCAGTGAGGATCAATCTCCTTCTTAGAAGCCTCAAAGGATAATAAGAAACATATTCCACTGTGGACCTACAGTCAGTGAAAGAATCCAGCGAAGTCAATGCCAGGCTGCTAATGTGCTGGCAGAAAGCTGCTTCACGGGCAATGCTAGCTTTCTTTACATTTATGAAATCAGACAGTGTATATATGTATGTTCTATGCAATGAATAAACGCACAACCAGAATTCGTACTTTAGTAGAATCCGTGCCACTCTTACAAACAGCATCTGTTGGAAAAATGGGTTTGAAACATGTTTGCACTTACTGATTTCCTCAGCACAGTATACAAGTCGTAAGAGTTGTGACTGAATTAGTGAAGGACACATTGCCATTTTGACTGTAATACATTATGACTGTAAAAGCTGCAATAAAAGTGAAAAAATGTTTAAAAAAAGATATAGCTACAGCAGAGATGTTTTGAATTTGAATATTGGCATAATCCAGTCAACTGAGTGCTGACAACTGTTTAGCTGCAACACGGGTGAGTAACAGTCTCTCTCAAATAAAACTAGGAAATTCAATACGAAAATACTTGTATACAGTAATTCTACAACACTGCAATCCCAGAAAAAAAGAGGAGTATTTTGACAACTGCTTGGGTACTGAAAGGAGGCATCACCTTCAATTTCGTAAAGCAACTGGCAGACCCATGGAAAAGGACTCCGTGGCCAAAATACTGCAACAGGCAGTAATTTTATAAAGTTTAAGGTCACAGAAAGTATGCTGGTGGTGAAGCAGCAGTGCTTTAACACTGAAAAGGGGTTCTGAAGGAATTCCTGCCAACCTGCATGCATTTAGAGAAACCACTGGCGTGTTGTTTTCACTCAATTGTGAAGTCATGTCACTTGAGCCTGCTGTTGGCGAGTTCTTTGTCAAAGAGAGGCCTGATATACCTCTGCACCAGCAAAGCCAATCTTGAGAAAGAAAACTGTCATTTTTAAAAAAATCCAATAAGATTGACTTAATTTAGATGCTCATTAAGCAAACAAGGAGGAAGTCTAGCCCTGCGGCCAGACGTAGTGGGCTTGTTAGTCCTGAGCCAGTTATTCGGCTCTTCAGGACTGGGAAGATGTTCAAGATGGGGACATCTCCAAGATGTTCCAGCCTGGGACACCTGCATCTGCTGCTGACCTCTGGAGGGGGACAGGTGACAACCCCGCAGGTGGCAGGGAAGCCTGAGGGCAGGCGGTGGTGGCAGTGCCCAAAGATGTCGGCGCAGGAGCTGTGTTGAACATCACCGAGTTTGAGGTAAAGGCGTACAATGCCAGGTAGGGGCTTACTGTAGAGGATTAGTAGAAAAAGTGTTAAGAGAGCACGTAAGCAATGCACATAATCAATGGAAGGACACATTTGAAAATGTTTTATCTACTGATACAGATCCTCCTGTTACAAACTGCGGGTCTTGCACTTATTTTAGTTGTCATAGGGTCGGCTGCAGAGCCTACCACCGCCCCTTTGCAACTCGCAAGCAAGCTGATGTGGGTTTAACGCCACTTTTACTCCGATTCTCCTAAGGGACAAGGATGAGCAGAAGCAACAGGGCTCGCGGGCACACCACTCGGGTGTTTATAAACAGATAACCACAAACTCTGACCGGCGCTCCGGGCCCTTCATCGCGGTGGATCTGAGCCCCGGCACAGCCCCGACCCCCTCCCGCTGGGCAACACCGCGCCACCGGGCGATGCATGAAGGGGAAATACCCACTCGGGACGCTAACCTGCCCTTCGCCGCCGCCCCTTCCTCCTCCTTTTCGCCCTCCTCATCCTCCCGGCCGCCTCGCAGCGGGCCGTGGGCCGCCCCCGGCGCCGACAGGCGGCAGAGCCGCGCCTCCACCTCGTCCAGCAGCAGCTCCAGCTCGTCCGCCATCTTACCGCCGGCGCCACCCGCTGCCACCCCAGCCGGCAGGGGAGGAGCCCCCGAGCCCGCCGCGGTACCGGGGGCACGGGGAGGGACCGGGAGGGGTCCCCCTTCGGCTGCCGTGCCGCCCGTAGGGCGTGCGGGAATTAAAAAAAAAATAAATAAATGGGGAGTTAAAAGGTGCACGGAGCTCGGGGAGCTCCGGCCGTAGTCGGCAGGATTCGAACCTGCGCGGGGAGACCCCAATGGATTTCTAGTCCATCGCCTTAACCACTCGGCCACGACTACGCATATTGATAGTTTTCCTCCCAGCACACTATGTCTGTCGTCTCTCGGGACGGAGCTGGGCGTTTTCTGGTCAAAACTACAGGGGTGTAGGCTTCGTCTGTGAGGGTGAACTGAAAAATATGGAATAGAGGCGCATTTAAATGCTTAACGCGCTTTTTGGGTCGCTCGGTCTGTTGTGTGTTGGTCTGTTTGGAACAAAAAGGAAAAGGATTTTCTTGGGTTGCTGTGATCATGAAACGGCCCAACTTCGCTACATCCCCCCAGTAAATGCCTCTTTATTTATTTATTTTTTTCTTAATTTAGATGCACTTGTCAAGAGAAGGGACTCGGTGCCTAAAAACAGGTACATTCCTGTGCACATATCCCAGTCAGCCTGTAGGGAACTCATGGGAAGACTTTGGCGTGGCTGGAAGGACGCTGGTGGCACTGGGCTGGGGCTTCTGGAAAGTTCTGGCCAGTCTCAACCAGTTCTGGCCAGTTGCAGCCAGTTCTGGCTGGTTCCAGCCAGTTCCATCCAGTTCTGGCCAGTTTCAGCCGGTTCCAGCCAGTCTCAGCCAGTTCTAGCCGGTTCCAGCAAGTTCCATCCAGGTCTAGCTGGTTCCAGCTGGTCTCATCTGGTTCTCGCTGGTTTCTGCCAGGTCTGGCTGGTTCTGGCTGGTCGCAGCTGGTTGCAGCTGGTTCCAGCCAGTTCTGGCCGTTTCCAGCCAGTTCTGACCAGTTCCAGCCAGTTCTGACCAGTTCCAGCCAGCCTCAGCCAGTTCCAGCTGGCACGCCAAGCAAAGTGGCTGTGGGCAGGCTGTGACCTGGTAATTAGCAGGTTCTCAATCAGGACTGAGTGCTCCAGCCATACACAGTGTCTTTAAAGGGCTCTTTAGGAGATACCTTAATCAAGCAATTTTTTCCTTGAGTGTGCTTTATGTAGGATTTTGAAGCAAACCCCTATAAAAGCAGCATTTTGCCTGTGTTAAGCACAAAACAAGGCACTACCATCTCTGGTCGGCTGACAGAAAGCTCAGTGCTCGCCCCCCTCACCAGGACCGTGCAAAATTTGTGATGAAGTGGGGGCTGCAGTCCTTAACAGCTCTGAGCAAAGCCTCTCGGTTACAAGGTGTTTTACAATCCTCCTGGCATTCCCTGTAATGAGCTGCAAGCCCTGTTTGAATTCCCTTGTACTTAAGCTTTTATTTATTTGTTCCATTTTCCTCCCCACGCATCTCGGGGCTCCTTTAATACCCCAGCCGGTGCGATGGCAGCGCTGCTTGGGGGATGTGTTGGGTAGAGCAGTTGTGAGCCTTCCCTGGGTTGATGTGATGGAAGAAACTAAATAGCGTTGATGCTGCTCCAGCTCTTTTAAGTGGTCCCTTGGTTGGGACTCAGTGTCATGTAGGTAAATTCAATCCAGAAGAAGCGGATTTTTTGGTGGAATTTTTACATTCATCTCTCGCAGCTGTGGAGAGTTTAAACTAATCACAATTCTCCCTGGTATGCTATCATCTCTGTAATTTGAAAAAGGATCAGGAGCCCACAGGCTTGGAAAATCTTGAAGAAACTCTTGTCCTGAAATACATCATCACATGTGGAAAAGACCACTTGCTGCATCATCTTAAAGGAGCTTAAGAATGCCGAAATCCAGTATCATTCTGGCATTCTTTCAAATGGCCTTAGAAATCCGAGTACATTCTCTTTTGACTGCAAAACAGCTTCTTTCCTTTTCCATCAATACTGTGGCTGTCAATGTGTCTGCTGTAAGGTGCCAAAAATGTATGGAGTGTCTCTGGGATAACGGTGCCAAAATTGGGGTGCCTCAAGGCCTTCCCCCATGAACCCACTGCAGCATTTACTCAGTTGGAAAGCATTTGAAACAAAAAAAAAAAAAGAAAAAAAAAAAAAAGAGGCACAGATCTTTAAAATTCCTCTGCAAAGGAATAAAAAAAAAAAACCTGCAGAGATTATTTTTGTGCAGATTACTGCCTGCTGTTTAGATCCTTGTTGTTCAAAACTTCTGAAAGGCCCAAAGCAATCAAAGAGACTGGGTCAAATTAATTCCAGACCAGTCCCTGGAATCACATTGAGGTGAAGCTGACATACTGGGCCTTCAGCTAAGCTGTGGCCAGGAGAAGTATAGGAGACAGGAGTTGAGGTCACATCCTGAATTTTGCCCTCTCTTAGGAGATGAGTGAATTAATTTGCGCAAATCATGTCTCTTGCTGACTGCATGGGGCTTGTATCGGTGCAAACAGAATGGTTACTGACTGCTGAGGTCTGGAAAAGTGTCAATCTCAAGTGCAGAACAATCATTTTGTCTGGCAACACTTTTTAAAAATTTTATTTAAAAAAGACTCTTCATAGTGTATCCTCAGGAAGAGAGGACAGAAAGCTGGAAGGCTGGCCTGAGTAGAAGCCTTCATGGTCTCTAAACCACAAGCCACTGCAAGCCTTCTCAGCTGTGTTGATAAAACCAGCTTTTGCCACCACAGTGATGAGGACAAAATAACTTGCTAGGGCGGGATGTTAATTTACCTCCTGTGTTTTCTCTGGAAAAACAAAGAGAGCCTTAACTGAAGTCAATCAGAGCTTTCCTCAGTGCCCTTCTCTGAATGAGCGATCTCTGGTGTGCAGACGATGATAAAGGCTGGCAGAGCTGGGACGTACCGAAGCTGCCATTTCGTCTGTGCTGTGCTACCTGCAGCCAGCCAGGAGGGAAATGAACACAGGGAGGCCTTCTTCTTGATGTGGTGATGACATGTTGCAGCCCTTTCTGCATTTCCAGCTCTTGCCCCAGAAGCTGGGGTGGAGGCAGGAGCACAGCAGCTGCCTGTCACCAAGGTGTTGTGCTGCCTTCAGCAAATGTAAACGGGTCGTGCCCCATTTTCCAACCAGTCCAACTTCTTGCGCCCAGTCACGAGTTATTGCTCTAATCCTGTTCCTGGTCACACTCCAGTATAATATCATTTTGAGTGACACCACGCTTATTTTCCAGTAGTGGTGCAGTGCATTAACACGAGTAAATTCAGGCTGAATGTAGATTCTTGGCCGTAATTTAACCAGTAGTAAGCATTTCTGTGGATGAAATTATTCTCTGTGAAGATATCAGATTGGGAGACAACTTCTTGAAAGACTGCTTGGCAGCAAAAGTAGCACTGTGTGCAAGATTCCTAGTGTAATGTTATTAATTTGTGATGTTGAGAGACAGCCTTGGATCAGAGGACCGTTTAAGCTGGAGGCCAATTCAGTCTTGGACTTCAGTGTTGATCCTTCCATCAAAGGTGCCAGCTCAGAACGTGGATTTTCAGCTTGGTTTTCTGGCACAGCTGCCTCACCCGTGAGGACCAGACTGGCATTAGGACTGGAACAACTTGCAGTTACTTCCAACCTTTCCTCAGATTAATCATTTCAGGCTTAGGCTACCTGAGCAGCCATCACCTGGTTCCTAGACTATCCACTTCTCTTGCATAGGGAGATATTCCTGAGGAGATATTCCTGAGGAGAGCAGCTAAGTGTCCCCAGTGGCAGCCTAAGCCCTTGTTGTCAGCACTATACATACTTTTGGATGTTTTTAGCCACACGTGCCCATTTGCAAATTAGTCTAATAGTGTAGCATTTACCTAGGGAAGGATAAAGTTTTCAGGTTAGTATGCAAAGCAAAAAACCACTTGTCTATGAGTCTTTTTTATGAACCTGGTGTAGCCTTGAAAACTGCCTATAAACATGACATTTCTATTTCCAAGAGGGCATAACAAACACTGGAAAGTCATTTCTAGAAAAATAAAAAACAACCCAAACCTGTTAGCTTCTAAGGCAGTGTATCAAGACAGTCACACTTGCAAATCAATGATAATGATGTGTAACTTCAAATAAAAATGGTGTTGCCAGGCGCTGCGTGGCTTTGCTGCACCTGCATTCTCTGGCACCGAGGGTGTCTGTCCCTGTAAAGTGAGGCAGAGGGAGGCACGTAGTGATAAAGCAGGGTAATGCAGGGGAAGCATCTCATCACAAGGAAAAAATGTTTCAATCTAGAAGATAGAAATAATAATTAGTAGTAAATATAAAATAACCAACAGTCCCGGAAGGACCGAAGCTGAGGAACGTGAGTAGTAAGGAACAAGCGTCCAGCAGAGAGGACCGGGGGCTATTGTGGAAAAATCCTTCTTGCTGCCCATTGCACAGCTGCGGCGAGAGACAAACAGCATGCAAGGCCATCCTAGCTGAGGGACACGAGAGTCGAAACCAAAGCAGCGATAGTATTACACCACCCTTGCCAAGGCTGGAAAATATTTTTCAGGGATGATTCTCCAGATGAATTGTGAGCTGGGAACAACGAGCCTATAAGCCACGGGGTCGTGGTGTGAGTATGCACGTGAAGGGTAAGTTTGCTGTTTGTATGAACTCTAGCTGATTTTGTATTATTTTGGTTTTGGATACATTTGTGGCTAATCCTGCAAATGGATACAGCTTTCATACACTCCTTCTGCAGCTTGCTCTGCTAGAAGAACTGAAGCCGAGAAATCCTATCATTTTTTGCCACAGCACTGCCTTAGCATGTGCCTTTCTGTCAGGATGATGCTGTGCATCAACAAACACCACAGGAGAACCCAGCCCTACCAATGCAGCTGAGCACATAACAGGAGGGCACCTGGAGAGAAAGAGGTTGCCCCTCCAGAACAGTGCCAAGCAAGAGGCCGAGCCATATGACAGGCACAGGCTACAGTTAGGGCCAGCAATGTTTAAAGGAGCTGCAAGTGCTCTGAGATTTCTGTATCTGCTGATCTGTCTGCTCTGTCTTTGCCATGTTGCTTTCCTGCTGCCTGAATGTCCACATCTGTTCTGATCAGGCTCCTCTGCAGGCCCCTCGGGTGGTTGAATCTTGGTGGGGGGAGCCGTGTAGGGGTGGGCTCATACCTGCTTTTTTGGCAGCCCAGCCCAAAGGCTACATCTTCAGGCACAGAGGAGAGGAATTTAAAGAAGATTATGTGGTCAAATCTATGTGCTGTGTGGCTTCTCTGTCCACCTATAACTGTGGTAAGTACCAGGGTGTCCATCTCTTCTTCTGTGGCATTTAGACATGGGTGCTCTCTTGCCTTGTCTTTCACTTAGCCTGCCAGCTCTTTGGCCAAAGTTTGCTCTTGCCTTGTCAAGGTAGTAAATTTTTACCTGCAGGTAATTTCTATGGACTAGAACAAATCAGTATTTTCTTGGTCTAGCAATTCAATATGGTTTTACCTAAGGATTTTTGGATCTTGTTTTAAATGCTTAATGGATCTAAGTAGGTCTTGTGATATTTTATTTATTTATTTATTTTATTTTGGCAGGCATCATGTGTGTGGTAAAGCTAGCAGTTTGAGATATTCTAGTTTCAGAGCCCTCAGCGGAACAGACTTGGACATTTCTTCCTTAGTCCCCAGGATGCTGCGTATCGGGGGAACTGGAGGTGGCACTTAACAGGGTTGGTGCTTTCACATAGGAGGTTCTGGATACATTCCTTTGTTTGACTGTGTAATATGTACCTGGTTTCTGGTACAAGAATGCTGGTCAGTGAAAATACACGTTAGACAGAATCACGTATTACATGAATGCTATTTGCATGTGTGACTTTGTATACGTACAGTCTTCTGTTAAAATGACTTAGAAGAAAATCAAGGGGAGCAATGCCTTTTGCAGTTTCCTTTTAACACTTCTTCTCTTGGAGCTTGATAAATGCTAAAAAGAAACCTTCATCTCTGTAAGTCAGTAATAAGCTTTTAATTTTGGGCTTGAACAGTTTTGTTCCAGTTCAGATATCGAACAGTGTAGTTTTCTAAAGGGGGAATGATTAAAGGTGAAGTCATAGAAAATAAAAGCTAGAACCCCACTGGTTTCAGTGGTGTCAGGGTGTCACACTGAAGGTGAAAATCCAGTCCATCTAATTGGAAGTTTCATTGCTTCTTGCTTGAGAACGCGAACTGGTGGCTTTGCTTCCAGCTCCAAGTCTTGTCTCCCAGCAGAGGGCATTGCAGGGTGACATTACTGTTTTTAGAACAAGCTGGCAGAAGGTAAAGTGAATTTCAAGGAGCTGTTTGACTGGTCTAAAATTTATTTTAATGACCTCCACTGGGAGAGTAGATTATCAGTCATTTAAAACTAAAGATGCCGCTAGTGAACTGTGTAGTTGGAAGATAAAAGGAATTTTTCCTTGCATTCTGAAAAACCTTTATGCCAGAAAGAGAAAACTAGTGCCAGAAAGTGTTTTCTCTTCAGAGTCTCAATCACACAATTTATTTTCCTCTCTTAAATGACACTGTAGGCTGAACTGCAAAGGCTTGTTTCAGGCTCAGACCCTCCTGACATTTGGTACAAAATTCTAAACTGTTCGCTTTACAAGCGAAATGCAGAATTTAAGTAAAAATGATGTGAGCAACAAGGGGAAGAGAGAAACTTCATTAATTCATGGTAGATGTGGTGAATGACAAACACAATTTCAAAAGGTAGACATAGGAAAGAAGGTGATTTTTAAACAGACGGAGGTGTGCTTTGTATCAAACCAAGAAGCTGTGGGGTACCCACACACCTTTTGGCAGTGTGTAGCTTTCAGTGCCAGCTTTTGTTTTTGTTTTTGTTTTTGTTTCTGTTTTTGTTTTTGTTTTTCTCCAGCTCTGCCCCAAGCCCTGCGTACCCCACATTACATGGCAGGAGCACATCCAGGGGGAAATCACCATGCAGGGCAGATGAAGTGTCCTCTGAATCTATCCCTGCAGCCTGGCCCGTCCTGTCCATCTGCCTGGAACTGTAGAGCCAACCCATGTCCTGGAGGCAGTGGATTTCCTGTAAGTGTTCAGGCTGGCTCCACAACATGGGCATCCTGCTATGTTGCTGTCTGTTAGTCCAGTTTATTGTGTGGCCATTCAGCAAGCTGAGTGGGCACATGCCTTGAAAGAGGGAAGTGAAAGGCTGAGGAGATGAGACTGAGAGGTGTGTGGAGCAATAGTACTTTCTCGTGTCTAGTATTTGTTCTTTGGCTAGTCACAAGGGGACTTTAGCGTGTGCAGAAGTTACTATCCTCATTGTAGTTTTACTGGTAGAAAAACTGAGGCACACAGGAAGGTGTATCCTGCCCAGGGTCATCAAGTAACATCACCACAAAAATTACTAAGCCCACTCCAACCACTCCTGTTGGTGAAGTTTCAGCCTGGTACATCATATACTCACTATGCTGTGTCACACTTATGTGCTGCAGTGAGAAAAACTTGCAAAGATTAATAAAAAAAGTGCAGGTGGGCAAGAGTTAGAAAGCAAATTCTCCTACCTTGATTTTTGACAGTGTTCTCACCAAGGATAGTTTACGGTGTTAAAACCAAAGGGACTTGAAGAGAGCAAAGGTCCTGCATTTGAATTTCAATGAACGATACTGAGGGAGTGGTTGGGGTATTTTATAAATACCCTAAAAATACCTAATAGGCATTCTGCTCTGGAGGACTTGAAAGGACCGTAACCTTTCCTAGAGTTTAACAACACATTTCTCCATAAAACTAACTTAGGAGAAATTCCCTGCATTCCCACACCGAACACTTAGCAGTCTTTTCAAACTTATGATATGGCTATAAATATAGCTTATAACCATAAAATTAAGGTTATGTGGACTTGTAACTTTTTATTTTATGCTAGCTCTGTGGGCCACTAGCAAATTCTACAGGGGTTACTGTCCTGAAGTCTGCAATGAATTATGCGAGTAAAGTAAGAGGAAACAAAACACAACATAGAAAGCAACCCTCTCTCTTTAAACAGACACATTGGGTGTTTAAGGGGAAAAGAAGGGCAAACAAAGGGAAGGGGAATCCACCATGAAATTCACAACTTATCATGCTCTACAATTTCAATTTCTTTTGACATAGATCTTTGTTTTGTACAGGAAACTTGCTAGCCTACATGGTCGTGATTGCACTCGGGGGTGTTTAATGGCTACGGAACAACTGAAGAAAAGGTGATAGATCTTATATGTAATTAGTAGTGCTTCCTTGGAAAGCTACTGATGAGATTGTGTCAATCTGTGCCAGGTGAAGCCCTAAAGTTTTGCAAAATTCAGATTTTTTTTTTACTGTGATTGTACTAGAAAATCTTGTTTTATTTGTAGCTGTGTCCTTGCAAATTGCATTATAGACTGTGAAGTTACAGAGCTCCTGTTTTTTCCAGAAAATGTGCACTGCATTTATTGTGTGGTTTTACAGCATGTAGAAGACCTCTGGCTTTCCAGTAATGTAACTGTGAACTAAGACATAATAAAGATAGTCTGCTTTTTTTTTTTTTTTTTTTTTTTTTTCCAGTAGTGACTATAGAGTCAAGTTGCCTCAGTTTTTAGGTTCCTGAGCGGAAACTCCTGAAATACCTCTGCTTTTAAGAAAAGAGGTGAGCAGAATTTTCAGGAAATCAGTCCTTTCTAAGGTAAATTTGTGACCTTCTCATAGTAGTTTTGAGGTCTTGAGAACTTTGAAGGCTAACAGCCACCTAAAGGACAGCCTTCTTTAGCATGAGAGCCCGCTTTACTGAAATCTCTATCTGGCTTCTGCGGTGATTACAAACATTTGGACAGCATGGAAATTGGATGTGTCTTTACTGACTCAGACCCTTAGCTAAAAGAAATATAGCCACAGCAGGAGGGGGCTAAGGAAGGGAGCAATTCATTTAGTTTTCCAATAGTATTGCAACAACATGGCCATCGTAATTTAAAAGCCTTTGGAACAGTCTTCTTCATTTCCTCCTATCCCACTCCCTCAACTTTTTGTCTTGGTCTGGCTTTTGTTCACTTCACGCAGCCTGCCAGACCAACCTGAGCCTGCCTGAACCCAACCGGTTGGTCCCTGACGTAATCCCGAGTGGTGACCTGAGAGGCCGACCTCAAGATTTGCCGGGCGGAAAAGGACCCACTTGGTTTTAAAGTGCTGGCTCTGTTTTGTAAGGGGCTGGCAAAGTATGTTTTTCTTTTTACTTTTATAGCTTGTTCCAAAGTCCATAGAGGATACACAGCTGGCTGGCAATACCACAGCTAATTCCATGGCTGCAGAGTCTTAAAAAGCCTCTGGTGATGATGCTCGAAAGCAAGGCACAGGAGTAGTGCACACTATGTAATATGCACGCTGCCTACAGACCTGCATGCACTCCACAAATGCACAGCATTTTCAAGGTGTTTCATTAATCTGTAGTGGAAATAAAGCACACATTTCTATAGATAGCAAGTTCTAAGTGCTCCTGATCTGTGTCAGTTTTGATTCTACTCCATTGCTCCTTGTTCTCCCTTGTTTAATGCCACCTGAAGTGAATGACGCCTTCCAAACCTGTTTTACATTTTGGTACTTGCTTGTGTCCAGACAATAGCAAGCTGTTGTTTTAGAACTAAATAAATATTCTGATTCCAAATGAATTCACGTCTTTCTCTTGTTTGATTATTTATTGATGATAGTTTTGTTTTCTCTAGTGTGTATATTTTTAAGAGTTTTTCATTTTTCTTCTGTGGGATTATCAGCAGTCTGAAAAAGTCTACAGGGCAAAAAGAGCACAAATATACTGTAATTTCATCTAAATCATGACCTGGAAAAGCAGCATGCAGAGAAATAAACAGTAATAATCCTTACAGAACTAATCTCCATTTCTCTCTTCCAAATAAGGGGAACTGCAGACATGATACACATCTCTGCAGTAGCAATCCTAATGATAGTTCTACGAAACATGGAAACTGGACAGTTCTCCCAAACATGTGCTGGTAGCTAGGATGAGGTAGTATGTATTTTCCTGTTGTTGGGTAAAGGCACCCACCCAGTCTTTACATGTGAGCACTGACATGAATTATCTTACTGTGAACATGACAGAGCCCATCACCTTCACTCAACTAAACGTTTCTGTTTCTCAATAACATAAACTAATCGGGACATATGCAGCTGAAGGACACATTCCGGTTAGATTTAGGTACCTAAAACTTAAATGGGTTTTAAGCATCTCAGGGAGGCAGCACCATCAGAGCAGTATTGGGAATTTTGCAAGTAGTACCTAATTCTTTTTTTTTTTTTTTCTTTAATTTCATATTTCCTCAGTTGTCTGCAGTTCTGCTGCTTGGCAGGCTCATAGCCACATAGATCTGCTTGACATCCAAGCCAGGTGGAGATCTAGTCCAAGGTCTTTGGGACAAACCTTCAAGAAATTCTCAGAGCCCAGGTATCAGGAACAACTAAGTCCTGAAAAGTATGCAATAGAGTCTCTGTTCTTTCAGACAGGTTATGGCTACATCTTCTTTCCCGCCTAGGAGCTTAGTGCCCTTACCCAGGATGTGCAAAATCAAGATCCAGATCCATTCCTTGCTTGAAAAAAAAAAATCCAGAACTCTTCCTCACCCATTTCAGGAAAGGCTTTAACCTCTCTTGTTTGGAGAGGTGTTCTCAGTTCCTCTTGCGGTGCAGAATAGAAAGCAAGACTCAACAGCTACCATTTAATGTTTGTTAGTTGTTAGCTTTGGGGTGTTTTAGGGATGCACTTCTCCAAGAGTGTTTTGAGTGATTTTTCATTTCCCATTGAATAATTAATGGAGGAAAGCATTTCTGTAGGCCATGGACCACAGACTGGAACTTGAGTTCTGCTTATCCTCAGTGAGCGTCCCAGGAGGTCATGCAGCCATGCTGGTGTGGCTTTGGCCTGAGAGGCCGGAGGGGTGTTTTGTGGTTAGGGTATGAACTGTGAGCTATTCAGGCAGAGGGAAGAACTGCTGACATGCTCTGTCCAGTAGGCTACTGTATAAAACATTGGTGGTAGGATCTCTGACCAAAATTATCTATAGCTAGCTGTTGAAAGATGGAGCTTCAGGAGCTCTGGGGCTCTTGATCTCAAGGCCGGTGGGGTGCTCTGTGGCACAAAGAAAGGAGCTTCACCTGTGTGAGGAGTGGAAGCTGCTGACACCCTCCTGATGCCCGTGTTTCATGTTAGTTAGCTTGTCTAGAGCTAACATCTCAGTGCTGGGAGTGTTGGGATCCCTTCCTGGGATTACTGACTGAAACTGAACACAAGGGAAGCCTGCCTGTGGAGGGGTTGCTTCTATTCCAGTGCCTACTGCTCAGGCCCTGCAGCTTTCTGCATTCAGTCCTTGCTTCTTGTATTGTCACAACTGTTGAACCACAAAGTTGCCTCGTTTAGTGAGTCTTGCTTGACCAAGACTAGAGTTCAGATATGCAGCTGTTGTTGTTTATCTCAATGGGTTAAGATTCATGAATCACTTTTGTTTACACCATTTAACTGGAGAATGTGTCTGAGAGAAGGTCCAGCTCCATAGTATTTTTATTTGTGGACAATCCAAGCAGTAACTGTTGGTTGCCTGCAAGGCATATATCCATCTGCTCACTCTGTTGGTACTGAAAGAGGCATCCATTTTCTTCACCCAGGCTTCTGTGAGTCCTCTCTAGTGTGGCCCCAGCACAGAGCACAGTAGGAATCTAGAACAGAATTGGCCAAAGGGATAAATAAATGCAACATAGTCCAAGACTGAGGAAAAGATTTTCATGGATTCATTATTTTTAGCTACAGTTGTGCTTTTAGCCACAGCTTCTCTGTGTCAATCAATGATCTTAATGATGAGCAATGTCTTTCATTCAGTGCTTTGGCCTCTGAGGCAAAAAGTAGTGAGTTGTACAACTGTTAAGGAAAGACAATAACTTGCCTCAAGAAATAATAATTTTATAAAGGTAAAGTGTTCTGGGTAGGGCAGACCAACCAGGTGCAACAACAATGTCCTTTGTAAGTGGTTTCCAGGCAGCTAAAATACTCCTAGGATATCTGTCTACCTGTGGTCTTGATTTTAACTTCCTTGTCCACTTTCTTCCCCATTGATTTCTTCCTTCTTTCATTTTCTTCCTTTTCCCAGTTACATTCCTGGCTGTCAGTACTGAAATGTTCCTTTGTTTTGTGTCCTCTGCCAGTCCACCAGCCAAACAGTGGCCTGAATTCAGGGCCCTATGAGGCACACATGTACGTACTCGTTACCCCAAGGCTGCCCTGAGCCCTAAGGCTCTGTACCTCCTTGGTCACAGATCTGTGGCACTGTTGAGTGCCCGTTCCCTTATCATGCACACCTGTAATTCATCTCACTGTTACCTTCACCCACCCTGGCACACACTTAGGGCATCTTCTGATGCCCAACTCACATTCCTGTATCCTTAGTATTGTCATCTCCCAGCCTTGAGACTTGGCAATACTTTGGGGTTCTTCTGGGAGAAAGAAGAAACACCAAAAGAACCCACCGAAAAAAAAAAAATCCTCCATGAGAAAAAGTGGGAGGATTTGGTGTCTGTTGGAGACCACAGTGTGAGCAGTGACTACGACTATCACCCAAGCACCAGGCTCCTGTATGATTCTGAAGGCAGGTTATTAGTCTGACTAGTTTTAAATTGGCTTCTATGATTTGTTCTTACCAATGGCTTTGCTATATCTAGCATAGGAAAACCAAGGCTAGCAAATGAAAACTGAATTGCAAAAGTGAACTTGCCTCGTGAAGATAAAATTGAGTTTTATATAGTCACGCATTTTATAATCATTATGATGAATTGTGATTGTTTTCCAGGCGAGAAATGACAATATCTGTAAAACTGTTCCTGCACCAAGGCTGTATTTTCTGTATAGCTCTGATGGAAAACGTGATTCATGGATTATTACATTTTTTTTCATTATAAGTTTTGGGTTTTCCATTATTTCTTACAATTCCTTTAGGACAATGCTGGATTCCTGAGTTCATATGCTCCAGGATACCTGCATGTAGTTTACATGCAATTTGTGGAAAAAAAGATAAGTGTTTGAGAAGACTGGACTCTACAGCCACTGAAAACTGGAAGGAGAGAAATTTTTACAGCTAGATTTCACAGTCTGGGTTAAATCTTAATCACAACCATGCTGGTATAAATCCAGAGTAACTACACAGTTATACATGCTGGTATAAATCCAGAGTAACTACACAGGGTTTCTCAATAAGGGTCCTGACCACAATGCTGCTGAATTAAACACAGCTCGCGCCCAGTATGTTCCAAGCCACACTTTGATGTAAATATCTTTTGGTGGATGTATACAAGTCCAGGCAAGTTCACAAGCAATTGTCTTTTATATTGCTGCTTTCTAGTGCTCTACTGGAGTTCTTGGTAACCGAAGTAGTATAATACAGAAAGCCTTAGTACTACTCTAGGAAATACAGACATAAGAGAAAAACCTAATGAAAATATTACAGAAATGTGATTCTAAGGTTAACAAATGTCGTTAGTCAGGTTGCCAGCACTGTCTAGATAGTGCCATAGCGACACTTGAAGAAAAATGAATAGAGTATTGCCGGAGAGATTGTAGGAACTAGACAATATAACATTTCAAAGGTTGTGTTTTCCCCTTTGTGTGCATATAGTCAAGGAAGAACATACCACATAGGAAAATTAGTGAGCCTAACACATTTAACATCATGGCTATCCCTGGCATGCTTTCCGTAGTTAGTTTAAAATTGTGTTCCATGGACTTACAGTACTTTCTTTGATTTGTTGCCAATATTTACTTAAGCAAATTGAAGAGCTCATGTTATACTAGGGTAGAAAGAGTGATAAATTGCAAAAATGTAGTAAATGCTAAAACTAACGTAATTTTTCAGAAGAAATCTGAAGAACTTATTCTCATGGCTGATAACTTTAACAGATTGAAAGGAAAACGTGATACATAACACAGTCAATAAGTAAGAACTGATAGATGAGTGATGCAGGTTCAAATGTCTACAGTAACTTGAAGAGGTTTTGGCAAGGCATTTCTACTGGGTTCAGTGAATCACAGTTCATTAGTATTCTAAACAAAAGCTTTGAATTGTAGAAAAAGCTTGCGAGTTATTCCGTTCAAATGTGAGAACTGAGAAGCTGAACTCTGCCTACAAAAAAGTAAGCCCCAATATTGAGTTCAGGATAGAGTTTGGCCCACTGTAGTTCTTTTAGCCAGTTTTCTTGTTTTTTGGAGAAAACTGTTGTAAAAACTGTATTTTCAGAGTGGCACATAGTAGAGACGGCATGGACCAAAACTAAAAGCCTGAACTGGTACACTAATTTTACTGCAAGTCAAATCTAGGTTTAAATAAAAAATGTTTTACTTTCTGGGAATCTCTTTAAATGAAAAAAATAAAAATGATTTTACATAATAGATTATTATATCAATTTATGAAAAACAAAATAATTTCAAATAGATTTGGATGGAGTCTGTCTGTGGAATTACAATTTCAGGAACATACTGTGTATTTCTGGTGGTTATACTGGAGTGCTGGTGGTTTATGCTTCTGGGCACTGCTGGAAATCTGAAGATTGCTTAGTTTATATTAAAGCCAAGTGGATTAGGTGGATTCTAGGTGGATTCTCAAGATATTTGACTGAAGTTATCAGTCAAATTAGATGGTATTTTCAGACCTTTTAATGGTTTCTGTTAATATGTGGTTACCTAATTATTTGCACTGAAAGCCCATTCACAGAAAATAGACCTCATCAGAAATGCTTATAAGATTTTATAAGAAATGTGTGTTGTGAACAGAGGACAGTAGGAAGAGTGAGTATTATGAAATCTCCTTGATTTTGCTCCTCTCCATAGGTGACCTTCCCGTGATGTAAGGATCAGGTAATACTGTCACCAGGTGGGGTGGGTAAAACCAAATACAACCCTTGAATAGTAAATAATGTATAACAAATAGCAAAAGAAAGAACTGAAGTGAATCACTTGAGAACAATCTAAACAGCTGAAATATGTTCACTGACACAGTTATTGGAACAATTGTGAATAACAACCAGATGAATTAAAGTCAAAGTTTGTCCATAATAACTCACAAAGAGAACAAAAGGCTTAATCCACTAAATAAAACATTTGCTACGAAAAGCTTGCCCAGCTCTAGTTCGTATGTTGTAAAAGAAGGTTGGCTTACAATATGTTTTATTACCAAACTCAGATAAGGATACAAGTAAATGCTGCCTGTGGACTTCATTAAAGGAGCTATGGGCTTTGATATCTGAGTGTTCAATAGGTGACATGAAGGTATTTTTACATTTTTTATGACTTTAGTGTAACAAGAAGAGGATATAACCAACCGAACTCGGGGGAGGAGGCAAGCAAAGGAAAGACAACATAAAATTAGACTGCAAAAAAGATAAACCATCTTTTGGCGAGCTTATTTTGACTTTTTAAACTGGAAGGGAGAGCTGCTGTGGACAGTCCCTCCCTTCCACCATTATGCAATGACTTCCACCCCGTTTTACGTTGCTAACCCTCTGTGTCAGCGAATGCATATCCATAAATACAAGCTGGCCCTGGCACTTCAGGAGACATCGCCTGATTCAGGCCCGTGAAATTCCTCAGAGCAACCCCCAGCTTCTGCAGAGTGCTGGTCTGTTCCCCCTGCTGTAGGCAAATGCATGTGGCTTTAGCTGTGATAACTTCCTCAAGGTTATGTTGACCTTAGCTTATGAATCAAGTGGATAATATCCTGGTGAGGAGGGAGGACTTTGTGAGGGTGGATAATTAAAATCCTCTCTCAGGTTCCCTGGGAGACCACAAAGAAGAATGCTCTCACACACACACAAAAGTAAGAATGTGCATTTGGGAGGAGTATTCATCACCACCGTGTTACTTTCTGATGGGTACAGGAAGACTCGCAGGCTGTTAGAGTCACGTTAGCTTTGCATGCAAGTCCACATCAATGAATTACAAGGCATCCTCTGCTGAGCAGGGCTTTATGCTTTGCAGTTCTTTCACACGCAGCAGTCCTGTGGATTGCAGGACATAACTGGGGAGGGATCATAGGCTCGTCCTGAAAATTTCAGTCCTTTGAAATGGGAGCTTTATTAATTTGTAGTCATTTAAATTTCATACATCTTTCCCAATCTTTTGACACATCTGTGGAGCAGTCCCTGAACAGTATTAAGAGTCCCAGGTGCTTAGGCAGGTTACTAATAGTGCCTAGTGAAAGGTAGTCGCTCACTAATAACAGCTGGCAGAAATCACCATGAACAGAGAGATCCCATCCCCTTTTCTGGGTGAGAACCCTCAGAAGAAGGGACTCCATGGAACAGGGATCTCTGAGGATTTCTTTTATGAATTTCTCCCCAGTTTTCTTCTACTTTCTTGGTCATTCAGGAGTTCCTGAGTTCCCTTCAGTGATGGTTGGGGAGTTTAACACACAGGGCTTCATTCACAGTGGGATACACGAAGGGCTAGAGTCAGTGTAGGAAGTCTTTTTGCTCTGATGGAGTTTTTTACCCTTTACCTTGATTTTGTGGGTAACTTGAGCAGTGGCTTCTGCAGTTCCCCCCATACTGTCCAAATTGATCCATGCTTATATTATGGTATCTTTGCATCTTCCAGGCTGCTCCCATTAAAGGCTGACAATGACACAGATGATCACGGATTAAAGGAGTGATGTGTCCTGTCTGGTTTCAGGTTCCAGATTGCCTCTTCTCCCCTACCGTGCATCCAAGGCACTGACAAGAACTGAATTTATGGTTCTGAGGACCAAACAAATGCGTGGAGGAAACGGGTTGGTAAACTAAAAAAGAAAAGAAAACAAAACAAACAAACAAACAAAACAAACAAGCAAAACAAACAAAACAAACAAACAAACAAACCAACCAACCACAACCTGAAACAGTCCTCCTGAAAATCCAAAGCAAAGCGCAAATTCAAAAACACTGCAACTGTTCTGTGACCGTTCACAGGTGGGAGTTGAGGAATTAAAGAAACCTTAGAAAACTGAGGTCATGTCTGCTCTGCCTAGACATTAAAGATCCCGTGGTGCTTTACATACTGGGTCAGGATTTACCCCCATGTCTTGACCAAAATGTAACCTTTTTCTGGGAGCAAAAGAGAATACCATACTTTGATTAGGGGCTTTTCTCCATCCTGGAAGCGTCTGCATTTCACCTATGCAGCATGTGCCATGTGTGTCTTTGTGTAAGTATACACATAAGTGTACAAAGAAAGACCTGGGTATTGCAAGGGGCTTTGAACACAAATGGAAGATTCCTGTGCTTGTACAGAATGTCAGCAGGCTTAGGCCACGTCTTGTGAAGTATTTTGGAATCTTTTTTTAGATATTCCTCATTATTTGTAATTAATATAAAGGAATTGCCAGCACTGCAAGCAACAAGATGTAACATCTGTTGAGCTTGGTTGGACAAATGTTCTCATATATGGGAAGTGTTACACATGTGAGCACTTACTTTGACTTTATCAGAACTGTTTGCAGTATTAGAGACATTCACTGATATTCAAGTTGGGAAAATCACTTAGGTGAGGAAAAGAATTTGCAAGTATACAGTTAAATCTGAAAGAATATTTGCAGAGCGTAGCTTTGATTTATCATCAGTGTTTGCCAAGATCTGTGCTAATGGGTCAGAATTTGTCTCTCCTATTTCCTAATTTAAAAAATTCCAACACAATTTTATTTCATCTTTTTAAGCACTTTGACTCTAGGGATCAAAATAACGTCAACTTCTATACTAAGTTATACCAGAGAATAATTTTTGTTTCACTGTAGCATAGACTTGCTGTTTCAACAGAAAAATAAAAACCATCCACTTAATGTGTAATTAATAGTTTGGCATTTCCCTAAGGCTTACTGAGGACCCTTTCTGTTTCTGTTTTGTATTACTGAACTCCCTTGCTAAATATTTCCAGATCATATAGATTTAGATAAGACATGTTCCAGAACTTATAACATTTTTTATTTTGACTTTTACAGTATTTATTAGTGTAATGAAAATAATACTTTGACAAGTCCCCAAATAAATGGTAATATTCACCCCTGGATAGTTAAGTGAAATGTTCAGTGGCTGTAGTCCATGAATTATTTAACCATGCTTGCATTGGAGACATAAAAAGTATGACAAAAATTTTGGTGCAGATCCCTTAAACGCCCATGAACCTGTCTTTTGACCAAGGTCCTGGTCCTGTAGTTTGAGGAACTTAGGAAGACGTTGGCAGACAAGAAATGCCACTGAAATCCAGGGAACTCTCCTAGGGATACAAGGACACTGTAGGATCAGGACCTAACCATATAACATCCTTTTGAGCACCTTTATGGCATTCTCTGGGATCTCTCTTACCTGGCTTTTCTGCATGGCAAAAAAAAAAAGTGTATGAAGAACAATATGGTGAAAAGAACTGTAACTCAGAAATGAGGTAACTGGGAAAATATCAGAGATTCAGTTGTCAATAAAACAATTATGATAAATTAATATGAATTCCTGCATTCCTAGAGATAAAGAATTTCACCCATGTTCACCAGTAGGGATGAAATTATTAAGGCTACTTTTGTACTTATTACTATATAAATGTGTATTATTTCTGATGAGCATAGGAAGGCCCATTTCTGTGCAACAGTTTCTGTGACTAAGGCCTGTAAAACCTTCAAGGCAACATTTGTCATCTTTGTTAAGCTTTTAACACACGTTTGAGACTATTCAAAAATTAAGGAGCCTTTGGAATCCATACTGGATCATGGGATGCATGTGGATACCGAAAGAAGGGCTTTGTAAAACTCTCTGGCCAAAATGAGCACATTTTCTCCTTTACCGGGCAGTTCTCAACTTATGGCTCCCTGGTCATATCTACACATCACGATTCTTTTCCTGGTGGATGTAAGTCAAGTGGTCTTTACCTCTGCTCCTTTTTCTCACTCACACAGGCTTACAAATTAATTTTTAAAGAGAGAAACACCACTTTAAAAGCAAAAGCTGTTGAGTTTCCACTTGGAAATGTTAAAAACCAACACGTTCACTTTCCTCAAACCAAACATTTCTTTTCCTAAATGAAAAGTTTCAACACAAAAAAAGAATACCCCCATTCTTTATCCCAGCCAAAACAATTTTTCCAAACGTGACTAAAACTCACTTATAGGTTTATGTTCAGTTGTTTGATACATTTATTGTTGGTCTAAAAATTGTGTGAGTTGCACCAGGTTTGCTATATGATGCCTTCACTTCAGCAAGGCTAAGGAATTTAAGGATGTTTTCCTGGCAAAATCACTTGATTTATTTAAAGTAATTGTAAGGCATTTTTCTCCTCTTGGTCCTTCCGGAGTAGACCACATTGAATGTATGTTCAAATTTTAATTTACCTGAAACATACCTACTTGTTTGTTAACACACTCACAGGGTTGAGTGCGTTGTGTTGTATAAAATTGGGCTGTACGTGGTGATTCCTTTTATCACAAATTTCATAATTAGAATAAAATCCCTCCTGCTTATCTTTTCCCAGCATATACTGCCATGTATACACGATGGATCTGACTACACAAGCACACGGGGAAGTTTGAGATTCATTTGATATTGCTTCTGAACATGCAGTACTTCTTTCTTCAGTACATGGAAAAGAGATCAACTCCTTGTTTAGTAGTACTGCACAGACGTCTGACACCATCTGGGAATGATCGTAGAATCTCTGAACTTGGAAATTGCGTGTTTTTATTCAACGTGTTTCCTAGAAGAGTCTGAAACTTCGCACGCTGGTCTGTATGCTACCTCAACCTATGGCGAATAAATTATTTTTATAACAGCCGTACAGAATTCTGTCTGTTTGCAAAAGCCATGCATTTTGCAAACTAATTGTGTTTGAATGTAATGACTCTGAAAAGAAATTATCTGGCTAATTTCTTAGGGAAAAGAATGTCAGGTATTGAATCCCTATTGAGCAGATAAGTGAAATTTCTTTCTGAGCAGTCAAATCTATGTTATTCTCCAAAAGACTTATTGTGGCTACCATTACCTCCAGTTGAAATGGATGCCATAACTCCCATAACTTCAGTGGGAACACAATAAAATGAGCCCTACATACAGGTGAAAATCCCACAGTTTCAATGCTTGTAAGATTACATGTTCAATTTACACTGGTCACATGCACAAGGTTGGATCACATTCATTTTAGCTTCAAAAAAGGAGTAAAAAAATGTCAAAAAATCAATTCTTTGAGATAGTTCTGAATTTTCTAGTCACTCTTCTTAATTTCTAAGTCCTACGTGTTTTTGTGATCTCATGGCTGAAAATAGTCTTATCTGACATATGGCCTGAAATAAGCTGCAACTTCTGCTTCCCCAAGGTTTTTGTTACTTCAGGGTAAGCAGCATTTGAGTTGGTGGGCAACTTGTCCCAGCTGGACTGGTGGCAACTGGGCTCTTCTTGCTTGGGTTTGTTTATCTGCGGCAGCTTCTAGAGGTAGCATGCTTTTGATGCAAGAAGAACTTCTAAATTCTTCTGAACTTGCCAGAATTACACTGAAAGAAGGTCTTGTTCAGTCACAAAGCTATAGGTCTGGAAGGGATCATAAAGTGTCCTGCCCTTGATACCACAGCAGGGATCAGTGATAGGCACATGTCTAATATGCTCTTAAAAATCTGCGCTGGCTTCCGCAATAGCTTGAAGCTCCAGTCCTCTGCTCACTCTGACCACCTCACAGACTGATAACTCTTTTCCTCTTCCCTTGTATCCAACTGAAACTTTCTTTACTGCAAATTAGTTTTTCATCCTTCCCTCTGTGGCCACAGAGCATAGTTCATCATCGCTGTCTCCAACTGCCTTTTTCACATTGGAAGACTGTTATTGTGTGCCCCTTCAGTCTTCTCTTTTCTAGACTAAACAAACCTAGTTCCTTCAGCTTTTCCCTCATAGGTCATGTTTTTTAAACCTCTTAACATTTTTTTTCCTGTGTAAAAGCAAAGATAGTTGTGCTGAGAAAATGATTTCCCCAGCATTTGGCCATCATAGGTCCCTGCCGTGAGATGGTTTCTTTCTTCCTAGGGAGAGAACATTACCCACCCTTGAGTTAATGCTATCCTGAAGGCCTCATGTTATCAGTTGTCAAGCTCTGTGACCACTGTGTGGTGTGGAAAATAAGAGTAGAAGAGTGAGGAAGCATTAGGGGTATGGGTAATATGTGTTAAATTTTAGATTTAGCATACAGATGACAGATTGATTGAGAGTCTATAGATATCATGGTTTCCAAGAAGCCCATTTCTATAAATCCCTCCTTAAAGAGGGAAGTTAGATGATACCTTTCTTGGGAGACCTTAGAGGATGGATGCAATGGAGTCAAGGGGTGTCAGAGCTGATGATCTTGACTAAGAATTGATGTTTGCATTGCTGGGGGAAAGCATTCTCTGCAGTGGATTAAAAACAAATTGCATTTACTCTCCCTGACTTTTTCTCCTTCTAATCACATGCCAGTGGTATTTCTGGAGGAAGAACTGTTTAAGCTTGACCCAAAATTGAGAATTAGCTTGACTCTGCTCTAACCTGACATGCAGGAATTGTTCTGTGTTCTACTATTTTTTTGTATCTGAAGTGAAGCTTGAATCTCTCTTTCCTCCATCCCTTATATTAATGAAATACACCAGGAAAAATGTAAGGATGATGAAAAGCACAGGATTTATTTTGTTACAAAGCAAGGTATCCCTAGCCCCGTGGCTAGTCAAAATAGCATGGCAGGTTATATTAGCAATTTCACATTTCCTTTCCACTGGGGTGGAAGACTGAAAAGTGTCTCCAAATCCCCTCAAGCCGTTACTGTGCTTATTCAGCATCATCATCACTTATCACCCCTAAATCGATACATAACATTTTCCATCCTTTCTGAGTCTGGCATTGCCGAGTGGCTGCAGCCTATGGATTCTGGCCAGCAGCATTTCTGTGACCATCTCACAGCACTGCTGTAACAAGGAATGCTTGCCACAGTCTTAAAAGCTGATGGGAATACAAATCCTTACAGATTCATCCTACAAATCTAGGTTTACCTCTTAATTAGCCCAATTAATTTCTGCTGAGCTTAGGCCCTGTTTACACTGGCCGTGACAAAGGACTTCGCCTCTGCCAGAGGACAGAGTTAAGCCTACCTCCAGCTGAGATAGCTTATGAAATGTTTTCTCAAACCTGTGCGGATAGCACCAAACGGTGTCAGGGCCACGCTTACAAACTGCGTTCTCCTTCAGGGACTGGAGAGCCGGCTCAGAAAAGGCTGAAAGAGCCACTTGTGTCAAAGTTTGCACTGCCAGAGCCGAAGACAAACACTAGCTAGCAGGGTGCAGCTACAAGCCAGCCAAAGCCTGCTAGAAGCTGTGTTAGCTGGGATAAGGAAAGCAGGGCCCCAGAGGGAGGATTTGTCGGGAGGAGAGGCCTGTGGGGTTGACCAGGTGTGAGCTGCCAAGGAGCTGGCAGAGAGGCACCATCATTTCTTCAAAAGATAGCCTAGCAAGGAACATCCTTTGACCTTGTGGGGATGATTGTATTTCATCAGCTTCCATATTTCTAGTGCAGGAGGAAATTTACTCTGGAATCCCCCTAGGCACTTGAGAGGAGATATGCCAGATATCCACCAAAGCGATGACCTTATGAATCCCTCTTCAGTCCAGCACCTCCTGGCTACATCCACAAACTGACAGCCTGAAACTCCAGACTGATCCCGAACAGGCTTTCTGGACCAGGTTGTTCCTTCAAAATAACTTATCTCTTATATTTTCTGTGTTTGAATGGCAGATACAACATAGTTGTACCCACGTAATGTTGTGGGTAACAGGGCTCCCTAAAATCTGCAGAGATCTTTCTAACCTGCTACTACCTGACTATTTTTACTGATTTCCTGGTCATTCATACGGCTTTTATTTTCTCATTTTATAGTTTTGCAGAGTGTATAAGCAAATCACCAGGCTTCAGTTTAGCACAGCTAATTAAGTAATGCTGTCCATGTCCACATATACGAATGGCCAAATCAATAGCTGGTAGCAGTTTTACCACAAGCTGAAACACCATATCCATCATTTCATTACATTACCATGCAACTTGTTAAAAAAAAATAATAATAAAAAATAATATATTTATATATATATATATATATTTTTTTCCCCTCAACTTGTAGGATTAGAACTTGCCTGGTGTCTAGCTTGGCAGCAGGCGTGATGGCTTTTCGGACGGATGTTTGAAGTAAAAAACATTTGTTGATGATAGCAAGGCACTTCAGCCTTCTGCCATGAAGAATAGCTTCCAGAATCGAGAAGAATGTGAAGTCTGTGCTCTGTGTTCTTTACCGACCACTGGTGCAGGATGCTATGGTCTATCAGTTGTTAGCACAGACCTTCAACAAATCACATAACTCTTTCAACCTTTCTACTTTAACTGTGCAAATGAAAAAGTAGCTGTAAATCTTGTTGACAATTACTTCTATATCTATTGGCAGGCAGTCAACTTTGGCCTTAACAACATGGGAACAATATGTGCAGCACAGCCAATGCCCATTAATTGTCTCTTTAGTTTCTCCTGCAACCTGTAGAGCATATTTCTCCCAGGTGATCTGCTTCTCTAAACATTAGTACAAGCTTGTCTGGCACAGAATGCCAGTAATTTATGAGTTAGATTCTGGTTTTCAGTAATATTTACAGTGTGCTCTGATGTAGACCACGGTAGATACTTTAAAGATGAAAATGTAGGAAATTTGCTTTCTCGGTTACCTTCAAGAAGCAATTAAAAATTATACTGATTTTTAATGGACTGTTTCATCAGCTGACACAGACCCAGAGACTGCTTTCGTCCTCAGCCCACATCTGTTTGCTCACTAGTGAATGATACAGGCATACAGTAACTGCAGGCACTTTCCAGATATTTCCCTCTCTATGGCACGGGACTGCTGTCTGGATTGCCTTGTCATCTTGACTCCCAGATGTACCGCTGTCCCGTTTAATCACCGTCATTTCAGTCTCCTTCACTTCTCCAAGACCTCCTCCACGTTTTGGGGCAGGGCTCTGTGACAACAGGCAATAATAACCACTTGGCTGGGATGGATACTTTTCTAGCGGGAATGGTTGACCTTTCACTTGCTGCTTCTGAACTAGTCTCTCAGTGCTGAATGCTTTATAACATTTATTTAATGAGCAATCTCTTCCCAGCTCTCCCAAGAACTTAATAGCAGAAGCTGTAGCAAGATCTCCTATCATCATCCCTTTTTGTTCCAAAGGCATTGCTGAACATACCCCAGTTCTTTATGTACTGTTGTTACAACTAAATCCAAGTTATACACAAAAGCAAAAGTAGGGGAATAAATACTGCATGAGTTCTACCTCTTTAACACATTTCATTCAATTTTATTGTACAATTTAGTCACTGGAAGCCCACTGAGGCTTAGAATACGCTAGGCTATTCCAGTCCTATTAAATGAAGGTTCGAGCTATTGTTTAGACATGAAGTGCAGCTGAATTAAGTTTGAATTACAATTTTAAGGATCACTTGTGATCTCGGGCTCTTGGGCCTGGGATTTGGAATCAGGCTGGCCTGTTGTCTTTCAGCAGAATCAGAAATAAATCTTTCTTTATTGTGGAGGAAACAAACCACATTTGGGAAACATGCCGTGTATCATTTCCCTCATTAAATGACCTCCTCTGCATTGGTGAAGCCTTACTTACCCCTCCAGCTATTTTCTGCTACGTTGTTAGCAGGCAAGTCATTTCCAATGGGGTCTGCTCACTGATTTTCTGAAAAGAAGACACAGTAATCTTCCTGCTGATTGTCACAGACTCAGGATGGAGAAAACAAGTTTCATGAAAAAATAATGGCCAACCTTTACCTAGTGCTACCTTTGTTGTGGTGTGGCAGTGCCTAGTGAGAAAAGTAAAAGAAAAGCACCTACCCTGAAGAACTGTGTCTTCTCTGGACAAATTTCAGAATTCCTTTTTTTTTTTTTTTTTGGTGATGTTTTCCTCTTAAGTTTTGCAGAAAAACTAGTGTCACCTACAGCTGCAGACCAGAGCACCCTGCTCCTCCCTGCTCCCAGGCCCTCTGAGTCGATGTGGTCCCACCTTGTCAGGTCCAGCAGAGCTTCCCCATGTGTCCTCCTCACCCTGCCTGGGCTGAAGGTGATGTTGGACAACCTGCATAGCACCTGCATGGCCAGACATCCTGTCCCAGATCATGTCTCCCTGCTTGCATGCCTTGTCAAGCAAAACCATGGAGAAATTTGCCTATGGTCACAAGAAAATACTTTGGTATCAAATTGTCTTGCTCAAAGTGGCACCTAAAAAAATGTGGCTTGCTCAAAGGTGCCGAATTTTCACAGCCCTGTGTACTCTTTTGAGGAATTTTTGTTGCTGAGTGTCTTTGAGGGTCAAAAAAAGAACACAGGAGGTCTGCATGCTCATCTGAATGGCTGTTTACTCCTGATGTTCACATACCTATTAATGAGTTTATTCCTGGTGGAGGTAGTAGGGGTGTCTCCAAAAGAGGGAAATGCATTGTAAAATCAAACCTTCAGTGCTGATACTGGCTTTGATGAAGGCCAGAGCCAGCAAAAACAGTTATTGCAGCCTTCAGATGGAATAACTGATATGCAGTAGCTTTCCCAGATGTACAGGCATGAGGAGGATGGCTGGATTCATATATTTTCTCACACATATCTGCTAAGGGAGAAGCCCCACATCCCACTGTAAATACCCAGTAATGTTATATAAAGCTATGGCTTTCCTTGGAGAATTTTTGCTTCATAAATTTTTGGCAGCTCAGGATGGATGTAATCTTGCTCCTATGTGTTAAGTAGAAACAGGGCCTATTGCTGTCAGACCACTAGACTGAAGCCTTGAGCAATAAGGCGTATCTTATTAATGGCCACAAAAATACACTTGCCATTTATTATCTTCTGAGACGTAGAATTTAAAACGTGCCTGAGTATCACCTTTGAATAAACCACACCACCTCCTGCCTATATAGTGTAACATAAGCCAGGTTTATTGCTTCACCAGAGGACAGGAGGGTGGTTACTGCAGCCATGGCCCGTGAGGTTGCATACCACAGACTTGTTTTTGCCTAAGGTAGCTCATTTAAGTGATGCTGCGTGATGCATTTTCCCAGTGATATGAAACGTAAGGAAGGTGTATTCTCCTGTGGTTTTGCTGACCTGGCTGGGGTTTGCAACAGGGGACACTTACATGCCACTAGACACAAAAGCAGTGAAGGACCTAGTATTGGAAGTATATTTTGTCTTTCATAGTGTTGGACGTTTCCTCATCTAATGCTCTGGGCACCAATTATGCTTATCTTCTGTTAAATTACTTTTCTAAACAAAAATAAACACTTCATGTGACCTTGAACTGATTTTAGACAACATTATATGGAGGTTAAAGATCAATAATGAATCAATGTGTCTTTGGCAAGCAGTAAGGGAACTTGGCTGAATAATTCATTCTTTGCATCTATCTTCAAATATCTGTAGTTTGAGAGATGACTATATGCTCAAAATGTGTAAGGACCCTTGGGTATATATGAATAAGCCTCTGCCTAGGCTGGGGTTTACACCTCTTTTTCTGAAGACTTTTCTGGATTTCTTGGTAGACTTTCCAGGTGGCAGGTCTAAGTCTGGGAGCTTTTCAAATGTGAAAACCCATCATGATCTAAATCAGCAGTTGGAACACACGAAGTTGGCGGATATTATTCCTGTGCTGCTTCTGGGTATAGCATCTTCAGACACCTGGATGAACTACCTACATGTGAGCAGCAAGATTTTGTCCAGAAGTTTGAACTTCATTGGTCATACAGAGAGGTGTTTGTCAGGTGTACTCTGTGCTGACTGCACAAGACTTATGAGGAGCAACTGAGGGGAATTGGGGTTGTTTAGCCTGGAGATGAGGAGTCTCAGGGGAGACCTCATTGCTCTCTACAACTACACAAAAGGAGGTTGCAGAAAAGAGGGTGCCAGTCTCTTTTCTCAGGTGACAAGTGACAGTAGGCAAGGAAATGGCCTCAAATTGCATCAGGGGAGGATTAGATTATATATTAGGAAGAATTTCTTCAAGGAGAGGACGGTCAAGCATTGTAATGGGCTGCCCAGGAACGTGGTGGAGTCCCCATCCCAAGGGTATTTAAGAGATGTTTGGATGTGTGGACATGGCACTGGGGGCACGGTTCAGTATTGGGACTCAATATGTCAGGTTGATGGTTGGACTTGATGATCTTGAGGGTTTTTTCCAACCTAGACGATTCAATGATTCTATGACTCTGTGATGTTTGTCCTCAGCGGGTGGATGCTGCAGGAACATGAAACAAGGCAGTTTGTTTGGCAGAGCAGAGCTGGGGAGGAGTGTGTCAAGATGCAGACAGATCCTCTAACAGGGATTTTTGCCACAGGTAAAAATACTACTTAGAGATGACAAAGAGCACACGTGCACTTTGCAGGTTAAAAATGTGTGTCTGTAATATCATCACTCTAGGGTGCTTATAAACATCCTGCAGAGCCCAGCTGAAATTTATGGTATATGCAACAGAGTACTAAGGCATCATTGAACCACCAATGTTTTAAAAATCTGGCATCCCCTTTACTTGCAAGGCTGAACTGTTTTAAATTTATTTACACCCCACTATTTCCTTAGGGAACTGTTTTCCATAAACTAATGAGGCACTGGTGCAAGAGCTTCACTGTTATTCCTGGCAGAGACCATTTCGACTCAGAGGCATACTTCACCTTTTTTTTTTTTTTTCTTCAGTAGCCCAGTGCAAATAATAAATAGGAGGAAATACATCATGTTTTTTAATATGGGGGCCAAGTTACAGGACCGCAAAAGGTTAAACAAAGCAATTACAAGTTGAAATCTATGATATCTCACTTGTTCCCACAATTTTTCATGTCTTAACTTTTCATGTATTTCAAAATTGCATGTCCACTTTGTTGGTCAAACCACCAGCAATCAAAAGGGAAGTAATAAGATCATTATTCCTCATCGTGCCCAAAAGGCTGAGCGTGCCATACAGTGGATCTTTCACTTCACATTTGAGATACTAAAAGTCTGTGTGCTGAAACATGCAGGGCTTTCTAAGCAAGGGATTAATTAAATTCTCATTTAGGTCCCTCTTCTTAGGGATCGGTAGATGTAATATGTTATCTTTAAACTTAAATGATAGGTGTACTTTTACTACCATGATCATTTCCACTTATATCAGTGACAGTTGATTGTGATGGGAAACTTAAGCATATATGTTGGTTTAAGGTCAACTTTTAGAAGCAGAAAATCCAAGGCCTTCACTGTTGAGTGAAGATTATGTGAAGGGACTGTAACGTGTACACCCAAGTACAAAATTGCATCCAATTTGCAAACTAGTGGTCATCAGTATATGTAAAAATATGCAGTATAGAAATCAAAACCTTGTCTTACATAACCATTTCAATATGCACATCAACTATTCACATCTTTTCACTAAGGCCCATAAACATGTAAAACTGATTTAGCAATGAGGGGAAGATGGTTATTATGGGAATGATTACAGTTGATTGTTAGAATATTGAGTACTTTGCATTATCATATTTATTTGAAAATGTCAAAACGTGTGTCTGTGATTAATCTTAAGGAATAAATCTCTTCCCAATTATGTGTGGAAATATTCACATACAGACATTTCTCTGCCTGTGTATGTTGGAGGCTGGGCATGTGTTCCTCCTTGGGCATCTAAAGCCAGCTGCCTACTTTAGGGTCTACATCTCCTCTGTGGTCACCAGGGAGAGAGAAGTGAAGGCAACCAGCTGCTCTGAAGATGGGCTCCTGCTCCCAGTCTGCTTGCAAGGAGGATGGAGTGTTGTGAAAATGATGGTAGGTGGGAATGATGTAATTTTCCCAATGCCAAACAACAAATGCATGAAAGCTCAGACCAGAACCTGAATGTCCTGGTTTGCCAGTCATGTACTTTAAGTAAAAGACCAACCTTCTCCCTGAAGAGAAGCAGAGGTCATTATTAAACACAGGAGAGATCATTTACACAAATAGTGATGAACTATGAAGTAGGATTTTTTCCCCCCATCCATATCATTGTTTAGACACTGAGGGGAATATACTCCTTTATCAGTAAGCATTCCTGCCCTTGTGAATGTAGAGCAACCAAGCCTGGCAAATGTGAAGGGTTCAAACACGGGAAGTCCTTGCATGTTTTTTAAGCAGAGATGGCTGAGAGAAAGAAATCCACATGAAAGCAAGGCTTCAGTTGATCCAGTTTCTACAGAAAGGCTTCTTTCTCTGCCCTATCTGTCCCTTGTGGCATCAGTAAGTTGGCTCTTATATGAATGTATGCTGATACTTTCCTGTTAATAGCCCCTTGTTTGCAAAATTTATTTTAATAAAAAGAACCTCAGAGATGAGATAAGCGTTAAGGCAAATTCTAAGAATTAAAAAGATTTTATTTCAGAAATATATGATGATTCTTGAAGCTCAAAGGTATTGATAGTAGGTGTAGAAATTGATTATGTTCATCATATTTTGACTTGATCATTTATATATTTTATCTCTGAAACATTAATCTTGCAGTAAACTAGAGTATTTTTTCACACTGAGATTTGCTATTGCAAGATATCTGGGAATTACACTCTAAAGAATACAGTGGCAAGTATCATTTAATTTGAATGAATTAGAACACAATATACAGAGAGTACTGTTAATAAAAAAGAGTTCAGATTTCTGATACGTATCACTAGATCTTTCTAATCCACCCTGGTAGCCCAAGTTTACATTTTCCATGTGAACTTTTTCTTTCTTAAATCTTAGAAGGTGATGAGGTCCCTCGTTTGTAGAGCAATTCAGACTTTCCATTTCTTTATTATGTGTGCATGACGTAAAGCGCTTTTATGCAAAACGTAAATAATGGCTTTCAGATATAAGTGGTCAGATTTGTAAATTTAAATATTATTATATATTTATGACTGCAGCCAGATTATTTGATAATGCCTGTCTCTGTCTACTCTCACAGAACGCGTGGGTGTTTTCTTTTCATTTTATGATGCTGCATTGCATGTAAGTGTGTAAGCAGTTGAAAATACACTCAGAGACGTATAGGCATGGTGAAGCCTGCACTCATTGCTTAGAGCAGGGGGACAGGCCCCCAACCTTGAGCATGCTGCTGACAAAATTTGCCACTGATTAGGGACAGAAATGTATTTTTATGCTAAATGTGCTGAATATGTCAGGCAGCACACTTGGCACCTACAATTACAGACACTTATCCCTGTCACTAGGTACTGAAATGCCAGTGTGGTGTTTTAGGAAGACCGAGAGCTCCAAAAGTCTTCCTAAAGGAGAAGTGGGTGGGCAAAAACAATGGTGAAAGTCACAGCAGGACCCACTCCCACCAATCCTGCCTCATTGTTGGGTGCACACCGGTCCTGATATGTGCAGTGTGTGATGTTCCCTCTCCTCTGCTCTGCTTCTGATCAGAGATGTAGGAGGCAAGAGGAGAGAGCCCCTCTTCCTTGTGGCTTTGGTGTTCCTTTGGACATAAATGTCTGACTGTAGCCAGAGGAAAGCCAAGGGAGAGTGAAGATTTTGGGGTTATTTAGGGAAAAAATGCCTACTTCCCAGACTTACCCAGATCTGGCCTGAGTCAGAGTCACTCACTGTGTCTCTGCATACCCGTCAGCGTGCTTATTTCTGGTTCTCAACCATCATCCACTCAGACTGATAGCAGCACGGTCAGAAAACAGGGTTTTTGGTTTCTTTGTAGCCTCAATCCCGTCCTGTTGGGCATAGAGTGGGGCAGCACCATGGTGAGTAGGGGATTCGTGGCATCCAGCTGTGCTCCGGGGCCAGCAGCCGCCTCGGTGGGACATCAGGGCTGGGCTGCACTGGGAGGAGGAGAGCACCTTTGGGAGATTTATTCCCCGACTTAGACCCTCATAAATATTTTTTTCCTTACCTTTGCAGAAAAGCAATTCAATAAATCACCAGAAAATGCCTCATACGCTCAGAAGGAAAAATCATTACCTGCACGTTTTCTGCATGCGTACAGCATCACATCTACATTACAAATGTCACAAACATGTCTTAGAATCAGACTCCTTTATTTTTTCCAGATGGCAGAAAAGCAGCTCTCTACAACTGTTCCTTGAAACATATTTCTATTTAAATAATGGCGCTCTGCCGAACAATGATACTGGTAAACAAAAAATGCGAGAGACTTAGGCCCACTTTGCACCATTTTAACTGACTGCCCGAGACACAGAGAAGTGATGAATTTTGCTTACAGACACTGACTTTTCTTTGCCTTATGGTGTAACTGATGCTCATGAAAATGTTGTTATCTGATGTGGCAGCGTTTTCTCCTCCCAGAATAAAGCCTTCATAAGTAGTCTAGATTTTTTAATTCAATTTGTTTATATTTGGAAACAAAGTAGTGCTGAGCTGGAGAACCAGAACTTTGAATGTTCAAACTCCTGAGGCTTTTTATTTCAGTAATTCAAAACTTGAACATGTTAAGAAATCTGTTTGAATGCAGCTTTTCCTACATAGACTTTTAATGCTGGCAAATCGGAACTTTCTGAAAAAATTATGCTCCAGTTGCCTCCACACTTGACATGAGGAGTGTCATTGAAACCTGTTGCAAATAAAGTATATTTCTCTGCAAAAATTCTGATGATTTATCAAGGGATTTATCAGAAACCACAGTCAGAAACAGATTGTAGGCCTGCCTCTAACAGTTAGAGGATGACCAACTAACATTTCCTGAACAAAACACAGGACAGATCCTCAGCGGGTACGATGCAGAGAAGGTCAGACAACAAGCCTGGGTTTTGTATGCAAATACCAATCTGCTGAAATCCAGGTTTCTGCCAGGCTGCTCAAACTAGATTCAACCAGAATAAAATTGCTGGCTAAAAGCTGAGAGAGAAAGAGACCCTCACTCATCTGCTGTTGAGAATTTTATTACAGAAACAAAAAACACTGTGGGAAATTCAGAGGAAATGAAACATCGCATGGCCTTTGCAGCAAATAAGCCACCTGTAGGAAGCCTCCTTCCCAGGAATCTCTGCTGAAAGGTAAATTTATTTAAGAAGATAGACTTCACTATGTTGTCACAAGCCATAGTGTAACTTCCACTCAGAGAAAGATTTAAAATGCCAAATGTGCTCACTCTTGCCTTAGCAATGGCATGTTGTGCCAAAGAACTGAAAGCCAGTTGGCTCAGAGAGAAGGGGTACAGTACAGCATCACCCTGGGGAGAGTGAAGTGTTCAACCCCAAAGACCCCATTTACCACAACGACCCTACCCCATGTCTGCACAGAGCAGTACAGCTATGTGGAGTATGTAGTTAAGAAAGCAAGCACATACCAAGACATGTATGTCATGTGGACTTGTATTCATTTTATGGTATTTTGGAGGAAATATGCATGCTGCAGGACACTGTGCTTCTCTTTGCAGTTTTGTTGGTCAGCTGGGAGGTTATTGCTGTGCTGTATCACATCCTGCTTGTGTCCTCCTGCAGCTGGATGGGAGATGTGGGATGAGGGTAGGATGATCAAAGGGATGAGTTTTGGACTGGCCTGGGGCATTGGTGAGGCCACCTCACAGTGGGCAAAAGCCCTGCTGCCCACTGGGGCACAGTCCCCTCACCACTGGGGTCAGTCTCTGACTGCTCTGCTTCATGTTTTCCTCTTTCTCCCTGGACTCTGACTTCTACCACAGCAGCAGCTGGGGATGCTCAAGCATTTTTACCTGTGTGTTGTCTGCAGGTGGATGTCCCTCTGACCACACTGGTGCTCTGGCCACCTGAGGCCACAGCAAGCTGTCCTTAGCAAGCAGGGAGCTGCACAAATGATGCTGGGGTGGGCTCTCATGAACAAATTTTCCACCTTTCTTTCACATTTGGGTTTCTCCTGATCTGCTGCATTAATGTAGGATTGTGAGAGGAGAACTGACCACTCCCTTAGGGAAGAAAGGTTGCATTTCCAGCCACAGGCAATTCCCATTAGCTTTAGCAAAGTCTTCTTGTGGTTGACTGCCACAGGATTAGGCCACATTAATCTCATCTTTCCCCATGTGGGCTTTAAAACACAGAAATGAAAACAGTTGGGAGAAAATACTGGCCTTCCGGGGAAAGGACAGGTTCTGCCTGTTGGTCCCAGAGGGAACGTATAACACCAGGGTTAGTGTTACTAAGGAGTGGTTTAGTGAAGCTGGCTGGACCCAAGCTGGCCATGGTTGTGCACACAGGAATAGCATCCCAGTGAGTATGATGAGTGATGTTTGGGCATCTCCTGAGCCAGGAGAAACTGTTCAGTAAGAAGAGGATGCCTCTGCAATGCAGCTGTCTGTTCACTTCTCTGGCAAACGACTTCAGGTGGTCTTGCTTGAGGATAATATTGCCTACTGGTTTATAATGTGGTTGCTTCAATAGAAGACATTGCAAGACAGACAAGTTGCAGTGACATCTCTAACTTAGCTCCAAATCAATGACAATTTTGCTGCTCCATGTTTTGCTTCCTGGCATCAAATGGTCAGTCTGTGGAAACACACAGAATTGTTTTGCTTTGTCGCTATAATCAAATAGATGATCTTTTATAGAAAATGTAAGTAGATCATGACTTAACTTGATTAACGTATCACCCAACTAAACCAGACTAAAAGGCTGAGATGCCAACATGAGTCCAAGTCCATTACCTCTAAAGGAAGGGTGTTAAGGGAGCACTTGCAGTCCATGTGCCTGAATGCATCAAGGCAATAGACCAAGGGATACGGCAATATACAGGAAATTGTATCTTCTTACGCTGCTTTTCCAGGTGTCTATACAGGTGTCATCTGTTTACCCTGGGCACTCATTTTGGCCAGTGTTGATTGTGCCGGTCTTGTGTTCCACATGAAAGGCCCTGACGTGTTTTCATTAACCCTGCAGAATGCAAAGGTCTTTTCAGCATTTGCAAAGTGTGTAGAAAGCATTTTCTTCTGTTGTTCACTCCCTGCACCTTCCCTGAGAACCTGTCTGTTCTGCCTGCTACAGCAGATCGGGTGTCCTGGCATTAAAAATGTGCCATTCCTGGGCCTGCAGCCTGGAGGCAATGCAGCAGCTCTGCTGCTCCCACAGTCAGGCCAGGCAATCACTTTCTCAATCTGAATCAGCTCTATTTTAAAGCAGTTTGCATTCTTCAGAAGTGTGTGCCAGAACCTCACTGCCATCTGATAGCTAAAGCCTTTTAATTATCTTCATTAGTGTGTTCAGGGCTAATTTTGTACCAGCTCATTCTTGTATTAATGCTATCTTTTAATCATCTTGTTCACTCCAAGGTCTTTACTGTCTCTGAATATAAAGTAATATTTTTATATCTGTTATCAGATTTTCCCCATTTTTCTTCCCTGTTGATTTGTAGCTCTGCTTTGTATTGGTGTGTGCTTTGTATTGGCTGTGGCTTGCATCCAAGTAAATGGCACTGCTCTGCAAAAGTGTTTGGCTGGTGTTCCCAAAACTAACACAAAACACTGGTCAAACACTGCAAACACATAAAGGTGTTTTACTGGAAAAATCCACACATCTGTCTTCAGTCTCTGAGATCCCTGGGGATGAAAACGTGACACAATTATCTTCTATATCTGCTTATTACAGCAGACAATGACAATATCTTAGTACTGACCACCCTGACAGGCACACCACCAATTCAGTAGAGTTTGGTATTTGCCTGCCAGTACAAAGGATGTCCAGACTAAGTCTGTACTAGAAAATTAAATAGTGGGGACATTTCTGGACAAAGACTATAATCACCTGTACTGTTATATAGTTTCAGGCATTTTTTTGACAACATCCTCCCAGACGACTCCTGGACTTGGTCAGGGATGATACAGAATCCGAGTGGCTAAGGCCAGCAGGGCCCTCTGGAGCCACCTGTGCCCAAGCAGGGACACCCAGAGCAGGGTGCCCAGCACCACGTCCAGGCGGCTGCTGAAGGGCTCCAAGGAGGAGACCCCACAGCCTCTGGGCATCCCGTGCCAGGGCTCCGTCACCCGCACAGCACAGAAGGGCTCCTGGTGCTCAGGGGGAGCCTCCTGGGGGCCAGGTTGTGCCCAGGGCCTCCTGTCCTGGCACTGGGCACCACTGCACACAGCCTGGCTCCGTCCAGGGGTATTTCCAGCTCTGCCCTTCTTATTTTGCCTGTTTGTCCATCTGCCTGCCAGGGAGTGCTCCCTGTTGAGCAGCACTGAGCTGAGGTAGGCAGCTCTTAAAGACACGTCAAAGGGGCAGCTCAAGAGGATCAGTGGTGTAGGGGATGGGAATGTGGCGTAATGGTGGTGTTGAAAATTTAGGGAATAACAGTGCTTGCTGGATGGAGAAGGGAAGAAAAGGAGGAAAATGGGGAATCTGAAAAGGTAACAAATTAGCACAGAGTGCTATACATTATCAATGATGAACAGGAAATAAAAGGTTGCATTCAACAAATGTATAATTCATTTGATTCAAATGTCCTATCTATTTACACCACAACTTATTTATTTTACATTACTATTTATTTATTTCCTAGCTTAATCCTGGAGTTTACTGTTACCTGGGCTGGAAGGGGTGCTGATATCCTGAGGCAAAAGCACGGTCTGCAGCTTATCCATCTGCCAAACCCCCCAAATATTGTTGATAGAAACCTGTCTGTTGATAGAAGTGAGAGCCTGCTGGAGTTCTTGCAGCTACACTGAATCGTTTGCTCTTGCAATGAGCCAAATGGTGTAGTCAGGAAATACCACAACACTAAACGAGGCTATTATGATAGAGGGGAGAAAGCATTTTTCTGGATCAAGTATGACTTGCCCCATCTGTTTTGGTAACAAGTTCTTATTTAAGGTTTATTATAGGAGATGCCTATCCATTTCATGAGACGATGCCGGATTAGTTGTTCCTGGAATGACCATTTCTTTTTCTTGTATAGTTTAAAATAAAAGACGTAATGATTCATGAAAAGTGCCAGATTGACAGTGCTGGAGATAGAAATTTGCTGTTTGAAGAGTAGGTGAAAAATGACCTCATGGCCAATGTGTCTTAGGTTTGATATAGAAAGGACATCTGAAGTGGTAAATGACAGCTGAATCCCTCAGTCCCATTGATGCTGTTTTTTCCCCCCAAGGTTTTCACCTCCAACCACATCTCTTAACTGGAAAAACAGTGGCATTAGCATTTTTTGACTGCCTCATTAATACATTATACTGAGATATGCACCCAAGCAATCACATTCATCTAGCTAGACAATTATTTAAACACAGACTTCTCACCTATGGTCAAAGGGTGTTTAGTTTTAATTCCTCAAAAGTTTCCTAGCCCCCTAATGCAGTATCAGCTCCTACATTGCTCCAACACTTGTGCTTGTTGAAAAAGATACGGCACCATCTGTGACCAAAGGCCTCTGCTGCAAGGAATTAGGGCAGCAGGTGAAATTCCTGGATCTCTACACATCATTCAGCAGAAAAGTTCTGCACTGCAGAGTATAGGCAAGTTATAGTCACCCCACTGTCTAAAGGTCTCTGAGATGTGCCTTCTCTGTATGGACTATGCTTACAGCTTGATCATTGGTGTGCATGGAAATACCCACAACTGCCCTCTTTGTCCTCAGTCCACCTCTACCCCAACTTTCTTCCCTTCTCCTGGCCTCCTTCCTCACCTGGAGGGAAGTCTTGCAGAACACCCCAAGGACTTGAATTCACTGCTCCAAGCTGTCATCATCAGCTGACTATCCTTTGGTTACAGGTAGCATTGGCTCCTCTTCCTCCACTTACTCTCTCTCAGGCTGTTTAGTTCCTTCCTGGGTCACAAAAAACATCCCTTACCCATCTGGCTGCCACCCCAGCCATCCCCATTTTTTTATACCCTATGAAAGCCAGCTAAAGCTAAGCAGAGGTGGCATGCTCTTATTTCTTTAATAAATGTCAGTCAAGACCCTTTACAAGAATAAAAGTCACTCCTTGGAGGTTTTTAAACTTTCCAAAAATAGCCTTCAAAACTCAGCCAAAGTGCATGCAGCCACAATTTCCATGGAAAGCACCATCAGGTGGAGGAGGCTGTGCCAGCCAGCACGCACACAATGGCTGTGCAGTCCCCTCCTCCCTTCTCACCTCAGTAGATTTTCCAGGGACAGGGAAAAGGGAAGGGTTGGACTCTGAAGTGGCATCATACCTTCTGCTCACGAGGAGATCACCAAAGCTTTCATAAAGTCTTTGACAAAGCCCTCCACAAGAGGATACTGAAAAAACTCGGCAGTCACGGAGCAAGAAGAAAAGTTTTGTAAGAAAAACAGCTGATTTTAGACAGGCTGGAAGAGAAATAGGTGTGGTCTGTAGAGTATTATTGCTTACGATACTTCAGAAAGAGGTGATCAGTGAGGGGAGGTCTTGGATATGAGCAGGGTTACTGTGTACACAGCACATGGACCAAAGAGTCGTGGTAAATGGAGTCAAGTCCAGTTGGAGGCCGGTCACTAGTGGTGTTCCCCAGGGCTCGGTGCTGGGGCCGGTCCTCTTGAATATCTTCATCAACGATCTGGACGAGGGCATTGAGTGCACCCTCAGTAAGTTTGCAGATGACACCAAGTTAGGTGCGTGTGTCGATCTGCTCGAGGGTAGGAAGGCTCTGCAGGAGGATCTGGATAGGCTGCACTGATGGGCTGAGGTCAACTGTATGAAGTTCAACAAGGCCAAGTGCCGGGTCCTGCACCTGGGGCGCAATAACCCCAAGCAGAGCTACAGGCTGGGAGATGAGTGGTTGGAGAGCTGCCAGGCAGAGAAGGACCTGGGAGTGATGGTGGACAGTCGGCTGAATATGAGCCAGCAGTGTTAGGTTAGAGGTTGGACTCGATGATCTTGAGGTCTCTTCCAACCTAGAAATTCTGTGAAGTCTGCACTTAGACTACATTTAAAATGACCTTTGATCATTCATAAACCAGATCCCAGAAGACAGGTCTATGATGTCCTTGACTAAATTCCCAGTGTCCCATACCAACCAAATGAAAATCCTGTTTCAAAAGAGGATGCTTTTATACTACAGGAATGATGGGCACAATAAGGAGAAGGAAACATGTCTTCATTATGCATGAAATGATGAATCTGAACTGGAATTGGTGGGGCAATATTGTCTCCAGTCAGTTAGTGAGGGCCCAAAATGATCTAGCTTGTTTACTTACGTAAATATTGACAGTAGAAAGAAGAAATAACAAGGATATAAGCAAACCACTAAAAAGAAAGAAGTCTCTTACAAACATTATTCCATTACTTTGGTACCACTGGGATTTTCAAGAATTTCTTCTGAAACACATTGGAAAGTCTCAAAAGAGACACTGGACTAGGCAGATTGTGGCTTGTTGTTGGAGAGCAATTCTTGTACCAATGGGAGATCTTCAGTAAAGCCTGACATGGTACAGGCTAATGCCAAAGCTTGAACAGGCAGGATGAATTAATCAAAGATGAATATGTTGGTTTCAAAGAGGAAAATACTCCCCCACCCTCAAACTGATGCTTTCTATAAGCTCTAGGGTGTTCATGGCTCTCAGGTTAGTAAGGTACAGCTGAAAGATCAAGTTCATAGAAAGGAAAACTATAATTTTTCATGGTTTTTCTCCTGCGTGTGCATACATTGCTATATGAACGTGTGTGCATACAAGTACAGTCCGTACTTTTTGCTGAGACTAATGGAGCTGGTGTGACAGATTCAGCATCTGTGAGTTTCCCAAATTACCACACCTGCAGAAAAAAAAGGTTGTTTGATTCCTTCCATCCATCCCTGGTGTCAGACTTGTTTCACACAGCTCAGATCTTTCAGAGGCATCACTTAAGGCAGTTGTGACTGGGATGAAGTGTGGGGGACACCGAGAGGGAATGTTTTACAGAAATGAAGGGCTTCAGGGAAAGGATTGGAAATGGAAAAAGAGCCGTGATGGACGGCACTTCTCTAGCTGTCAGATGCAGCTTGGAAGTCAACCAGGATGTCTACAAAAAGCAGTTTTTCATATCCTGGTGACTAAGTTCTCCTTTTTTTTTTTTTCTCTCTGATGGTTTTAAAAGTTTTTTAAACTTCACTAATACACACACACAAAAAGAGAGCTAGGCAAAAAAAAAAAAAAAAAAAAAGTCCTTTTTTTGTACACAAAGTTTTGTCTCCTACCAACCAGGGCAAATGTAAAATTGGTGCCAGCACTGAGAGAGTTGCACATGTAGAGAATATAAAGCTGACCAGAGCAGCTCTGGAAATCTTTTATTTATTTATTTATTTATTTTCAAACTCTGGTTTCTAAGATTATGGTTGTTATTATTATTTCTTATCAGAAGCCCTAGGCAACAGTGGGATGGCACTAGGCTTGGGAATTGCAACAGCAATTCCTGCCATAGACCAAACAGCCAAGGTGGGAGAATAGATAAAAAGTTTGCAACATGCAAGACAGAGATCAAACCATGTTAAGCATCAATGCAGAGGGATGAACATGTCTCTTGGATCCACCAGCCTCAGTTTCTCTTACCTACACCTTGCACACCTGAAGGTATCACCAGTCCCATCACCGTAGGTGCAGTTACCCAGGGGTCTGAGGCACCTGCTGTGTCCTGCTGCCAGGAACGAGATGCACAACCCAGCTGAACACCAGACTCTTCTCTAGGTGACTGCACTGAAGATAAGAGTTTCAAAAACTGCTGTTGCTAAAAAGAAAAAAAAATATTTTTTCTTCTGTGAGGATTTCTTTTTCACCTGATTAGTGACAAATCCACACATACTCCAGTGACCCCTTGGCTGCTCCACCTGCTCAGGCACATTACTGGGATTTCCAGCCAGGGATATAAGGCTTGGAGACATCTTAACCTCTTTTTGGCTCCTTCTCTTCACCACTGAGAGTTTGGATCTTCAGAGACCTCTTGGAGTTCAGAGTATATTGCCTTTCTTATCAGTCTGTTACATAAATGTCCAGTACTTTGTGTAGGATATCTTGATAGCTTCCTCTTCATTTATTTTTCTTTAGGACTTTTTTTTTTTTTTTTTTTTAATGCAGTTTTCTAGAAATAGATGACCTGCAGTGTGCCAGTTTTCCATGGGACACTCATTTTTTTATGGAATGAGGTTTGTAGGATTCAGACACATAAGGAAGAAGAAAATGCCCCTCCATCACAGCCAATATTGTCTGTGTTGATCTGAGATCACTTGCAGGACTTCTCCACATCCTGCAGCACAAACAGCTCTGAGAGGGATCTCCAGTGAGAAATTAACTGTCATGAGCAGGATCCAGAGCCCGGGACAATCCAGCTGGTTTCCAGCAGAACAAGCTTTTCCCCCTCACAAATGTGTTTGCCACTGAGGCCAAACATTTCATTGCTCTTGTCCCAATGGCAGCAGGAGCATGGCAAGATCCAGTGTGCTCCTCACATCCCCTGCTTCAACACTATTATGGTGTGATGTCTTCTTTTTTCCACCCAAAATATTCAGTCATAGACAAATGAAGAAACACTTTCTCAGCAGCGGATTCAGTTCTTCATGTGCTTCATTTTTTAACTATTTCAGACTTCTTGTTTTTCTTTCTTTCTTTTCTTTTAGCTCTGCTCTCCTGTGGTTGATACAGAAACAGAGGTGTCTTTTAACACACTTCCAGCAGGAACAATGCCCGCTGTGTGCACTCAGCAGTGCCCTCATCAGCCTGAGGATTGCAGAGGATGCACGAGGAGAGGACGCTCATCACAAGAAGAGGTCCCAGCACTTCTCTTTGGGAACACTTTCTGCTGTTGATATCAGTCAGGCTACAGTGCTCCCTCTTTTTCCTGGAGGAAGACCTGGTTCATTCTGCAAGGTATTCCTGTTATTGCAGTGGTCAGGGACCAGGCCATTGCTTATGAGGTTGCCAATAACCTAGGAACAAATAGACAAACTGAGAATTAGGCTAAAATAATTGAAACCTAACCTCATTCCAGAACTTTCTTAGTTTCCCATTCATGCAGGTGATGGCTGGGATGTCATAAGATGCTGAGTTGGCTCAGACTCCTGTGTTCATTTGTATTGGAGAGGCTGATGTGAAATCAGAAGATATCTGTCTGGAAGACCAGATATCTTGATGCTGTCTCTGGCAAGGTATGAAGTGAGAAACACAAAAAGCAGAATAAGATGAAATAGGAAGACTTTTTTCTACTTTTCATTGGATTACTGCAAGTGAACTCTACTCAAATTGTAACTTCTTAATACATCAGTGGGTATGTTTTGATTTTTGCTGCTCCTATTTGAATGTTATCTGAATGTCATTTTGCATCAGATTTAAGGCTCTATATAGGCAACATGTAGACTATATGTAGGTGACTTACCTTGATGTGATTCATAAAGTAAGTTGTTACAGAATATGTGGTTTAGTGTGCTTATAGAGCACCTGTAACCAAAACTCTTCAAGCCCCCTCTTTCGAGGAGAATCTGTAAATATCTTTTCAAAGTCCTGCTGTAATGTTTGCTTTTTATCCATTGGCTTAAAGGTGGTATTTGGATGATCTTTGGACATGATGCTTTTCTCCCTCAAAAAATTCAAATTCTAAAGAGGGCAAATGTAACCTGATGTCTGACATGACCTCCTCTCTCCATTTTTTTTTAAGAAAAACATTAACACTATTCATATACATATACATACATATGTATATATATATACACACCTACATATATGTTTGTAAATGTGTATAGGAATGCTTCCATCTATTGAATGAAATGATAGGGACATCACTGTGACAATTAAGTGAAGATCTAACAGAATGGTGTGGTTAATAGTGTTTTTATTTATTTTTTCTTTTTTCTTTTCCCCATACAGATACCTCCAGATGAACAGAAGATTGAATCATAGAATCACAGAATATCCTGAACTGGAAGACACCCGCAAGGATCATCGTGTTCATCTCCTGGCGCCACACAGGACCACCCAAAAATCAGACCATGTGTCTGACAGCATTGTCCAAATGCTTCTTGAACTCCAGCAGGCTCCGTGCCGTGACCACTGCTCTGGGGAGTCTCCTCCAGTGATTGAAAAGATACATGAACAGCTACTGCCCTGTCGTGGGGCTGGCAAGTAACACAAGCTTTCAGAAGAGCTTTTAGTTGAGAGTCTAGTCCTGAGCAGCAGCAGAGATTGGATAAACATATTTTTTTTTTTACTGATGGCCCCTTGAAATCATCATGAGCCATGTAGGCATGCTTTCCAATATGCTCCCCTAAATAAGAAGTTGATAAATAGCTTCAATCACACGTTTGTCCTGCAGGGACAATTTACTCTGGAATTTACAGAAGTGCGACAGTGGAGCTGGCTCAGGGCTTGGAACTGTTAAGCCATTTTGGTGTCAGAAAACCACATTGTTTTTATTGAATCAGACATGCTAAGCAAAGCTCTTTATATTGCTTTCCTGCAGCTGCAGTCAGTCTGTATGTTTGTGCAATAAGTGCACTGTCATCATCCATCAGAGTAGGTGTCAAGGAACATGAGCAGGCGAGACAAGCAGCCAGCTTTTACATCTCTTCTGGATCGGTGTCATATATAAACATATTCATCACTGACCGTAGGCCAATTCATATCTGCACGCAATGGACCTGTTCATTGTTCACAGCGTGGTCAGAGGGCTGTGGTCTGTGTGCAGCAGGAATCCACGGCTCCGTGGCTTTCTGAGACCTAAGGACGAGATTCTTTTTCTGCAAGAGACTGCTCACTCTTTTCTCCTCCGAGAAGTGACTTTCTCCATGCTGTCCTGATGAAGCTGAGCCCATCCAGTTCCAATTCATCATCAGTAAATTGTAGATAATCCGGGATCACCAGTGTAAATCCTGGGCTGTTCATGATCATCACTTCAAATATTTCTGCAGCATCCATCTAGGGCAAATTTGGGATTCCTCATAGTGATATTTTTAATAGTTCTACAGCTGAAGTGAAGAAAGGGATAAGCTTTGCATAGTCATATATTTCTAAAAAACAAACAAATAAACAAACAAATATAATGTTTGCATTCTTTTCAGAGATGAGACTTTTGTAAAAACTTGGTCAAATTTCATTCCAATGGGCAGAAGTACTTGCCTGATAAAAGCTGATTCTGTGCACAGAAAGTGGTATTTGTTAAAGTTTGTTTTCAGTCCCGTTGTGTTGATGCATTGCAGAAAGTCTTTTCCATGTAGCTTGAAAGTCTTTTAGAGAATCATCAGGATCATATTGGACAGCTAGGCTTCTTACTGAAAGTCATGAGCAACATTTTCTGAAAAACCACGTGGCTGCTGATATGAATGCTTTAGGGCAAATATTTAAAATGGGAAATTATTGCGTGTAACACATGCCATGTGGTCTCTGCTGTCTGCCTGCAGCTTTAGTTGGTGAAACACACTCTGAACAGCAGAAATATAAAACATCTTTGTGCATCAGAACAAATACTTGTTCAGCAGTGATGAGGTTACTGGATATCTGTCACCATGGCTTCCTCTGGCCTCCTTAAGGTCATGCAGGGATCAATATTTTCAGCCTTGTTTTTTTTTTCCCATGATTATTGGTGAAACCAATTTTATTACTGAATCTGGTCACAGAATCACACACCTCTGGAGGTTATTTGGACCAAATAAAACCTCTGGAGGTTATTTGGTCCAACCTCCTGCTCAAGCAGGGCCACCTGGAGTTGCCCAGGACCATCTCCTGGCAGCTTTTGAATATCTCAGTGTCATTGTTCCAAGCTCATTTTCTTAAGCTGTTGTGCTACAAGTCTTTCTCCCCTCAGTGGCAAGCATATATATATATATATTATATTTATTTGTCTTTGTGTCATGCTAGGTTAAATAGTTATTCTCTGCACAACCTTAGGAGTGCATCCCCAGGAGTGACCAGCCCATGCCCTGCGTGGCCATACCTGCAGCCAGCCAGGATGCATCTGAGAGCTGGTTCCTGTTTCTTCTTTCACCTCCTACCTTACCGCCGGTGTTTGGGCTGTTCCCCTTGCTGTCCATGACCAGCTTCCAGTTTTGCCCATCTCACTCCTTCTCCAGCCACCGCTGCAGCTTTACCAGCTAATTTCGCTTTGTGCTCTTCTTTTGCCTTTCCAGAACATAAGCAACTACCTAGTACCTAATTACTTGCCTCTGTTGAGAGAGCGGTAGCAGTACTGATGCTCAGTACTGAAGCATGTGTTTTTCCATACTGATGGAAGTGTTTTTCTATACTATACCTGTGTGGGCTTAACCATGCCAGCCAGCAGCCATATGTGACTCCTTGGGAGCAGAAAGTATAACAGAGTAAGCTCTGGTTTGCTGATTCCTGTACCAGCAAGTACATGCATTATAAGGGGAACATAAACAGAGCTTGTCCTGGCTATAGGGCAGCCAGGGAGATGCAGATGAACTTGCCAGAGAGCTGGCCTCCTTGGTAGATGCCTGGGCTATCAGCCAGGGGACTCAGGTTTAATTTACAGTTAAGTCATCTATGTTTATTTCTCAGAAAATACATATTTAAAAATTCTGAAATTCAAACATGGCTAAAACTCTCTACAGTAAACAGAGGTCTTTACAGGAAAGAATGTCTGCCAGCTTTGCTTTTTGTTCAAGCTGTAACAGATTAGAAGTTTATTTTATACCCAAGGCTTAAAATGATGCTTGAGACAGTTCTTCAAAAGGAGCTGCACATCTGTGGAAGCACTCGCCGGGTACTTCAGATAACGCTAAATCTGGGTCGGATGCCCCAGAGATCAAGTCAAAGAGAGAAGTGACTGTTTTGTTTTTGATATCTAACCCCCTACCCTTTCCCTTAAAATGGGTGACATTTCAGCTTCAGGCACATTATCAGTGGCCTGAGATCAGAATAGCTGTCAAGTACTTTCAATTTGGAATAAAAAACCAAACAAGCGATTGAGGTCATGAGTTAAAAATGTCAAACATGCTGTTAAGGTTCCCATACCTCGTTGTTCTCCCACAGAGTGGAAGCTGTGATGTCTCCCTGTATAAATTGTACATCATGGTGGTGAAGGAAGCTCCCACACCCGCCAGCCACTACTCAAGAGGATGCTTCTGCTGTGTAATTACTTGAAAAATGGGAGTTTGAGGTGGACAGGGAGGTAAACAGGACAGACTGCCTTCAGCAGAGTTTGCGCCAACCCTCACATGATGGGAACAAAAGAGCTTCATGCAGTATGTTGAGCCTCCTGTGTCATGCAGCGCAGAACATCTTGGTGCAGAGGAAAATTTCATTTTGCACTTCAGGGGTCTAGATTTTCTAACCAAACTTTCCAAGTTCTTAGGCAAAAAAGAGAGTAAAAAAACCCTGAATTTTGCCTTAATGATCATTTCTTCTCAAGAAGGCATTATTAGGAATCACAAAGTGTTTTTTGATGTTGTTGCTATTGTTTTATTTTTTTTATTTTTATTTTTATTTTTTCCCATTGAAGCAGCTTTTGGAGTTTAGCTGAACCTAAGAGTCCATTTCTGCTGGTCTTGGTCCCTCTGGGGTGCTCTGTATGTGAGCCCTGAGGATATATGTCTCCTAAAGGTCTCCAGCACAACCTTCTGACCTAACAAATCTCAGTCCCCATGCTCTGAGCTCCTTTCTTTGAGGACCCTGGAGGACTGCTGTTGTTTCTTTCCCATCTGTCTGCATTATAAAAAATCAGATTTTTTTTTTCTTTTCTTTTACACATCTATCCATCTTAACTCTTCCCAACCTAAGTGTGAGGAATCAAGGGATCTGGGATCTGTTAACCTGTTCCAAGCAGCCATTGCAGCTGTTAGACTCCCTGTGATGTGCCTTCAATGTGAGAAGTCTCTTCCCCTTGGAGAAGCATCACCCTGTCATGAAGTGTTTCAGGACTGTCAGCATCATTCCCTATTCTGGCAGCCAAACAAGACTTAGCAGATCTTCATGAAAATCATTTCCTTCTGTTCACAAGCCACGAATGAAGACACTTACCAAGCCCCACACAGATCTTCCACAGCTCATACGTGTTTCCATCACAATCCTTGAAGGGATGTTAGACAAAAACTGCCTGCCAAAAGTAAGCTGATTGTCTGAACACCCCAAATCTGTATGCATCTGACTGCAGGCTCAATACAATGAGCTTTCTGATTCTCTGAGGAAGTGAAGGGAGCTGAGGGGTAGTCAGCTCTCCACCCCACTGCAGAGTCTTGAAGGGCTTTGGTGGCCTGAGGCTGGTTTAGGGATCGCAGAACCCAGCTCCAGGGTTCATTGGGTATTCTTTCCATAGCCTTTCCCTGTCTCTCAGGAAAAGTGGAAGTATGGTTTGCTCTCTCTTAAAATCCTTTATTTTTCCAGTCCTTTGTTTTTCCTCTTTTCCCTTTATTTTTCTGATAGTTTATAGAAGCAGGTTTGAGGAGGCCTTATAGCTAGCTGTAAGGGTAGATGTGCAGTAGCAGCACCTTGCCTGGACGGGGTACTGCGTAGGATGTGCTGCAGCTCCCTCTATTGATTTTCCAGCAGCTGTCAGCAGGAAGTTTGGGCTCTCCAAGTCCTTCTTGTGCTCTGTGTGAATGCCCTGGTAATGATACTCACTCAGTGTAATGGCTTCATAGGCTCTGGGGAGGGACTCCTCACATCTGGTTATTGACACCTTGAAGTCAGGCAACTCATCTTGTTGCTTGGCCTCAGCAGAGACAAATGGGTACCTCCGGGCTCATTTGTTTGAAGTGTCTTAGACATTAGGATAAGTTGTCCTCAGGAGGAGACCATCACTCTCCATTTCTTGTAGGTTGGATGTTGATTCTGTAGTCAAAGAGGATCCCACAGTAGATAACTTTTTCTGGCTGATCTCTTAAGAAAAGATTTATTGACTTTTTGTTTGTTTGCTTTCTTTTCTCTAACATGAAAGAAAATCTGCTTGAAGTAACAGATATACTTATGGACTACACAGTCAGTATGTTCAAATGCTAAATTAGAAGCTATGATCAAGCTTAGTTTAGTTTTTGGCCCTGTTCATCAAACTACAAGATGTTTATTTTTTCTTAGCTTTCCTATATTTTTGCTACAAACAATTTAAGAGTTTATGAAATCTTAAATTCATATCCTTAGATTCAATTTTGTTTCTGAGCTGTTAACAGGATTACCACTCACCTGAAAATGTAGAAATTATACCATAAGCCCACAACTTCAGATATCAACTCAAATATGCTTCTTCTTAGGAAGAAAGAGATTCATTACCTTGCAATAGTAAAATGAGAAGGTAGAAAGAGCATAAGGTGTTCAGAAACTGTGGCAATGGGGAACTAGGTATGTGCTCACAGAGAGAAAGGAATGCAGCTATATGTGCAAATACGTTTGCTATGCCAAAGAAGCTACTGTTGCTGTACTGTAATAGTAACACAAATAATAAATATTATAGTAAAGGCTATTTTTGTTGATGGACTCAGCAAAAGCTCACAAGATGTAGCCTTGCTGAAGAGATTGTGCTTAGGCCTGTGAGACACATCATCTCACAAGGAATAGGGAATAGTGCTCGTAGTAGGGAATATTAGGGAAAAAAGAGTTGTTAATAGGCACCACCTTGCACATATCTGGAGACCGCATCTTAGTGGGGATGAGTAAGAAGAGGTGAAAACTGGTTTTGAAGTGTGTTTTGCTCTCCTGCTCACTGCAAACACAGTGAAGAAAGCTCTCCTGCTTTTCCTGTGGGTGCTTTCCAAAGCCTTCCCTCTTCACTAAGGCTGTTGAGGAGGATAGGGCTGTTGACTGTAGATATAGCAGTGGGCAGCTCTGTGCTTATGATGGGATTCTGAGTTTATTAGGAAGTATTTAATCAGCTACAGAAGTCACTTCCTATGGTTTGCAGAGACATTCTTACACATTTAATAGGTGCAATTTTAAATGGGGTGGCATTGCCTTGCTTGGTGTCCCCCTACGAGTCCCATGGGAGCTGTGGGACAGAGCAGGGCTCTGCAGAGGGTGCTGCGGTGTGCAGAGATTTGTTTTGTCAGGCTGTCAATCAGCCTCATTGCGTGGCGTGCACGTGGTTTGCAGTAACACAGCCTTGGCAGATTTGGCAGCTGGGTTAGGTCTGGTTAGCAACCAGAAGATTTTGCTCATTTTGTTGCTAGCTGTGGCTAAATCTTAAAAGTGGTTTTGTTAACCATCTGTTTTAGGATGTAAATACAGGATAAAACCGATCCAAACTACCCTGATTTTGCTTTGCTCAAACCAAAACCAACTGTAATTTTGGTTATTTTTGTTTGAAACCAGACAACTTTATCTCCTTCCCCCTGACTCTTATTATTCAGATGAATGGGACCTAGATGCAAACCACTGCTGGTTTGGGATTTTAAATCCAAACCCACACAATGAGGTTTAGCAAAACCAAAACCACACCTCTTGCTGCCCCACTAAAAACAAGATAAAGACACAGAAAACTGTAGCAATTACCGCTGTGCTTAAAAAATCCACATGGTTCGTGGAAGCATAGGAATAGTAAATTAGCATCCTCTCTGGTGGAAAGAGAGCCCTGTGACTGAAGCCTGGCATTTCTCTCATTTTGTGTTAATGTTCTCAGCAGGGAATTAGTGGTTTCACTGGCCTTTTGATAATCATAATTGTTTTCAGCTATGAAATGGTTTTCCGAGATGATCCCTTCAGTACAATGAAGAACTATTTTATTCTTCAAAGCTACAAATAATTGATTTTGTCTAAAAATGTCAAAAATGATTAAGAATTGGAAGCAGACTTTGCGAAGAGTGTTTCAGATCATGAATTATCCCTATTTTTTTCATGTGCGTGGTCACTGATTCCTTCTGCGACTTCCTTGTATTAGCTAGCTTTATCCACAGTACAAATGTTTGACTCATCTTTATTAGCAAGCACACTGTACGCTCGTACAGTCTAGCTACAATAGTCAATAAATATTACTCCTTTTGCCCGTGCAGAGAAGAGCAAGCAACGCTGCTGCTAATGGAGTGCCAGGTTTTGGCTGGGCTACAAAACCCATTAAAATGGCAGAGCCAAGACAGTGACAATATTTTGGCATGATTTCCCTGTGGTCAAAGTGACCCCATATATCATTTTCTGTATTTATTTTTCTATATGTATACAGTCACCTCAATGACTTGGCGAGCTTTCTAGTCATGCCAGCCAAACCAGACCTTTTCTATTTGGCTCTACCTTCAAACTTTCTGGCGTGTCAACTTCTACTAGGAAAGCCAGCTAGCAGCAGAACCTCTAATCTCAGCTGGGATGTAGCAGTCTTTTTTTTTTTTTTCTTTCTCTTTTTTCTTTTTTTCTTTTTTTTTTTTTCTACATTCTTCAGGACACAGAAGGGAGAATCTGTTTATTTTTGCACGAGAGATACGTGGAGTAAAGACGATTAGAAAGAACTAAGCAGGAAGCAACAGAGTAGGTGTTACTTTTTAAACCAAGTAGTGTGTGAAATCTTTAAGCATAACAACATAAAACCACATCTAGTTTAAATCTGTCTAATAAAACCGGTTACTAGAAAGCTCTTGTCTGAAAACACCTGCTTGGTTTAGCTTAGGGATTTGTTGATTCTACATCCTTTGCGGAAGTGTGCAAGTAGTCATTTTTTTCCCAAGTTGCAAATGTATCTTAGTTTTGGGACAACATAAAATAACTCCTTCCACACATTTTCATTTGGGAGGAGCAGGTGTACCACTGCTGAATAATCTAGTGAGTCAGTAATTTTTTAATATCTATAATATTTATATTTGATATCAATCATTTAATATCTGTGATAGCAAAAATTAGTTCTGAAAAATGGCTCCACTATAGTTACAAAAATGGCAATTTGTTTGCAGTGTCTTAAGACTTGAAGAAAATAATGGAATCAAAGAATCGAAAATATTTCATATGTTTATAAGCAATACTAAACAACAACATAATGGAATTCATCTGGGTGCATACAATGTGAAGACAAATGAGGGCTCTCTCTTCCTGATTTCTGAATGCAACACCCAAGCTGCATAATTTCATAAGTATTTTGTGTAAGTGACCACTGACAGTCATCTGGTCCAACCTCCTCTTGGAGCTGGACTATTATGAACACCAGATCAGACTGGATAGAGCCATCTTTTAATATCCATTGAAAGAATGAAATTGAAATGACATTCTGGTGGTGTCCAGTTGTCCAACGACAGAGTAATAGTTTCACAAAAATCTTGTGAGATGCATAATTATTGCATATGATGTAAAAAAATGTAGGTCTGATTGCAATGCAGGGAAGAGAAATGCTTTGTTCCACCTTCGGAATGTGGAAAGAAAACCTGCATCCTGTCATATAATCAGTGGGATGTTCTTTAACCCTTTTTAGGCTTCATGGGTTCTTGGACTGTCCGTAAAAATATTGGTTGTATTTTTTTTTAATCATCTTCCTCATTCCCTGACTGTACCTAAAAGTAGGCAAATAGAATACACTGATACAAAATCTCTGAAATACCTGCTTTCCCACACCAGATATGCCCTGCTATCATTCAGCATGGCATAAGATTTGGATACCACCTGGGTCTGGAGCACCCATATTACAACTTAGGTGAGTTGCAGGTACTGTCCCCATGTGTGCTTACAGGCTGGTCAAAGTGAAGAAAAAAAAGTCAGCTTAAACTTCAGCAGCTATTGTAGCTCAACAGAGGCATGTTGACATAAAACACTTCTGCATTTCTTACCCCTTAAAAGACATGGGCTGATAAGACATGGGCTGGGTCATTCTCACACCATCCCAAAACAGTGAGAACTGTTGGAGCATGAGCCTCACTCGTGGATCTGCCACTTGCACACATAAACAACACAGGTGTGTTTGAGTTCATATTTTTCATATTAGGGTGGACTGCCCACTGTGAGGTTACAGAAAAAGAGAGCCAGTGTGCTCACTTGGGGGCACAGGCACAATTCATGTTCACAGTCCTTCAGATGGACACTGCTGCTCATCACAAGGCTCTAACTGGAGGCACAAGTCCTTTCAAGTCTTTGTTGCTTGATTTGTGGTAAACAACAGAGCTCTTCATTTCCTCCAGAACTGGCTGGTGTATTAGATAGCGAGGAAAGGTGCAGAAGTCCAAGCACCTGCTGCAAGGTCTTAACTTTTGGCATGGCCCTCAACAGAACCAATACTTTGTAAACATGACAATGTGCATGCAGGGGACACCACCCAGTGCTGTCACTCCTGCTGAACTGTAGCAGCATCTCTGATGTCCTCTGACCACCAGACAGAAGTGAGGTGATGAGCACTGGGCTCAGCCTTAAGAGCAGTGAATGTCTCAGGAGCTGTGGCTCCTCTAAAGAGTGACTTCCAGTGGCTGCAAACTGAGGGCCTTTTAGTGGGGTCAAGCCAATGTTAGGTGGTGTGGCTACCCTGGTGTTTTCATGGAGAAAAATAAAGGAACTTGTTCTCTAACCCATGACAGCAGCATGCTTCTGACATTAGACTAGAACGAACTGCATCTGTTCAAACCACCTGTGGGTCTAGCCTGTAATTTTCAGGATCACAGCATCCCGTTACAGCAAACCGCTCTGAAGATGGTTCAGATATACTGTCAAACAAAATTTGGACCAGTTTCTGTAACCAAAGTTAGAATGTTTATTACCAGTTAATTTGTACACATGCCTGTGGCTCTTATTCTTGGAAACAAGCTCCCTGGGTGACTGTGAAATGCTGCTATTTCTGATGCAAAAAAAAGTACATTTTTCCTGTGGCAGACCAACTCATCTTGGAAGCGCTGCTCAGCTGATGTAGCTGTTTGCTGAACGTCCTTTCCTCGTGTGTAGGAACCTCTGGCATAGTGCAATAAGCAATCTGTGGCACCTGCATCCACTTTATTATAACTGCAGGACAGGGGATCAAATTCAGCCTTGGTGCAAGCAAGGAAAATTTTGCTGCTGCAGGAAAATGTCCGTGTCACACACAGGCCCTGTTCTCCTCCTGCAGAATGAAGACAGGGAGTTGACTTCATGATATTATTTGAAACCAGCAGGAAGAAGTAAATAACTGGCCTGCAATCTCCAGACACATTCTAGTCAGAGATTTTTAAGGCTATTTGAGCATTTTGAACTACATTGTTTCCCCCTGAGCAGAAAAATTCTTCCCTGCCATTCTGCACCTTCTATTGATCATGGTTCAAGGATCAAAGCAAAGTGCATTTTGTGAGAAGCAAAGGTTAAAGTCATTCGCAAAGTTTCTTGACTCTGCTGGGAGTTCAGGGGCAAGCATTTGGGCAGCAAATACAGGCTACAGCCCTCAGTCCTGCTGTCTGTCCACACCCTGGCACCTATTCTGAAAATCTTTGTGCTTCTGCAAACACTTCATGGTGCATAAAAAATAGTACAGGATCTCAAAAACATGGAAAAAGTCACCAGACCTGCAGATCCTTTATCAATACAGTATTTTTTCCTGCATTCACAAATGCAGTGCTTATCCCTTTCCCCTGCTTGTTAGCGGTGGGAGGATTTTGCCCCTCAGGTTTAATGAAGCACCGAAAGCCACGGCTTTATTTATTGATAAGCCTTTCCAGGGTGCCCGTCACTGTAGTATCTGAGGCCACTCAAGCCGTGACCCCGCTGCATTCCTCGGGAGGCAGGGAAAGGTCCCAGGGGTTTATCGCTGCCCCCTGGGAGCTCACCCATCACCAGCTGAACTGGTGCTGAACGTGCTGCTGGAGGCGTTGCTGCTGGTAGCCTCGCCTGGCTGTGGAGGTGGGGTGATCATAACAATATTTGGCTTACTATGGGATGAGAAAACACCTTGGCAAACACTTTGAGGGAGACTGAATGGAAGGGACAATAAGGCAGAAGCTGCTAATCCCTTTAACAAGTGCACAGTAAGTGGTATGAAACCTTACGCACCTGAATCTACTGCAGATAGAGAATAAATGTGAAAATTTATTTATTTATTTATTTATTTATATATTTGCAAGACCACTATTGGTATTTCAAAAGGCTCTAATAAAAAGCAAGAACCTAAAAATGTCATGTGAAGTTCAAATCTAAAACCTGGATCTTTTCTGGGTTTTCCCATTTCTGACAACAGCAAAAAATCTGCAGTTTAGAGAAACTCCCATGAGTGGAAATATTATTTATGGCCTAACCTCTTTTTTTTTTTTCTTCACAATACTGTACTACATACTTAGAAATTAATTGAAAAATAATAATAACAAAAAATTAGGAGAACTTTTCACCTCAGTGCTTACCTTTTTCTTTTCCCTTACCACTTCTGAATATGGAATGGGGAAGCAGGTGTCATAAATCCACAAAATAATTATTCCCCATTTGCTATATTACATTTTATTTATATTCCCTTGCTGTTATTTTATGTTAAATCTGCAACTTCTCTTGTTAGGTTTTAGCTTCCACCCTCGTGAATGAACACATAGCACATAACCACTGCTGCCACAGAGATTTCTTTTCCAAAGCTTAATTACTCTCTGGTTATGTTCATGAGAGCTTTAAATATTTCTGAGGGGCCTTGGTAACTGTATATTTTTACCACAAAGTTGCTTTTTTGATTAGAAAGTATCTGGTCTATTAGGCTCAAAATCATCAGTTTTTTTTTGTTTTTTTTTTTTCTGTTAAAGGTTAAGTTAGCTTTGATATAAAATCTGATAATATTTTTTATTTTATTTTATTTATTTTTTTTAGGCTATCTGCCCCTCTCTTTCATGTCCTCAAGGAAGGGAGCTGCAGGCTTCCATGGCATTTTCCTCAGCCTGGAGAGTTTGCAAAAAGTGAACTTTTGGTTTATGGTGGAGCCTGTTGTTTATCATTACTGTGGTGATGAGAACCTGTGTTCAGTGGTGTCCTAGGCACCTACGGGACTTAAAGAAGATGCTAGCACCATAAGGAGCATGTAGTCAAGAGCTGATGGAAGAATTATATATAGCTGAAAATCACAGAGAAGCTCAAAGAAGACAAACCATTGATTTTTACACTTTAGATAGCTATACGGCATTCTTGTGGTTATGTTTTTACAGCAGTAGACCTTGTTTTGTTTGCTTCAAACAAGCTCCCTCAGGCATGGTAAGAGGCTGAGGACTGCAATGGCACAGTGGCTGTCCAACCGTTCTGAGCAGAGCAGGGTAAAGTGGAGACACCCGAGTCAGTGCCCGTCAGCACTGATATTTGAAGGCGTCTTGGGGTGGCCCTGAAAATGATATTGCTGTGTTAGCCTGCCTCCACACCAACGCTAAAGAGGATTACTTTTTGTCATGCTATACTGCTTCCACCTCTGGACTAAGATTTTTTCCCATTCGCTTGGGAGTCTTTGAGCCATGCTCTGCTGAATGGGGTAGACAGAGTAAAATTTCCCTCTATTGAAAGAGCACCACTTTGCAAAACAGCAGTGAAGTGGAACACAAGTGTGCATAGCCTCCAGGACAGTTGGCCGTGGAGAATGAATAATCTGAGCTTGTTCTGGAAGGAACTGCTGTTTCTTTGTCCCACCAGGAGCACAATCAGCATCCTTAAGACCTTTTCTCCAGTAAACCCCTGTTTCAGTCTCAGGCTTCTTTCTTCATAGTCAAAATTGCTTTGTTTCTTTCTAATTATCTTCATATAAAGATTGAAACAGATGGATAAAATTCATCCTCTTTGTTGATTCCAAAGACCTCAGTTGAGCGGTAATATGAGACCAGCCTGTATTTAGAAAGCTGATATGGTTCAAGTTTGAGGACCTAAATGATGGTTCAAGATATGCACCATGTAACAGGAGAGCTGGGGGGAGAGCACAAGTTACACTCCCAGCGGAAGCAGGGTATTTAGCACAGCATGGAGGCACACTCCGTCAGGTGATTCAAAGGCATCTGCCCCCCTTGGATGCTGCCCTAGGCTCTTATTACGTCCAAACGGGGACCAGTCTGGGCTGTTTTTGCACCAGAAATGACCAAGACCTGCCTGGCGCAGTCGCAGGGGCAACCAGGTTAATGAGACAGGGAGCAGCCCTGCGCTGGGTTGCAGACACACTGATTCATTCTTTCCAGCAGGTGATTTTTGCCAGTGCAGCTCCTCAGACCCTTGTTAGAAGTGAAAACAGCTTTGCCCATGGGCACGTTCTCAAAGGAGAGCAGCTGTTTTCATAAAAAATGACAAAAAACTGTACCAATGAGACATTTTATCAGAATTCAAGCCAGATCCCCCCCCCCACCCTCTTGCCTAGCTCCCCCTGAAAATCTACTTGCAGGTGTTTCAAGAGGGAAAGTTGAGAGAAGAAAAAAAGCAAAGCTTAGCCAAAAGTAAGCATGACTAACAAATTACTCATAATTAAGGTTTGTTAATTGCATCGAACCCAATTAAACCTTTCCACGTCTAAAATGGAATAACTTATGCTCACAGCCGAGCTGCATAGCTATTAGACGTTTTTGGTGACACTTGTCTGTTGATTTGCAGTTAGATAACTTCTTGGCTTGAAGCCATCCAGGACTGAGCTAAGAGACTTTTTGTACATGTGTTTGCAGCACATTTTCACAAAGGGTTGCCAGAGTTTGGCCCATGATGACTAGTGAGTGGATTTATTACATTATTATTTTAGATTGTTATATTATTATTATGCATGACTGACATCGTGAAATTCTTATGTTACAAAACTATGTAGAGTTAATATAAAACAGTAAGCCAGAGAGGCATTTTTCATAAAATTCCAAACTAAAGTGCAAATTTTATGTAACTGAAAAGTCATGACTTTATGTAGCATTTAGAATGAGAATACCTCCCCAAAACATGTTGCCTTAAAGTGGACCTAGCAGAAATCTTTTCCAAGATTAAAAAAAAAAAGAATGCAGATGACCAAAAAATGATCATTTCCAAGTGTGTGTGCCTTTTCCCTTTTCAGTTCCAGCTGGGACCGCAACTGGAAATACCAAAATACCACAGAAATGTAGTTCTTGTGGTACTTCCAGCCCAGGCAGAAGCAGGAAGTATTAGAAATCTTCCAATAAATCATGTTTTCATGAGATTTCCAGCACAGTGTTGCAAGCTCGAGAAGTTTGGATAATAAACCCGGCTCTGCTTGTCCATCTGAATCAAACACCTCGCTCTCAGGGGACTTACCTTTATAGTCAGGGCCTGTTCTGTCTGAGATGCTGCTGATATTCCTTCTAAGCCATAACACATCTTCAGTTTCACATTAAGTCCAGCTATAAATTGGATTAAATCTTGTTATGAAAGACAGATTTAACTTGGGCCTTCCATTCATGTTAGCTGCAAGGCAGTGCTCTCTCCCAGGACAAGGACAACTGCAAGACTCAGCAGTTTGAATGTCCATGACAGAAGAGCTGCAGCAGCCTGGTCTTTGGGTATATACCTGTGTGTGGACAGGAGAGAAAGGGTATTGTACCAAGGAGAAGCAAAAATACAGATTTTCTTTAGTTTTCTATAAAAAAAATTCAACTAATGCTGGTCTGTTTGGCCCTAGCAGAAGACAGAGGACTTCTAAGCTGAGCTGGTGAATCAAAGAACTTGAAGCCCATAGGAAGGGTTGCACCTCTGATGGACCCTAAAAACTGCATCAAAGCCACTGAGCTCAGCACCAGCTTCTCCTCCTGAGCAGGACAACATGTTGGGCACTGGGTTGTGTGGCTGGCTGATCAGATGAGGAGTGCTCACCAGAGCAACCCAAGTAGGCCTATAGCAGGGTGCAGTACCAGGCACAGTTTTCTGTCCTTTCAGTTCTGAGCTTTGCTGGAACCTCTGTAAGGAGTCAAGTCAGTGCGATCACACCAAAAGAGTTTCATTTCAAGACTTAATATTTGCATTCTATTCTGAGGTTGAGCATGCCACCAGTTCTGCAGTGATCTGAAGACATCTCTCTGTACTCGGAAGACTACCAGTTAAAAGCAGTAGTTACTGGCAAACATTTCTTTGCTCAATACAGCATAAGTGGGATGAACCCACAGTGTATCATATAGAATCACAGAATATCCAAATTGGAAGGGACCCACAAGGATCTTTGAGTCCAACTCCTGGCTCCACACAGAACCACCAAAAAACTAGCCCATGTCTCCGATAGAATTGTCCAAACGCTTCTTGAACCCCAGCAGACTCCGTGCTGTGACCACTGCCCTGGGGAGCCTGCCCCGGTGCCTGACCACCCTCTGGGTGCAGACCCTTTCCCTAACCCCCAGCCTGACCCTCCCCTGTCCCAGCTCCATGCCGTTCCCTCGGGTCCTGTCGCTGTCCCCAGAGAGCAGAGCTCAGCGCCTGCCCCTCCACTCCCCTCGTGAGGGAGCTGCAGGCCGCCATGAGGCCTCCCCTCAGCCTGCAACCACTTCTGCAGCAAGGATGAAGGGGTTATACCATAAGGTGGGCTTGTTCCTCCCACATTCCCTTCTTGCTGCCATTGAACACGTGTGACTGAACATGAGATGGCTGTGGGAGAGCTGCTCTTGTGTGGCTAACCTCCCAGGTCATGGGTATCAGAGGGAAGAAGGAGGGCACAGCACCTCCTAGCACTTCAGCTGTGGATTCAGTGTCTGCTGGAGGAGGCTGCTGGAGGCACCCCATTCACCTTTTTGTGTGCAGCTTTTCTGGGCAGCTGTCATCTCTGCTTTCTGCGTGCTGCACTCTTACATTTCCCAATCCCCTGGTGCCTGCAGACACAGGCTGTTATTTTGTTCGGTGCAGACTGTCACAGAGGGAAACACGTGTTCATGCAGAAACATTGCTTTTCCTCTACTTTTGTTCCCCTCATTTAAAATATGAATATATCTGCTTGCTCTTTTGTATGGAAAAAAAAAAAAAAGAAAGAAAAAAAAAAAAGAAAAAAAAAAAAGAAAAAAGAAACACTAACTATTTCCTGAGCTGGAAGTCTGAAGAGACACAGGCCTTTGAAACATTTTCTTGGTGTGTGGGCAAAAACTAACAATAACTTTGTTATAACATATATGACTGATTCTGCTGATACTCAGATTGCAAACTGTTTTGGCTGCTTGTGCTCACAAATGCTTTGTCCATTTCTGGTTTCCTTTGCATTTAGTTTAAGATCTAGTGAGACTTTCTATTCATTTAAAAATAAAACCCAAAGCCTTTTTGCTGATCATATGAATTTCTTCAAGAGCACAAATGCACATGCACACACACACACACACATATATATATAGGTTATGAAAGAAATATTTTTTATAGCGTTGCCTGTATGGACAATAAAATGCCCACTAAATATAGTTAATATTAGGAGTTCCCATAATACATCTTAGGTTTCAGGAATTTAGAACCTGGCTATAAACAGCGATTTTTGATACCCAAGAGAATAAAATTTTTCCTTAAAAAAAAAAAAAAGAAAGAAAAAAAAAGGAAAAGAATACTATGTGTTAAACTGGTCATTGATTTTCCCTCAAACAGGAAGTCTTTCTGTAAATGTTGGGTACAACGATGTGTTTATTACTTTTGAATCACTGCTGTGGTTTGTAACTCCCTCTCTGTCTTTCAAAAACAGCGATGTGTTCTGTGATGCATTGCGTGCTCTTCCTTTTAAAAAGTAAAATTGGAAAAATCAGACTTCATGTTAAAACTGGGGAGAGAGAATTTTTTTTTTGAAGAAAACAATTTGGGGTTAGCTGACTGTATTATAAAACCTTGTGATGAGCAGATTGGTCTTGAGATGAGCAAATATAAAGACCCATTATTGTTTCTGCAGGTACAAGCAGGTTTGTCAGAAAGTCCACCAGCAGTGGCAACAACCCAGCTCCTGCTGCTTGCTGGAAACAAAATTAAGTGATGTTACCTGCATGTGCTTTGCAAATAGGCTGAAGGCACATTGACTTGGTAAGACACGACAGTTTCAGATGGGATGGCCCAGGTTCTTGAAACATATAGCGATTGCCTATCTTCTGAAAAATGATGACACATGCTCTGGTGGTGAGAGCTGTGGCAGGCACTGAGACCAGTGCTCTGAACAGCGATGCAAGTGCTCTTGGGAGGCATCACCTGGGCAAAGCCTCTGGCTTTGTCTGCATCATCTAGGAAAAAGAGCGATGACAGAAGGTAAATACCATCCAGCAAGGCCTGGGTGGCCTGTGCCACAGCAGTTTAATAGCTGACAGTTGCTCCCCAGCAAGCAGCAATTTGGGAGAAGCATCTGTAGCTCAGGAGCTGGTTGTCATCACTGGAATTACTTAACAGCCACCACAGAGCAGCAGTCAGCAGGGCTGTGCTGCTAGCTGCAGATGGGGTCCTCTCCCCAGGTCTGGTCACAGGCGTGGGAAGGTTGTGCCTCACGTTTAAGCAGGCAAATTTGGCTTCTTTCTTTCTTAATAAGGTGACTGATTAAACCTGAGATTTCTGGGGAACCAAAGGATAATTGCAAAACAAAATAGGGGACTTCCTGTCCTCTGTATATTTCTGTACTTTTTCAAGTTACTTTTTGGAATAAAATGATTTGGACCTGTCTTTCAGTCTTTTCTTCTTACTTTTGTAGGCAAACTGGGGAAAGGTTTACTGGAATCACTCATCTGCCTTCCAGAACATTACAGTGGGATAAGGATGATGCTGAAGATCAGTACTCTTTACAGGTTGGCAAACTGTTCTTTTGCAAGATCCGTGCTTAAGGCTGTTCAACTTGGGATGTCTGCCTGTTCCCATTTAGGGGCCTTTGGGGAAATCATCTAAGAGATGTGTGAGAAATTTATGTTGTGTTGGTTTACAGATTTTTTATGGCAGTTTATGCTCTAGGATCTTGAACTCTCATCTGATTTTACATCACTCAGTGTGGAGGAATATGATCACAAAACCATAGAGAAAATTTTCAGATCTGTCCAAGTAACTGCAAAAAATATGAGAAGAAGTCAGTTTGAAAATGAAGCTCAATCTTTATTTGAAAGAGGTGAAAGACAGGTTTATCATTTACTTCTGAAGAGTTAGTCTCTAAAGGTGTGTGGTATATCATGAAATACCTCATGGTGTTGCTATTGGAGGTGGGAGAGCAGGAAAATTTCAAAAGAAATGTTTACAAATAAAGTTCTGGTCACGCTGATTTCAACAGAAGGCCAAGTAAGCTGAAATGTCTGAGCTAGAGGGGTTCAGGGAATTACGTAGTGGGAGACAAACAATCTGGAGAGATAAAGTTATCAGGACAGAGAAAAGGCTATATTGTCTACAAGTGGATGAAGTTACTGCAAGAGAAGGCATAGCAGAGGACCTTTGCTACCAATCACAGGTAAGTGGTGTGGAGCTGGATTTTCCAATAACGCCATGGACAGGTTCATTAGTTGGGTAGGAGACTGAGAAGGCACGCTCATAAAACTTGCAGAAGGAGGACATTGCACAGTGGGAAATTTTCTTAGATTCATAAAATCGTAGAATGGCTTGCGTTGGAAGTTCCAACCCCCCATCTAGTTCCAACCCCCCTGCCATGGGCAGAGACACCACCCACGAGATCAAGGTTGCTCAAAGCCCCATCCAACCTGGCCTTGAGCACTTCCAGGGATGGGGCATCCACAGCTTCTCTGAGCAGCCTGTGCCAGGGCCTCACCACCCTCTGAGTGAAGAATGTCCTCCAAACGTCTAATCTAAACCTACCCTCTCTTAGTTTAAAACCATTTCCCCATGTCCTATCATTATCTGCCCAATCAAAAAGATGCTCTCTATCTTTTTTATAAGTTCCATTTAGGTAATGAGGTCCCACTGACCATGCACAACTCCCTCAGCCTGTCTTCATAGGAGGGGTGCTTCGTCCCTCTGATCAACTTCGTGAATGAGAGCAGAACAGACCTGGGAAGAGAAAATAAGGAACTGTTCTTGAGTCTGCAGTTAAAGGCAGTTGAAGAAGGTCTGTTTGAAAGTCCACCAGCAGTGGAGAACAACAAGCTCCTGCTGCTTTAAGGAATTTGTCTTCTCTCAAAAGAAAATTGAAACACAGAAACACATTTTTGCACTCTCTCAACCACATCAACAAGAACGGTAGAGCCATGTCTTCAATGATCCCTTCAGAAATTGTCTTCTGCCAATTAAGTCCACTTATAATCCCACCCAAATACCACTGTAACTGTTGCTGTGAAAAAGCTGAGACAAGTGGAGGTGGGCTCTGCACAATGAGATGTGAGATTTGGTGTGTTACCCCTACCTACAAATAAACGCATCAGTTGCATGCTGTAGTTCCTGTGGTCTGCCTGTTGCTCTTGTGAATATTAATGGCCTTTAATGGAAGGATAAGCATATACCCAGAGTTATAGCTACAGAATAAAACCTCACAGTCTTCCAGCCACTACTGTGATGGCATAATTAGAAAGTCCTTTCAAATATGACCTTTTGACTAATGATGCCATCCTGTAACTTTCACAAAAGTGCCTGTGTCAACTGCATCACATGGCTGAAGTTAGACTGATTTTCAGCCATGTGATGCTATTTTATCACCCTCAGGACAAAGGTTAAGCCCTCCCTTTCTTTTCTCTGTTAGTCCCCACTTTCTTTGGTCCTCTTACTTTGATACTGCTAAAATTCCTGATGACCACAGAGTTAAGAGTTTTTATAATCCACTGTGCGCTTCCCTGATGAAGAACCCCGCTATTGTGCTGCATGTAACAGAAATACCTTCACACAATGAAGCAATCATTCTTCCCCGGCAGGGTCTGAATGTCTTGATTCTCATCCCGCAGCAGGTTTGGCAGGGAACAAATTCCCCAGCTTGCAAAGGGCAGTGGCCAGCATAATCTTTCTGCATTTTAAAACATTCTTTAATGTTAGGCTCTCTGCATTCGAATGGTAACTTTAGCTGACACAGAGTTTTGTAGAATATTTGAACTACAGCCTGTTGAAACTCTACTCCACTGCATTTGTGAATATTTTTATTACAGTATAAATGTGTTATTTTTCCTTTATTTTATTATGGTACAAACATATTTTTAATACTTGCTCTGTGGATTATTTGGAGGCTGCAGCTTCATATTTTTCTTATTGGAAGCTTGGTACAAATTGGGCAATGTTGAGGTAAAGGCTCAGAGTTTTTAAAATCAACCAAATTCAGTCTCTGGAGGATAAATGAAATGCAGTTCTCTAAGAGATATTATTTGATGGTGTAACTAAGTAAATGGACAAGTGTTGGATGCATGCTTGGAGTAAAGAGAATTTACTGAAGTTGAGAATTTCTCCTGTATGTTTTTCACGGTAGGTTTTAAGATTACAAATGAATACTTCCAGTGTCCTTCTAAATGAAATCCAATATAAAATGAATAACATTTTTATTGTAGAAAAGGTATGAAGGAGGTCAGGTTTAAAATCTGAGTTTTAAATATTCTCCTTCATTCCAGCTCTGGAGAGCAAACAAGAAAAACCAAGAGTAAAACCCAACACTAACAACAGCTATCCCAAACCCGGGCAGACACTACGTGAAAATTCAATGATAAAAAAGGAATTGTGATGGCCCTGCTTGCTATTTGTGATATACACTCTCTGGGCTGGATGCCCACCTGGGCAAGAGGGACACGATGGTGTTGCTGCATGGCTCTGCTAATGCTGATCCAGACCAACTCTGGGGGACCTTGTGGGCTCAGGGGCAGGGATGGACCCTGGGCATTTTTCCCCTGGTCCTGCATCACACAACACCCCCAGCTCCATAACCCTCTTTCATTCATTGCTCAGGCTGGCGTGGGAGTGGGATGTGGGAAAGGGAAGATGTGCAGTGGCCTGTGAGGGTTGGCAATGAAGGAGGTGGCAGGCCTGGATCCAGTGCCTGCTGGACACTATCCTGTCCTGGTGTGGGATGTGGTGTAGTGACTTCTCCTGGCTTATGGCTGTGTCACTCGCAGTGGGGTCTAGTTCATAACATCTCAGGCATGTGATTCACACAAGTGTAAGGGCCACTGGATACAATTACACATTTATTTTTACCTACCACTAAGGGAATTTCCATTCAGCACTATACGAGCTGGTTGCCCTTGCTCTGTACTATTTCATCAGTATTTTTCCTGACAATTCACGTCTAAGAAACACAAGACACACAGAGACTTAATGTTATGTGAAAGGATTTTCCTAGGGTAACTGTATTCAGTCTTTGCTCAAACTGAACGAATAACTTTGATCTGTCAACTGTGAAAAGTAAACTGGGTGCGACCTTCCGTCATCGGCTAATCGTCTCACTTAATGACATCTGTTAACTTTGTTCTGATATTAGATCATGGTCTTTCTTTGTACTGTCAAGATTTTTCATCCAAGGTCTAATTATTTCACTTTATGTGTATACGGATATCTTGGGAGTCAGTTGCACTTAGTACGAAGATCATTTTTTCTGTTTTGAATTTCCACAACTGATCACGGCATTCAGGTAGACGTGGCCTTTCAACTAATAAAACACATCAGCTCAAAGTGCAGCACTGTATCTTCCTTGCCTCCCTCCCTTTCCCCTCTTCATTTTCTTTTAGGCACCATATTTATTTTTATTCTTAATTGAGAGAGAAGGAGGAAAAGGGAGAATTGTTTCTGTCCCAGTCGAGTTGAGTAACTCAGAACAGTTGATTGATGTGAATCATTATACAGGTCTGAACCATACTGCAGGAAAGAATAAGAAAATGATGGTTTTCATGCAGTCCTTCTGTTCCCCTCCCTTTCCATGGTTTTTATCTTTTAATAGTGGTAAATGCCTCAGTAGATGGTGTTTTGGGGGATTAATGGCCATTTGGGGTTAATGCCCTAAGGCCCTCTGTCCATCAGCTCTTTCCAAATAGTGATTAATCTCCAGGGGAATGCGTGTGCCCTGATCGCCGCTGCTGATAATACTCATCCTTATAGTATAGATCAAAACGTGTAGACTTATTGTAGTAATGGCCATGTCCTCACCTCCCAGGCTGTGTTCAGGTCAGCCAACCACAGGTTAAGCCTCCGGTGTCGTCTGGTCATGTTCAGTTCAACAACCGTTTTCCCCGAGGTTTGTCTGTTGGGTCCCAATCCACTTGGACTCCAATTTCTACCAGAAGTAGAAATCCACAGTGTTTTGAGAGCATTCTTTTCTCCTCTACTAAACTCCAGGGAAAATTTCTCCTGGAGCAGTGGTCCTCTCTCTCCATCCTCTGCAGCAGCAGTGGAGGTGGTGGCACCACCATGGGGTGTGATGGTGAGGAGGGGGTTTGGTTAAGCAGGGTGAGGGGGAACTGGTTGAATGGATAGCAGAAGCATTGCACCACCCTGAGTTCAATGCTTGTTTTCTTTTTCTGCAGTGTTGACTTTTGTTGACTAGCACTTGGCTACTGTGATGTACATGTTCTCTGCCAGGTGGCAGAAAAGTCAATTAAGTAAATTGCATCGTCCATAGAAGACCAGCACCTGTCAGTAACTCCACCCATGCTGTGTGTTTGACCAGGTGAGAAGGTCTAGAATTGTTCAGGTGCTTTCCTGTGTATCACTAAGGTTTACAAAGTACATAATGCCACAAAAGCAGTTACAGGACCCTCTCAGGCTGGCCAGATGTGGTCTCTGCTGTATGTTTTTTTTTTTTTTTTTTATTTGTTATATTTCCTAGTATCTTGTCTGGTCTAGTTTTCAGTTTTTGAAGCACTTTACCCTGCATCACTTCCTTTGAGAGATTATTTCATAGTTTAGTAGTCCTAACTGAGATCCAGTCTCATTTCAGTCAGCATTTCATGTGTTTGGGGTAGGAGTATTTACTTAATGTCTGGTTGTAAATAATACTCAAAGATTAGGAAAAATGAAAGGAAGGTAACAAGATTGTTGCTTGCAAAGACTTTAATTTCCATGAGAGTTTAAAATAAATATCTCCGCACACTCCTGTCTCTTTAAAAACATATTTCACACTGAGAAGTAGTAAAAGATAAAAACAAATGGCCATATTTTCTACTTTTGTCCCTATATGTGAGTGAGTGTAATGTGTTCATGTTGCATCTAATCTCTCTCCAAGCAGCCCTCTGAATTGTTCTCTGGGTTTTCAGCATGCATTCTTTGTACTTGAAAAAAAATATTGGGCCTGGTGGCTCTGCTGTTCACTGATAAGCTGTTGCAAGTGAATGATGCCACAATTAGCTCTTTATGGTCAGTTAAAAGTATGTAAATTTGTGCAAGTATTTGATTTAAATTTCAGGGATTTATTTTATTTATTTATTTATTTTTTAATTTATAGCCATTGCAAATGTTATTTTTGTTTTCACTTTTAACTCTTGCTAGAACTTTTAAATGCAATGCAATGGTTACTTAATAACAACTTCTCTAAAATAATTGATGTTCTGTTACACTTACATACCACTTTATTAGACATATATACAGATTTTCTCCATTTACCAAGTTTATTTCTTTTTATTCAATCCTTCAGTAATTACGAAGGGCTACCATAGAATTAACAGAAGTCTGAAATCACTGATCACTTCTAAATGTATTCCCAAATCTAGTATGAAAGCACTGAGGCTATTCATATAATTCTTAATGAATTCCAGCCGCTCTTGCTGACAATAAGAGAAAATGCAAAGCCATTAGCAACTTGCCAGAACAGTGGAGTAATAGCCAGTCAGGGCTATTGGGAGCTATGGGTCTATTTGGAAGCAAATGGTTATTTCACCAGGGAAGTAAAACTAGCTGCACAGATTTTTTTTTTCTCTCTCTCTCTCTCTTTTTTTTTTTTTTTAATTATTTTTTTTTCCTCTGCCTTTTTTTTTTTTTTTTTTTTCTTTTCTGTCCCTCTTTCCTCCTGGATGTATTTGCAAAAGAAGGCCAGGAAATCAGTCATGCAGAGATATCACCCACATATCTAATCATAGAAGACCATCACTGTGGCATAAGTAGGTAAGTCTTGTTCTCACAGCCTGTTACCAAGTGCACTTTTGCTTGCTCCATTAATAAAAACATTCACTATTCTTGGAAAAAAATAATCCAATGTTAAACAATCATTCTGAATTACAATGAATACTGACTTTCCTAGGGGAACACATTTAAAAAGGAGATGAAACTTGCAGCCTTATTTTGGTTTTAACCATTTTACCTGGTTTACATGTTTATGCAGCTGTTCTGACCCATCCACTTTGGGGCTGTCCTTCTTTAAACGTCCTGTTTGAAATCATGGGAACACCGCTGAGCTGGATATTGGTGGGAGCTGCCTGTTGAAAAGAGGTCTGTCACCATCACTAGATCAGGGCAGACCTGATCAGAAACCTCTAATTACAGTCCATTGCTAGGTATCTGTTACAGTACTGCATCTCCCTCTTGGTGAATAAAATGTCACTGCAATTTTTCAAGGTCTTATTCTGCTTAATATTTTTGGTTTGTACGTATTCAGGTCAATATGAGTCAAGCTGACCCTTTCTAACTGCCAGAAACAGCACATGGGCACCTGGCTGGAAATATTTGGGAAGCTTCTGCATCCACTCCTAGAAGAACATTTGGCATGAGGAGGCAGGAACACAAGAAGAACCACACTGGATTTGACCACAGGGCCAGCATCCATCAATGGCTTCAGTGAATGTTTTGGGGAGAGTGGAAGAAGAGGTTGAGTAGAGTTGCTGGGGTTGGAAAAGGAATTCATATGCTTTCCTGTCTGCAAAATAGGAGAAAATCACTCATTATCAATAACACAAACAGAAATACCTAAGACTACTCTCAAGACAAATAAATTGTATGTATGTATGGGAGCCACAAATGAAATTTCATGAAGGCAAGGTCTGGAAAATAAGAAAAAAAGGAAAGGAGAAGAAAGATAACATAACCATGAATTTTATTGTCTAAAAAGAAAGAAGAAACAAAACCAACCAACCAAAAAAAAAAAAACCCACCCAAAAAAAAAACAACAACAACAAAAAACAATCAATCAAGCAATCAAACAAACAAACAAACAAAAAAACAGTTCCTAAGCTCTCACCTATTCAATGAGTTATTCAATGCGAATCTCTGTGTGGGTGGATTCTTCTGGACCTCTCATCTGTGGACACAGAGACGTGAAAGTTTCCATATGTCACCTTGACAGGGAGCATCCTTACTATGTCCTGGATAGTTGGTTCATAGGAAAAACCAATACCTGTCTGCTACCCAGGAACACAGATCTTGTCTTGGACATCTGCATCTCAAGGGGCAAAATATGAAAATTTCCTTCTTATATATCTCCCTCATAACAAAGTGGGTAAAATTTGGGGAGACATGGTCATCTAAACACAACCTTGTATTGACAGAAAGTGCTGAAAGAGGTAGCAGTCATGAGGGTCCAAAACAGCTCGGATATCTTGGATGATGTGATGACCACATGGAACACAAAAATGGAGCTTAGGACCATCATGGGGGAGAGGCAGGGACTCTGACTAAATCCTTGAAGAAGTTCTCTTTAGAGTAAGATGAGATAATATGATGAAACCTTCTATTTGAAGATATTAAGCAGAAATGGCAGTCATGTGCTCCCTTATGAAACTGATAATCTTGATCTGTTTTGGCTTAAAGTGCAAGGAAATGATGGCATGAGAAAGCTACAACATTAGTTCTATGCCAAAAAGCAAACCTGGTCTGCTAGGTCAGGCAGATGTGACAAGTAGAGTTCCTGCTGCTGAATATTATACTCATGACCTGGGGAAATAAAGGTTCGCTTCAGTTCCAAGAGGTATCAAACATGCAAATCATGAATCAGGAAAATGAGACTCACATGGGATACCTGACTTAAACTTTGTGAATTCTCTTTCAAATTCCCAGTGAATTCAGGCTATTCTTTAACACCATCCTTCCTACTTAGTCTTTACAGATCTCTTTGTTATTCTGTTGTAGTTTCTCCTTCCCCTTCCCCTTCCCCTTCCCCTTCCCCTTCCCCTTCCCCTTCCCCTTCCCCTTCCCCTTCCCCTTCCCCTTCCCCTTCCCCTTCCCCTTCCCCTTCCCCTTCCCCTTCCCAGTCCATCTTTCTCCTTGTTTTCTTTTTCTTTCTTTTTCTTTTTCTTTTTCTTTTTCTTTTTCTTTTTCTTTTTCTTTTTCTTTTTCTTTTTCTTTTTCTTTTTCTTTTTCTTTTTCTTTTTCTTTTTCTTTTTCTTTTTCTTTTTCTTTTTCTTTTTCTTTTTCTTTTTCTTTTTCTTTTTCTTTTTCTTTTTCTTTTTCTTTTTTTCTTTTTTCTTTTTCTTTTTTCTTTTTTTCTTTTTCTTTTTCTTTTTCTTTTTCTTTTTCTTTTTCTTTTTCTTTTTCTTTTTCTTTTTCTTTTTCTTTTTCTTTTTCTTTTTCTTTTTCTTTTTCTTTTTTTCCTTCCCTTTCCCTTTCCCTTTCCCTTTCCCTTTCTCTTTCCCTTTCCCTTTCCCTTTCCCTTTCCCTTTCCCTTTCCCTTTCCCTTTCCCTTTCCCTTTCCCTTTCCCTTTTTCTTTTTCTTCCTCAACCCCCCCCCCCCCCCCCCCCCCGCCCTTTATTCCATGCTGTTGTGTACAGCCTTTTATTTCTTACTCTTTGGTTTTGGATTTGTCTACAGACACCTTAGAAAATTTTTGTGAGCTCTCTTATTACTTTCTGGGGAGTTGGTCTGATTTCCTGAGTTTGTTCTTGAAGATTTGTTGTTCTTCCCTGTCTCACCTCTTCTCCTTTGGCCTAATATGATCCTTTTCTGCTGTTTAATGGTTTTAATTCCTGATGCAGTCTGCATGGCTTGTTTTTGGCCATATCTTTCTTGTCTTCTGGCTTTTGTCTGTTCTTTCTGTTGAATTCCATGGGATTATGTGCTTTGAGCAAACAAAACAGACCAAGTTCTGCCTGTTTTTGCTTCTTCCAATGCCTGGTCTCAGGACTCTCTCACTATCCTCAATACTTCAGGATTCTGGTAACTGGGCAGGTGTCTGTATCTGCCTCATTTACAAAGCAAACTGTAAGGGCATTTTAAATTATTCTGCAATGTTAATTAGAACTAAACAATCTCAGTCTACAGAACCATTATTTTTTCTTTTAGTGAGTTCACCTAATCCAAATACAACTCATGAAATATCATCACTCTAAAATGGCTGTTTTTCAATTTGGGGTTTTATGACTTTAACATTACTTCAAAAATTGTGTAAGATGGTTGGAATTATTTTAAGTCCTCAACCATCCTACAGAATTCAGAAGAGGGAAATTTTTAGCTTTTTAACTCCATAAGTAGAGAGTCTTTAGAGATGTTATCTAAAATACAGGTATGAGCTTAGATGAGAGGCTCATTTGGCCTTCACATTTCCCTTTGATTTCAAAGTGCACAAAAGTTGCTCAAAATGGTGAAGGAGTGAGTTCTTGCACTGTATTTCTGGTTCATCCTGGTAAATAGTTAATTGTTCTTACAGAGATAATGCATTATTTTTGGCGAGTTTGGGTGGGAATGTGTCCCTTTCCCACTTGTGTTTAACTCCTCTCACTCCTGAGGCTGTCCAGGTGTGAGTCTGTAATCCCAACTCAGATGGTATCTCTGGTTCCTCCTCTAGTGGATGATGGGTACCATACTTAAAAATTAGGAAGAAATAAAAAAAAAAAATCATATAAATATATTATGAAGCAGGAGAGAGGGTTTCTAGAGGGTCTGTTCTGCTGCACCCAGGTTGCTTTTCTGTCCTACACACTTCTTTGTTTGAATGGGGTAAAGCGCACATAGGTAAATAGTGGACATGCTCTGAGATGTACTTGACTGAAGGAATTGATTTCAATCTCAGCAGCACAGCTGTAACCTTGGCCTAAAGCCACCGACTTGAAAGAAGTGCCCCCAGGTACTGGAGTAGAGTATGGCCAAGTACTTCATGACCGGTCTCACGTGAATTGCAAAGGAACTGATCTCTTGGTGCTGCAGTTTCTTTCATGTTAAGCCAGTGTCTAAAAGGATCCATTATCTCTGCTGAAACAATTAAAGGAGCTTTGCCATGTTCTGAGAAGGTGAATTAACCCTTGAGCAGCTGAGCCTGACCCTAAGTGTCACACAAGTACTCCAGAAGCTAGGTACTCTGGCTGCAGGTGCCTGTGAAGCAAAACCTTCCCCAGCGAGAGGGAATTGCTGACAAGTGAGGAGATATTGTAGCTTCCTCCAGCCTTGCACCAGGATGGGAGGGCACATAGCAGAGCCTGCTTCACTGTCCTGGCTCTCCTGGGCTGCCAGAGCCACTGCTCCACAGGGATGTTAGCATAGCTCATGCATAAGTGGCCTTGCCATCACCAAATGCCTCCAATGGGCTTTTCTGTACCAAAAACATCCTGAGTCAGGAATGAGGGAAAGCTGAAGAAGTTATAACCCTCCACTCATGCTGCTGTTGGTGTCACTGTTAGCAAACTCCTCATCATGGAGAAAACTGGATAGGCTAAACTACTGTGGTCAGGTGCTGCCAACGGGCTGCCACATTTGCTGCATCTTGTGCTACCAGCACTGCTTCACCAGATCATCTTGCTCACTTTGCTGAAGATCTGTAGGGGATGTCAGGGAACCTTGCTGGAGGTGAGCTCACTGGGAGGTGACTCAGGGATGGAGGCAGAAAAGCCAGTCTTGCCAAGATGTTCTGTGAAACACATTGTTCATCAGGACCTTTTCTCCCTGAGGTGGGTAAGGTGCTGTGAAAGAAATAATTTGTAAGCCACCCTGATATTTGGTGAAAAATACAACCAAATTCCTGCCAAGATCACCCTTTTCTGTTGAGGTGACCTGTTTCTCTTCCCCTCCATGTAGAATATGAAGACAATTTCTACATGTAGTGTTTTCTGCCGAACTAGAAGACTTTGTTCTTCAGCTCTTCTGCTTTCTTCTCTTTCATCACCTATTCGGTGTTGAGGGAGAAGCTGAGGTAGGTTTAAACACACCACCTGGTAGCATCCTTAAATGTTGCTGCATATCCTCTTTCTGCTTTTGAATGTCAGCATTGACTTGGCTTATGCTGAGGCACCGGTCCTGGTGTTTCCTTGGACTCCGCTGGGGGAGATTCTTACAGTGAGTTGTCACTTTTCATATCTTTTGGATCTGACTTGAGAGACAGTGAAAAGGGGGAATCCCTTTTCCCTTTTAGAATCCTCCCAGTTGTAACCTGATAGCAGCCCCGTGGTACCACTCATAAGCATGCTGTTTACAGAGGGATTTCACGTTAGCTTTCATGGTGCAAGGGGACAGAAATGGATGGGACTGAAATCCACCCAGTGAGCCCAGATTGGTCCCCAAAAGGGAGCTCTCTGTGGCACCAGAAAGCTGTCATAACTATGGATTCAGTTTTGTGCTCAAGCCCATGTTTCAACCTCAAAGACAGAAAAATGAATAAATTGACTTTACACAGCTTGGTAAATAAAGCCATTTGTGAACCATGAGATGATGCACTGGTGAGCTGAGAGGTGTTGTAGGAAGGGTTCAGTTGCCTACACATAGGCAACTCCTGCCACTTGCCATGGTCTGCAGTAATCCTGCTTGGCCTCTGGCCATGGGTTCTACCAGTCAACTCTGTTTTGAGGCTAGGGACAGCCTTTTTTTTAGAGTCTAGGTGAGACAAGGTGTGCTAACACCCTAGAACAAAAGGACATGAAGATAAGAAGGCTCAGTGCCCCTCTTGGTACCCTCATAGCCACTTAAAATCGATGCATTAACTTGGCACAACCTATTACTGCTGGGCACATCACACTGCTTGAAGCCTCATGCTGCTTCCACTATAGGTTTGCATTCAAACAACACATAAATATAAAGGAAAATCACCCCCAGGAAATTCCTGTCTTCTTGGGGAGAAATCCCTCCTTCTTTCTCCAGTCCTGAGCCCACCCCACGGTACATCATGTGGAGCACCCTCCAAGCATGGCTATAAGAGACTTGCTGGAAGGCACAACACCTGCAGGCTCTTGGGAGGATCATTAGAAAGATCTGGTTATTAATTAACGTGTGATGAGATGGTTCAATGTCTAAAAGGCTTTCTTGTAACCTTCTCCTAGTGCTCGGGTTTAATGTTCCTCCTTACAACAGTCTCCATACATCTTCCGTAACGTGGTCAGATCAGTGCCTTGGAGGATTTTTATTTTTTTTTATTCTAGCTGCCAGACAGCTATAGACCAATTAATCTACAAGTATGCACATTTGGGGATGATATTCTCCAGTGACTCAGCAATGTAACAGATGGCAAAATATTTCATATTTATTTCCATTCCATTTCTATATTGGAAATGAACCCAGACATTTTATTTTTTTGACAGTCAGACAACATCTGTTGAGAACACTGTCAGCTGAATTACAACCTCTCTGGCAGGTAGTTGGACAGACAGCATGAATTAATTTCAGTTATCCTGTATGTGGTTAAAAGTCTTTCTCTACTACATTGTTTTCATTACAAGCGCTGGATTTATGTATGCTGACTAGCTTTACATTGTATCCCCGAGCATTTAAGTTTGGTCATATTATGATTCAGCGCGTTAAGGAAGATGCTGTGCATTGAGTTGCAATATCAATGGATTTATTTGCACTCTTTCCTTAGCCAAGCCCAATTAAATGAAGGGATATTTTGGAGGGGCCGGGCCAGTGGGCTTGGAGGCGATGCACTCCACTGCCGTGGAAGGAGCTCAAGTGTGGGAGTGACTTTGCGGATTTAGTCCCAGGAGCTGGTGTAACCCAGACATATCTCAGTCTGAGATATCCGAGCCGAGCGAGAGGCTGCCAAGTGCTCTCTCTCCTGGTGCAAGCAGCATCCTAGACTTCTGGCAGCTCTCAAACAATTTTTTTATTTTTTTTTTCCTGGGGAAGCAGGTGTGGAAGCTGTGGCCTTCCATGGTGAGAGGATGAGGGGTTTGAACACTGGAGGAAGCCTGGTCTGGGGGAAAGGATTTAGTGTTTTCTGCTGAAATAGAAGTTCCCTGAGCAGCAGAGCTAGCGATTTCCTCTAGGCTTGTTGTCCTGTGTCTCACATTCCTTAGCTTGATGTAGTAACCTCTATTCCTAAACATTACCCACACTGCCAGCCTCCTCTACAACAGCACAATCTGTTCTCCCTCTGGTCCTATTCCCCTTCCACAGTGTTCTGAGCTCCCGCAGGTTTGTGCTGTTGGGCACCAAGCACAATATCTAGTGCAGAGATGCATATGTATGCATTTTCTAGAGAGCACACGCCTGTGGACTGGCCAGCTGCTGCCAAACAGATTGAACAACAGCTGAGTCCGCTTTGCAGTTTCCATCAGACATTTCTGATTTTCAGCAAATATGTGTGAATATCCTCTAAGTTGTCTACTGTCTGCCAAATACAATTAGGATAAGCTGATGGATAGGACAGACAGGGTAAGCACAGTTGTGGAAAAGTAGGCTAAGAATCACAATAAACAAGTGAATAATGAGGGAAATATTTGCAAGACGTTAAATTATTTTCTGTGTTTCTGTGTTATCCTTTAACTGACTTTATGCAACTTTGTCTTTGCAACAGGAGTTAGATGTTCTCTATTTATTTGGTACTTTAAGTATTTTGCTCAGACAAACAAGTTACATCCCCTTACCCCTATGCATATTTGTATGTATTTATACATATGTGCTCAGAGAGACAAAGGTATCCAAAACCCAACTGGATGTCTGACAGGGAGGGCTATGTGACAGTGGCATGGCAAGTCACAGCCTCAGGTGAGGCGTGGTGGGTGTCACTGTGTGTTCATGTACCCGTGGGCCAAGCAGAAGATAAAAGGGTATGCAGGTGGCTTCCTTCATGGAGTGAAGCCAAGCCATTTGTATTTATCAGGAGATTAGTCTTCTGATAGAGACCACTCATAGTTCAGAGGCTTGAGATGTCCTGCCTTGATCATTATCTGTTCTGTACTTGTGAGCTTCTGCCAAAGCTTGGAGGCACCTTGTGTACTGTGTTATTCACTTATCCAAAAAATAAATACATTTGCAATTAATCTTTTTTTTTTTTTTTTTTAAAGTCTCTTGGGAGGACTGTAGTTTGCTGCACAATCACTACATGAAGGACCAGGTAGATGAAGAGACCTCTTTATGGATTCAAGACCTCAGTAACAGAACCATGTTCCCAGTGGCTCCAAACTGGTCTGGTTCGTCACTTGTGGGATCAACCAGTGTTTTAAGTAGGACCCTACGCCACAGGAGACCACAGAAATTACCACTTTTATTTAGAAAAAAGAGGCATTTTTTTGGTTCCTCTCTTCACTTTGCCTCATCTCACTTCACAGACAAACAAATAAACAAAAAGTGATTTCTAATTTTCTAATTGATAAACAGGATTTTCTTCAATTCTGGATGGAAACTGTGAATAAACAAATGTGCAATAAGGTACTGCCATCAAGAAAGCAACACTAAGCTCATGGAGGTTTAAGGCTTCTTTTTAAGAAGCCAAAAAATTCATGATGGCAATAAAATTCATCTGAACATCCCTCCATCACACTTATTTTTTGGGACTTCTTAAAATCAAAGTATGATGAAGTTAGGCTGGAGTTTCATTACTGTCTAATGAATCACATTCCTGTCTGATGTCCACAACCTGACAAATTACTTCTTTTAATGAATCTGTTTTAAGCTCTATTAATTGCTGAGGTGTTACTTGTGTGGAAAATGTCTCAGAAACAAGGAAAAAAATTGGACTTAGATTTTATTCTAGGTGAGCAGTGTAACAGCCATTTGACTGTTGGTAATTACAGTTCTTTAAAGGTCATTCTCTTTGCCATCTTATTATTAGATAATGAAGCTTTTCACAGAATCACAGACCAGGGTTGTACTCTTCTTAAACAGAGAACACTCCACTGTTGAAATTCTGTGAAACAAGGAAACCTGATCAAGTTCAGGAATCTTTATGCTCCCCTCTTCTTCGCAAAAGAAGCTGAAATGAACTGAAGATGTCTTGCTGATCCAAAATAACACAGGGCAAAATTTCCCTTCAAGGCTAAACCACATATCTTACGGTGCAAACCCACATCATGTCTTTAATAAATGTACCATTTCTTTTCTGCAGCCCTTGGGGAACATTGACCTATTGCAGGGAAAACAGGGTGACCATGGAACGGACCGAGTCCCATACATGCTGTGCTTAGAAGTGCATAATTGTAAGCACATAATTTTTTTTCCAAGTCTATTGCAAAAAGTTGGAAACAAATAAATTAATATGAAAAAAAAAAGCCAATTATAATGTTGCTCTACCTCCTCTGGAAACTTAGATGGGAAAACTTAGCAATCAGAAGGATTTGGTAGCTGGAAAGAATGGGGTGCAATTAATGCAACAACCAAAGTAAGTATCCTAAAATAGCTATGAAAAAAAACTGTACAAAAAGGCTGCAGAACATGAAATCTAAGCTGCATCTGTCTGTTTAAACCAATATGTTGTCTTCTGCAGGAAATCGGTAAAGCTAGAGGACTTAAAATCACCTAGATAGTGTCAACAAAAGTAACAGTGAAAAATAGTGTGGATCAAGAGAGACAAGTACAGATGTAGTAGCTAGGGTTTAGGGAGTTGCTGGAGACAAGTATTTCCTTTTAATTACCCTTCTCACAACTCTTAGATAAAGCCAAAGCAAAGGAGTAATCTCTAGAGGAACATAGCTCTCTCTAAATGTGGCAGGTATTGAGCAAGCTTTCTTCTGTCTGCTGAGACTGTCAAAGCTCTTCTCACTGTAAAGTGTGAGTACCATCTCCTGTTTCTGTATTTATGTGAAGAAAACAAAAGGAAAAAAAAGCTTGGAAGTCACATGGGAAAGAGTTTCTTTGGTCTGTGGATCTTTTTGACAGAGGAAAACTTTCTGGGCCAGCAAAAATTTAAAACTTTTCCTTGGTTAAACTAGACCTGGACTGTGCCGCTCCCAGGCCACTTGTAAGAAGATAGCAATTTCATTGTTATACAGGAACTTGGATGGTCATGTACCACATTCTCTTTTTCTTTCTTATCCCTCTGTTATTACTATGGAGAGAGATAAATTCGATCTGTGTGTGAGATGCTGCACACTAGTAGGTGTCAGGCAACGCAAAGCAAAGGCACAAGGAAGGCCATAATGAAGACGAGAAGATACCACTGAGGTAAGATTTCTCAGATAGGAAGCCAAAATGTAAACAGAAACTAGTTTGACTTACATTCTTCCAATTACACTTAAATACAGTAAATTAGAGTCAATAAAATTGCAGTTTGGAAGCAATACCCAGTAAAAATAGTGGCTGAACATGGACAAGGGGGGAGCTGCTGAAGCAATGAATGAGTAAAATGAGTTTCTCTTGTATTGCATATGGAAGCCTGCCAGGGAGGCTATGGACAAGACACTTCTCATCCAAACTTCAAATTTATTATTCTGTTATTCATCTTACAATAAATTAATGCATCTTATTGACTGAAATAATCTGGGGTGTTAATGTGTAACCTGCTTTTTACTCCTGTAAGTAATGATAGCAGCTAGAAGGAGATGAAAAGTCCCAAATCCCCACGCCTCCCTGCATAAGAGTGAGGTGAACCAAAGGCATAAAACAAAGGGCTCCCAAAGGCCAGAGAGACTTCAGCTGACTGTGGAGTTGGGTGAGAGGAAGAAATAGGATATGTGCAGCCTGACTGACAGTGTGGAAAGAACCCTGACCTTGCCAACATTTGTACCTGAGCCAACCTGTCTGCATGTGGACTGTCCTTTAGAAATCAGGGAGACCTTTTATTTGTTCAGAGAAAGTCTGTATTTGAAGGAGTAAGCTGAAATGGGAACCTCTTGGTGTTAGTCATGTAGAGCAGGACAAGTTGCACTATAGGAAGGTGCAGCCATGGTTTTTCCTAGCATGCACAGTGAGAGGCACATCTCTCATCTCTTTTACTTATAACTAGTTCATCTCTACTTATGGCCTCTTAAGTAAGCTAAATAATGTTTTTGGTGTATTTGAAGTTGTCCCCCCTTTCCCCTTTTATTTTTGGTTAATATTGAATTCCACATATTTTCTGAGCATCAAACCATTGCCTAAATTTTGCCACCATCTTACTGTGTGATCTTTTTCTAGGAATTTACCCAGCCTTGGGCGAAACTCACCCATCTGTTCACAGGATATTTGCTAGAAGTGCTTATTGCACCTAGCCACAGGGAATCAAGCTGCAAACAAACTTAAAGTGTTTTTCACAGATTATTTTTTCATTTACATTGTTGTTTTTTCCACCAAAGCCCAAGATGTCATTCTGTTAGAAGTTAGTATAAGATTCCCTTTATGATGTTCTGGTGTGTTGCTATGAAAAGAATTATCATGTTGCAAGTTCAATAACCTGCCTTCAGGATCAGTTAGCAAGAAATTATAGGCCATAAAGGAACAAAACCTTGTTAAACTTAATAGCCTCAGTAACAACACAGGAATGGTAAGAAGAGTTCTAAAAATTTCAGAGGTTTTGTTTTTAATTAGCTTTGAAAATTTTGATCTAATTTGAAATGTGACTTGAAGATGATTATCTTGCTTTCTGTAACACAGAAGGTTTGTTCATAAGGTGAAAACCCACTGTGCCAAGATTCAGGTTGGAGAACGTTTTTTATGACTATCTAATAAACTTTGAAAATAGGGGTTTATAATGGAAATGCTGACTGACTCCTTATTCTAACAAGCCTAGCGGATGCCGCTGTAATGTACTGTGTAATTTATAGGAGTCACCTGTTAAGCCATCTGGGACAGAAAGTTTCCCAACTTCTAAAATGCTGGTGACTTGATTAACCTTATGAACTTCATTTTACAATGATACCAAATGCAGCCTATACCAGCCCATCATATTCAGCCATTTCATATTTATCCAAGAAAGTTAAGAAAGCCTTTTTAATTAGCCAGAAATGAGTAGTGGTGGAGGTTAAAAGGCTGATGCTGGTGCTTTGATTTATTGTTTATGGGTGTCATATGGAGTAAGACCTGGGGTAAAATAAAAGTTTCTGGTGTTACTCTTCAGCTAGGGAAAGTGTTTTATTTAAAGGGGACTTGGGGCTTTTAAAAATTGTCTACTTTATACTAGTCCATTGGGACATCCACAGACTGGACTAGTGAACAGAAAGAGAGATTGCTGGAGAAAGAAGGACAGACGATAGTGGAGGTGCCATTTATAGGCATTGGCTAAAAAAGCTCTACCTGCAGATTTATGGGAGTATCAATATGTCTTGCAGTAGGTAATACATGAATTTTCCCTGGAAACCAGTGAGCACTGAGAAGCAACTTTAATTCATCTGTGTTTTATCTGTTTATTTATTTATTTATTTTTCTTATCTGTAATCATTTTCCCAGCTTCTATATTCAGTTACATAGTATTTGGAGCAACCAAGTTTTGAGCAGTACTTTTTATTCAGCAATTGGAATTCTTGTGATTTAGCGTTGTGTCCACTTCTCTAAAAGAGGGATCCTGTTTTAGACATGATATCGAACTAAAACACTAAACCTCAGGTAGTCATGAAAGGTATTTTGCTTGGGAATCAGAAGAATATTAGTCTTTTTCCCACATTGCAATTGGAGTACTTAACATTTTGCACTCCTCTTGAAGTGTCTATGAATGTAACTTGACATTTTCACCCCAACTGTTGCAGAGTGTTGCTCAATATTCTTAAACAGATGCTAGCATCCAGCAAACAGCCAGCTAGCAGTAGTCTTCAGACAGCTCTACAGACAAACTTTGGCCTTGTAGTATAGCCAGAGGTTTCTGGGCAGCCAGTTGGAGACGGTGGATCTGGCTCCTACGGGAATAATGAGCATCCCGAGCTTCAGTGCTTTCCACACCATATGCAGGAGGCATGTCGCCCAGCTTTGTTCTCCCTGACTAGATGTACAGCAGATGAAGCATTTAGGAAAAATATATCTGAATGAGAAACCCAGCTAAAGGAAAACCCAGTAGTGCACAGTCAGCTCTCCACCCTCAGGAAGCAGGTGAAGGAGTGAATGAAACACCCAAAACAGATAGCAATCCCATTGCTTAATGTGCTGCTGGCAAGTACTCAGGAATTATGGTGATAGGGATGTGATGGTATTTGATACATGTGCTGGGACAGACTCGCATTTTCTGGTGCCTTATCTGCATTGTAATACTTAAGTTTTTTATTTATCTTTCAGGTTGCTATATGCCATTGTATTGTAAAACAACACAGCATTAGTTTGTCTGCTGTTTAAAAACACGTGAGGATTTAGGAGTCATAGTAAACACACAGCTGAAGGTTAGATTTCAGTGTGATACTATGAATGAAGAAGTTAATATATACAAAGTCAATATAGGGAGGTGATTTCCCCTCTCAACATACTATTTGTAATACTGAGACATTACACCCCAGTACTGGAAGACTGTATAGAGCCATTAACACGATTTGGAACTTGAAAATGTAAAAAAATGTGATCTGTATAGCTTATCAGAAAGAAAAAGGAAACGGAAACAGAAATGGAACAGGAACAGGAACAGGAACAGGAACAGGAAAAGAAAAAGAAAAAGAAAAAGAATAAGAAAAAGAAAAAGAAAAAAGAAAAAGAAAAAGAAAAGAAGAAAAAGAAAAAAAGAAAGCTTGCACAACCATTTAATCAATGTGTAAGATACTTCACTTGGTGAAAATACTGAATAGGAAAGAACTTTATCCTTACAGAGAAATGCAGAACAAAGTCTTGGATGCAAGTTAGCACTATACCAAAACATCAGAGCAATGAGACAAATGTTTAAGCTATCCTAGAAAAATATTGCATTACCAAGGGAAAAACTGAGATCTACATCTCTGAAACAAACAAACAAACAAACAAACAAACAAACAAAAAACAGAAAGAAACGAAGAAAGGAAGGAAGAAAGAAAGAAAAAAAAAGTCAAATGGCATTATACTGCATTATACTTCTGGTCTTTAGAAATAAGAGTAGAAATGAAAATAAGTTTGCAAGAGTGTTAACCACCTGCAGGGCAGATTTAATAGGAGGCATAGCACAGACAGCAACTGATACTCAGACAGATCCTTTTTTTCCCCTAATTTTAGCTCTATCTTTTCAGTGACTGCACTCAAAGATGGCAAGAAACTGCATAACCATTGCATAATGATGGAAGTGAAAAGAATTTTTCCTCAAAAGTACTTAAGACGCTAAGCAGATGGCAACAGCCTAATTCAATCCAAAGAAGGAAGAAATGAAATCATCCAGTCACTTACATTCATCAGGGAAAGTCTCTGTGATTCTCTCAGATCTAATGGAAAAAGAAAATAAAACCATAAAGAAGCTGCTGTGTATATATAATTTTATTACAACAGAGCAGTCAGTCATCTCTTTGTTTCTTAAGCTTGCATTATTCATTTATTTATATTACCTATTAAAATATACATAGAAATTTCTTGTAGTTAGTCAATGTTATTAGAACTTTACCAACGTCTCTTATCCTCACTGCTGTCCCCTACAACATGTTTTGTAGGCCATACTCCACTGATGAGGTTTCTGGATGCAGAAGACAATATGCAGTAAGAGTACAGGTACTGCTAGTAGTTTTAATTGTGGAAATAGTTGCACTGTTTTAATCAATACTGTTCTAATTTTTAGCATTCAGCTAATTATGAGGCACAATTTCAAATTTAATTAACATCCCAGGACTTAGGTGGTTATTGACAGGGCAGGACCTCACAGCCAGGGCCTGTCACACCAGCTCAGCCAGGAGCATACCCAGCCCTGGGCACCAGGTAAGAAATGTGTGGGGAAGCTCCAGGAGATGCTGCCACGGCCCTCAAAGCACTGCCAGTTACTGCACATCCACAAAGGTTTTTCATGCATGGAAAATTTTCCATATTCATGCACAAAACATGCTACAGCTACTGCTTGGTCCAGCTCTGTGGCTGCAAACACCTCCACACCTCCTGCCTGGCTCCAGCACCTGCACCAATGTCCCCACCAGCAGAACAGGTCCCTGAAGTCCCTGTCAGCTGCTCTACCTTGGAACAGAGTGTGATTTGGCAATTTGATCCTTGCCAAGAAGCCTCGATTTGGAGTTGTTGTGAATTTGGCAATGGCTTTAGTCCTTGAACTTGTGAATGCAACAGTCTCCAAATCTTGCTGCAAGGGCTTACAGGTTTGATGGGGATTTGATAACAAAAGAGGCTAAAAAATATGTTTTGGCTGAAAGACACTGAAAAAATGAAAGTGGATATCATTTTTAGCTTTGAATGAGCAGAGGAAAGAAGAGCAAATATGGGAAGAGCACTGGGAAATAATAACACTGACAGAAGCAACCTTCTTTCTGAGCCCAAGATAAGGAACAATATAAGTGAAGTTGTGTTTGTAGCATTTTTCTAATAATCTAGAATACAAACTGAGAGTAGGGAAATATAAAGTATTTTATCTTACTTTATTTTATTATTTTTTTTTCACAACACTACATAGAAAAGCTATATTTTTAAAAATGTGCAATATATGAATTCAGGAATATTTTAGTCAGAAATTTGTTTGATCTTTTCTCCATAAGAGAAAACATTTTCTTGCTTAATTAAAAGCAAGGTAGGTACAGATTGGAATAATTACTGAACATTTTTTCTTCAAAAGGTGTTTTCCACAGTTTAGTACTTTTCTCCCTGTTCCTCACTGAGGAGAACTGGGATTTATTTATTGTGCCAGATAAAAACTTGAACTAATAGTAGGCAATTTTGTATGACTTCATATTTTTAGAAATGAATTCATTTACAAATCAGTTTCAATCACACCTCAGGTTATAATAATAAAATCCAGATTTGCATGACGCTGGAGATATGTTTTACCAAAATCATAGACTTCAGGAAGCAATTAAAGTATATTCTGCATTAAATTATATTCTGTATACAATACATGTGATTTAAAAGTTCCCCTTCTGCACCATGTAAGCAATGTCCAAAGAAGGTGTGGCTTTTTGGTGGAACTGGTTGAGTAATATAAAAAAATAAATAGACTGTAGCTTTCGGTTCAGTCCAACAGAGATGTAGTTGTGTAAACCACACTGCTCCCTAGGAGTAACCTTGGGAAATTTGGGATTAAAAATATATCTGAAAAATGTGACTCTGTACTTCTGCTCTGCACAGCTGCTGGTCACCACCTGCTCCAGCCTTTCTCAGGTGTGCTGGAGCACGTGTCTGCTATGGTATGCAACCAGCCTGCAAGCTTCTGTGTTTGCTGGGACATACCTTATGGCCCTTGGTGCTAATGCACTCACATTGCTTCTTGGGAGAGAGCTGCTTCTGTGTGACTCTCTAACCTGATGCATCTAGAATTTATTCCTTCCTAAAATGTTTCATGTCAGTGGGATGAATCTCCTTATGGAGATGTTCTCCTTCTGCCACTCAGGCAAGCAGGTTGGACTAGGCAACCAATTCCAGGGTTTAACATCAGCAGCAGTGGTTTGGGGCTGCTGATGGGGCAGCTTCAGCCCATTCTGGCTGGACCTGATCCCCTGGATGCCATGCAAGTTCCATGTGATCTCACCCAAGGTGAGCTTTCCCTGGAACTGAGGTCAGACTGACAGGCCTGTAGTTCCCCAGGTCCTCCTTACGGCCCTTCTGGTAGATGGGAGCCACATCGGCAAGCCTCCAATCCTCTGGGACCTCTCCAGATAACCAGGAATGCTGATAGATGGTGGAAAGTGGCTTGGCAATCGCTTCCACCAGCTCCCTCAGCAACCTAGGGTTGAACTCATCTGGTCCCATGGACTTGTGACATTCCAGGTGGAGGAGCAGGTCTCTGTCTCTTCTTGGATACAGGGGGTGATGCTCTACCTGAATCACACAGGACTTCCAGGTCAGTTGTAAAGTTCCCTGAGGATAATTGATCCAGCTGTTAAAGACAGATGTAAAGAAGGCGTTGAGAACCCTATCCTTATCCTCAGTGATCACATTCCATGCCGCATCAAGATGGAAATTTTCCTTGGTTCTTCTCTTGTTAATATATTTGTAAAAGGATTTCTTGTTCTTTTTTAATACAGTGCCCAATCTGAGTTCAAGCTGGGCTTCTGCCTTTCTAACTTCCTCTCTGCATATCTTAGCAACTTCCTCGTAGTCACCTCAGGTAGTCTGTCCTTTCGTCCTGCAGATGTAGACTCTATTTTTCTCCTGGAGTCTCAACAAAATTTCCTGGTTCATCCATGCTGGTGTTCTTCCCCGCTGGCTTGCCTTATGGGACTCAGGAGCAGCCTGCTGCTGTGTCTTTGAGATTTCTGTCTTGAGGAGCACCCAGGCTTCCTGGAGCCCTTCGCCCTTCAGGAATGACTCCTGAGGGACCCCTACAATAAGTGTCCTGAACGAGTCAAAGCCTGCCCTCTGGAAGTTCAAGACAGCAGTTTTGCTAGTTATCCTTCTGACATCACCAAGGATAGAAAACTCTACAATTTCATGGTCATTCTGCCCAAGACGGTCCCCAGCTTTCACATCTCCCACTAGTCCTTCTCTGTTAGTGAAGAGCAGGTCTTGTGGGGCACCTCTCCTGGTAGGCTCTCGTACCAGCTGTGTCAGGAAGCCATCTTCCACACACTCTAGATACCTCTGGGACTGTTTCCTCTGTGCAGTATTATATTTTCAGCATATATCAGGGAAGTTGAAGTCTCCCATGAGAACAAGTGCTGGCGATCATGTAACTATTGCAAGCTGCTCATAGAATGCCTCATCCATCTCTTCATCTTGATTAGGCAGTCTGTAACAGACCCCCAACAAGGGGTCTGTTACAAGGGGTCTGTTACAAGGGGTCTGGCACCCCTACAGGCCTTCCCCCTGATCCTTATCCATAGATACTCAACTTTATCATTCCCAACCCCAAGCTCTTCAATATCAAAACACTCTTTAACATAAAGAGCCACACCACCACCCTTTCTTCCTTGTCTATCCCTTCTGAAGAGCTTGTAGCCATCCATCACAGTACTCCAGTCATGGAAGCCACCCCACCATCTTTCAGTTATAGCAAGTAGGTTGTAGTTAGCCTGTTGGCACAGTCACTTCCAGCTCCTGTTTGTTGCCCATGCTACGTGCATTGGTATAGATGCCAACATATAGATGAGACATCTGCCTCACGCCCAGCTTCAGCATCGTTCTCCTAGGCAATTAAAAAGTTTTTGTTGTCTCCTTTGACCTAAGGATTCCCGTGAGGTGTGCCTCTACAGTCCTCCACTCTATCAGCTTAGATATCAAAGGGCCCTAAAAGGTGCTGAGAGCCCTGTCATTGGGGACAGGCTCCTGAAGTAGCTGCAGGAATTAAGTGCACCAGCCGGGAATCGAACCCGGGTCGCAAGAATGGGAATCTTGCATGATACCACTACACCACTGGTGCTGTGAAAAATCACACTCAAGCTCAAGGTTATGCCCTGAGATGTACCTGTGCAGAGCTGGCCTGAGCCCAGGGGCACCCAGGTGTCCACCGCCAAGTTGGGATGATCTTGTGCTCATCTGCTGAAGTTTCCCCATTGACTTAATGTGTGAGTGTCTTCAGATGTTTCAGCCAATTCCTCTGGATGTGTAAATTACCAGAAATTCTGTCCTAAGGATTAGGATTAGAAAATGCTGCCAGCAGTTTTTTTTTTTTTTTTTTTTTTCCCATATTAGTCTACATACCAGCTATAGATTGCCTCTATAAAATATGATTTCCATGAATAGTTTTTCTCAGATTTGGAAAAAAAGTGCTTATCAAACATTTCATCATTTTCTGTACCATTATTTTAACTTTATTCTTTGTTTAAAAATAATCTGCTGGAAAAGATGTAGAATTTCCTGCTAAGAAAATTGGATTAAAATATTATTTTCAGGCCACAGTAATCACTAAAATTTCAGTGCCTCTGGGGATCTGTGGTTTTGTCCTCCCCAGCGGTCTGCTCTCCCAAAATGACTGTATCTCCTGCAAAGAGCAGAGTTCAGTCTGCATCTTGGCCATGTTACTCTGCTCTCTACTATTACTTTATTGCTGAATATCTGCTGAGACACTGAGTTTGTCTTATCAGCTCTTCTTGCTTTGTAACAAGCATTTTGGCAAACTAAATGCTCATTGCCAGTAACTTCTTCCTTTTCTGTTTGTTGCTTTCCTTTCCCTACCTAACCAGCACGCTGCTTTTCATGATATATCACAAAAATATTTTCATGATATAAGTATACATGAATAAGTATAAATAATTAGCATATAAAAAAATCAGAAATATCCTTTTGAATGCTATGGAGATTGAAAAGAAGGCTGCACCAGTCAAATATATATGCATTTATTTTTTTTTTTTCCCAGTTATTTTCTCAGTTCCACTCTATGGAGCTTTCTAACAGTCTAGGGAAACATGGATAAGGTTAGCCACAGATTTTTTTGGGGAAAAGAAATATCTCCCCATCTCAATCAGGTTTCCCCCTTGAGGTCTATTTATTTAAAGCTGAGCTTTGCCAGACCACTTGATGCTTCTATTTAACACAGAAAAGCAGTTACAGCATATTAAATGATTCAGAGATATATTATGAAGTAATTAAATGCAGAGCACTGATGTAGAAAATGAGTTAAAATTAGTGTAAAATTGTGATAACCACTGTGCTGAGTCTTTAATGAGATGGAAGCTGCAATGCTGGTAGAGAAAAAGGGAAGATTATGTTTTAGGTCACAGTCCTGGAAGCCAAAAGAGCTGTGTTCAGCTCTAGCTTTGTGTGACCTCAAGTAACTCATTTAACTTCTGTTCCCCATCTGTACATGGGGGTAATTGCTGTCTGCGACAAAGGGAGGAATTATCAATTTTTATAAATTACTTCTGGATCTTGTAATATAAAGAGCACAGACACCAGGGTCAGCAGGGTTTTCTTTCTTCGAAAACTAGTGAAAAAAAGAGTAGTTTATGTAGTTTATTTATTTTGGAATATATCCTCAGAGATGTTTTCAATGGTAAAGTCAGATGCTCTTTAGTTTTTGGCAGAACTTTGCCTTCCTTGATTCCTTCCATGTCCCGAGTGATCCTTCTTATTTTGTGTTTCATATGAAGAGCTGTCCCTCCCTCCTACACTTTGTGCCCCTTCCTCTGCTCGGGGCGCAATGATGAGCAGGGTGTGGAATAAAACTTGTTGTGAACCAGGGAGTAAGACACAGTTTTGGCCAAGGATGCTGGTGGGGCAGGACTTGTATAGCACTTTCCTTTGTGAGTTGTCCTCAACCTCATGGTTGACCTCATGGGTCTTCCCCACAACCTACCTGCTCCCCCTCTGCCCCGCTGGCTTGTGTAGTGGGTTTACGTGGCAAGGCTTTGGTAGCAGGGGGCCATAGGGGTGGTTTCTGTGAGAAAGATCTAGAAGCCGCCCCATGTTTGGGAAGGGCCCCATTGTTTTCCAGATCTGAGCCAATAAGCGATGTTGTTTTGCGCCTCTGTGAGAGCATATTTAAGACAGGGAAAAAACTGCTGCACCACACAGCAGCCGGGAGAGTCAAGGGAGTGAGAAACAGCCTTGCAGGTGCCAAGGTCAGTGTAGAAGGAGGGGGAGAGGTGCTCCAGGCGCCGGAGCAGAAGTCCCCTGCGGCCTGTGGTGAGGACCATGGTGAAGCAGGGTGTCCCCTTGCAGCCCATGGAGTACCACGGTGGAGCAGGGTTCCACGCTGCAGCCCGTGGAAGAGACCACGGTGGAGCAGGTGGCCCTGCACCGATGGAGGCTGCCGCCTGTGGAAGACCCCTGCCGGAGCAGATTCCGGGCCGGACCTGTAGCCCGTGGAGAGGAGACCACGCAGGAGCAGGTGACCTGGCAGGAGCTGCTGCCCGTAGGGGAGCCAGGTTGGAGCAGTTTTCTCCTGAGGGATGGACCCCGTGGTACGGACCCATATCTGGAGCAGTTCTGGAAGAGCTGCTGCCTGTGGGAAGCCCACGCCGGATCAGTTCGTCAAGGACTGCATCCCGTGGGTGGGACCCCACAGCACAGGGGACGAGAGTGACCAAGAAGGAGCGGCAGAGAAGAAGTGCTGTAGACTGACCATAACCCCCATTCCCCCGTTCCCCTGCGCCGCTCGGGGGGAGGAGGTGGAAGAGGGTGGATGGGGGGGAGGTGCTTTTGGTTTCTTTCATTTGTTTCTCACTTCTCTAGCTTGTTAGTAATGAGCAATAAATCTTACTATCTGTCTTCTTATGCTGAGTCTGGTTTGCCCGTTACACTAATTATTGCGTGATTTTCTCATCCTTATCTCAATCCTTGAGCCCTTTTCACATATTTTCTCCCCATTCCTCTTTGAGGAGGGGGAGTGAGAGAGTGGCTGTGGTGGAGCTCGGCTGCCCACTCGAGCGGAACCATGACAGCTTGGAACATGCCTGGATGTAGAGGATGGACCTGGGAGAGCTCCTTACAGGGGTAAGACAGAAAAAAAATGATGCAAAACCTTTTGTGTCCAAACTTTTGATCTTGGTGTGCATGATGGTGGGCACTGAGAGCAGGCAGACATTAAGGGCCAGAAGTTTTGAAACAGGAGCCAACGCCAGGCTGGTCCCCAGGGGAGCCCCAGGAAAGCAGCATAGATATGGGCCTTCCATCTGGGTGTCCCTGGGCATGTCCTTTGTGTGAAACACTACAATGATCAGATTACTTTGATGTTACAGACATTATCTACAAAGCTGAGAACTTGTATTTCCCTGGGCTTTTCCTACTCTTTGCTGTCTCTTCCATGGTACTTGGCTGTAAGCTCCATGGAAGGAGGACTACTGCCTAATTCTGTGTCTGCAATGCCTCCTGCAATGAGGTTCTGGCCTCTGCTGTATTTCAGATCACATTGTAATGCACCTGAAAAATACAATCTTGCTTCAAACCTTTTTCCATGAAAGCTGGTGAGCACTCTGGTTTATGCCTGTGTGTGATAAAGCCCACTGACTGATACAGGTTTAGAGATAATCTGTTGATGTCTGATGGGTCATATTTCATTTGCATTTTAAGTATAAATATTTCAATCATTTTTATTCACAGTTGTTTAAGTTTATGAGTTAATTTTTTTTTTTTTTTTTTCATGTAGCAAAACCAGAATTAATATTAGGTATGTCCCATGGGAAGGACAAACACCAGTCCTGTGTACCCAGGTTAGGTTCTGGACACAGCAGAAAGAGGAGAGAAAGCAAGAGGACAAATATGCTAACGCAATGGATGCCTTGTGTCTGGGGAAAATACTTGGAGAGTCCTTGTTTCTGCCAGATCTAGGAATCAGGTTCTTCTGAGGAGTGGTTGGAGCCAACAAAAACAGAAACAGCTCTGACAGGCTGGCTCTGCCGTAGGACTTGCAGAGGAGCCAGCTCAGGCATTTGCTGCAGCGCCTTCGGGGTATGTCGGTCACTGGGACAAGAGGCACACTGAAAAAGCAGGAGAAGCTGTGACAAAGAAAACAAGGTGGTGGTGGGGTGTCACCTGCATATAACCAGGTTTTAGATGGTCCAGGCCAAACCAAGCTGTATCCTACTTTGAGCAAGGTATTGATCAGAAACTGAAGAGGAATTGATGAATGAATCTTTAATAAATCCTGAGATGAGGGCCTTGCAAATGGATGCACTTTTCTCATGTTCCTCTAGACATACAGTCGTTTTGATTTCTCCTTTCACCTTAGTGAAGAGTGTTTGGAACGTGCATTAGATAACGAGGAACAGCTTGATTTTGTTTTGTTTTCCAGAGCAGAAATATCAGTAGCTGGTGGAGTCACTGTTGTTATGGAGAACCTCTAGATACCCTACATTGTTGGCCAACAAATCCATCCTCTTCCATCCTGTGTGTGGGACATATGCAGGACCCTGCCAGCCAGCCTCACACCAGCACCCACAGCACCGATTGGGCTCCGTGGAAAAGTGGGGTGAAAGGGCAGTGCTGGGTGGGGAGAAGGCAAAGAAAGAGCCAGGGAAGGAGAAATGTGCCAAAAGGACAAATGTGCTGAACTGGAAGGACAATGGCCATAGGAATGGAAGAAGACACCATAAATGCTCAGAAAGCAGTAAAAACAAACAATTAAATCATGAAACTGTTCTGATGAGTGGAAAGAAGCACTTAGAAGAAGTAAATAAAGGAAAGTTAGACAGAAATATAGCAAGATAGAGGAAGGCAGAAAAAAAAGGCAAGAAGTTAAAGCCAGAGAAAGTGAAGAAAGAAGACATGGTGGGTGTGTGATGGAAGAAACTCTGGAATAGTTGGTGTTGTGTAAAGGAGGAGAAGCATACGCACAAAAACCATGAGTGAGTGGAGCAGGGTGGCAAGAAGGGCTGCCCAGGAGGGCAAGAAGGTACAGCCAGGGTTGTCTTCTGCAGGCCCTTGCACAGGCAAAAATCAATGGAAGCCTGATTTCGCTGGTCAGTAAGGGTCTTGGGATTTAGCTCTTTAAGTCATAACATGCTGATGTTACACAGCTGTCAAATTGTGTAATTTGCATTTATATAACCCCTGTTATTCCAATCTGGACTAAGAAAAGACTGCACTGTGCCAAAACCTTCACTACTTTAAACATGATGAAATATTACCTCACTAACACTGCGTGTACTATGTGCAACTTTAATTAATTAGTCAAGAGCCCAAAGGTTAAGCACACATGGATTACCCAGCATAATTTTTTTTTTTTTGGGGGGGGGGGCATACATACAAAATAATCAATCTAAGGTTTCCAATGGGAACATTTCCTCATGCTTGCCTCAAGGAGCTGTTTGCCACTTCTTTGAAGCTGTGCCGATGTGCATCTACCCAAATGTAACCTAAATGCTGCGTGTACTCCATAAGGCTCTGCCTTGAAGTCACCATGTGATGTTTGCTCAGGTCTTTTTAATATGGGGAATGTTTCCAGAAAACTTTCCTGATTTCTTCCCTAAGTGGAGAGGCATGGGAAGAAAATGCCACAGGAGATGATAAACCAGTGTGGGCAGCAGGGGATCCGGGCAGTGTTTGGGGTGTCCTCATCTTGGGGCTGCCCCAGCTTTATATGTGCAGGGAGGTGCAAGAGCTCAGCCACGCATGCAATGAAATGATGCAGACATGGTTCCCTGGCCCATCCTTCCCTTCAGACTGGGGCCATGTCTCCTTATCATGGACTGATTTTCATCCAATTTTCCATTTATATTCCTAAAGTGTCTAGAGGTCCCCTAAAATAATCTGGGGAGTCTGTGTTACAGTGTGCTGTACTAACATAGAGAGAAAAGAAAGTATCGAAAGTATATGCCCCAGAAAGCTTACCATCCGCATGATTTATTTGGCAGAGAGGAGTAATTTATTTACTCCTTTCTGGTTCTTTGCTCCCTGCCACCCACTTGTGAAATGTTTATGTGAGCTCCTCTCTGCTGGCTAGTACTGCTTTAGCTGAATTATTTAAACTTTGAAAACAAATCCTTTCTTGCACTAATGGATTTCCAGTAGTGTTTCTCACATGTTTCTCCTTAACTATATCTCCTTGAAAGATGGTCTGAGACATTCCCACTCAGATGAATCTATTAGAAGAGAAGGCACTGGCCTGCTTTCTCCTAAAATTGCAGAGATTTGGGCACCCTCTGGACAAGGGGACTGGGAGTGTTATGCCACATCTCTCAGCTGCTCTCCCCAGCAACAAGCTTTAGGCTTCTGCTAGACCATGACAGGGACATTTTATCCACCATAACACTTTGACGGGACAGGGACTGGAGTCTGGATATTTTCCTAATGGAAAGATGAGATGACCGAGTCATTCCCATGCTACACATTATGATGGTTTGAACAAAAGAAAGGTGAAAGCACTGGGGCTGGAGTGTGGCAGGCTTGCCTGTGATATAGCTGGGACAGCTGGGTAAGGTACCCATCCAAGCAACAGCAAACTTCACTTCAGATATCCTCTGGGCCTCGGCCTTCTACAGCTGTAGAAGGAAGTCTTTGTCTTTCCCCACCAGAAGAACTTTTATTAGGAGAAATAAACTTGGGGCAGTTCCCTCCACTAACTGAGGTAATTGAACCTGACTGCCACAGAGTAGGTGAGGCATACTCTGCCAAGTGCCAAATAAAAGGGAAGATGTTGCTTCCTGAACCTTTGTGCCGGGTTTCTCTGTGTGTTTTGCCATATGTGGTCAAGATACATCTTGAAGTAAATAATTTCTAGCTGCTGAGTGCTGTTTTCTTTACCTCATGTATGATTTTACTAAACATGTAACTAACATCATGTGTTAAAGGGGGCACCAGCACAAGCAGAACCAACCTCCTTATTTTCTCCAGGTATTTTTTCATACCTGAGATGCTCTTTTCCCATACATAGGCAGAGGTGCCTTCAGCAGGATAGAAGCCCAGTCTGTCTCTGTACATGATGAGAGACAGAAATAATGCTCTACCTGGCATTATTTCCTCCTCTGTGAGCAAGAAGTCAGGCAAGTCCCAGGTTTAAAGCTAGCATCTCAAGTGCCACCTGGAAACCACTGCTATTACCTGCTCTTGAAAGAATCACAGAACCACAGGATGGTTTGGGTTGGAAGGGACCTTAAAGCCCACCCACTTTCAACCCCCTGCTGTGGGCAGGGAGACCTCCCTGCAGCCCAGGTTGCCCAAAGCCCCATCCAGCCTGGCCTTGAGCACCTCCAGGGATGGGGCAGCCACAGCTTCTCTGGGCAATGGTCATGTTCCCCGTCACACCCTGGCTCAATGGCAGGGTTTCTCAGAAGGTCGATGCCTCACCATGACGGAAGGCATGAACAGACAAAAGTAAGGGCTTGTGAAGAAACAGCTTGCTAAACGGGGCAGGGGAAACTCATGGGGATGGAAATAGACCTTTGCCTTCTCTAACAGGGATTCCAACTCAATGAGGTCTAATCACACTAATGTGTGACTAATGTTGTCCGCTTGTATTTTGACAGAGTGTGCTTTCTTGCTCCACTGCTTTTTAATCTGTTTGGTCCCCCATTAATTTTGAAGACCTCTTTGTAGGCTTGAAGTAAATTGTGCCCTTTAGTGTCTGCTGAACTGGGGACACGCAGCACCTTCCTGCTCTGGGCATTAACATGGAGCTGAAACAGGTGGTAAATGGTGAAATGCAGACATTGTCCCAGCCCTTCCGAGTTTTGCATTATCATGATGTCTGCCTATTTCTACCAGCCACATGCAAAGGAATGCATTTGTCATTCGACTTATTCTTTGCATCTCGGTGTAGGAAATTGTTTCTCGGAAGTAAGCTTCCCACAGAAGATTGCATTTGATGGATTTACTCCAGAAATTTGGCCAAGATAAATTTTGAAAGTGAAGTCATAATTTATACATAAAGTTTCAGGTACAGAACCCTTTTTCAAAGCTTCATTGCCATTTAAAACTTAAGTAAAGTTTTGTGCTTATTTAATTTAGCTTTGATGATTGACTTAAAGGTATTTCTCTTTCTGGCTGTTTTGGGTTGAGCAGTGAGAAAAATGATTGAGGTGGAATGTCTAACTGTGACGTGTGTGTTTATTTGAGGGGGGCGTGTGTGTGTAGGGGAAGACACATTTAGGACTAAACCCAAAACCAATAATAAGACACGTGAGACATGTTTGGAGGGAGATTTTGTCCCATCAGCCTGCCAGAGTGCATCATTCCCCATGTGGAATAAGCTGGTTGAACAGTCTGCAGGTCCTGCAGGTTTCCTGAGAGACCAAGGAAAAATATATACAGAGTGATTCGCTGCCAGGAGGATTGGCACCAGAGAGCCCTTCGTAAGAAGGGGGCTCAAGCTCTGGGAGAGGCAGCACGTGTGGTTTGCTTGGATGACCCTGGTGCAGCTCCGTGCTCTCCTCCAGACCTCTACAGCAAGGCAGGGCACAGAGATGTGAGGAGGTTGCTGTACAGCAAGCAGTGATGGTGCATCCTCTGATGTCTGCAGGTCTCATCTCCCAGCCCACCACTGGAGCAAGGCAGAGAGCAGCGTGGCCTCTGCACTGGCACCAGTTTCCCACTGGGCAGTGTAGCGGTCTCCCTGATCTGGAGATTGGAAATTCAATCCCTTTCCGAGGGATTTAACCCTCTTACATTATTTTTGAGATTTGAGGACCCTTAGATAAAGCTCTGAATGAGTTGGAGAGTTGCAGCACGCACATGGGCACCAGAATACAATCAACTTAGCTGTCTAACTATGCTTTTTCCTTTCAGCTGTTGCACTTTTACCTCTTGCTAGGCAGAAGCACAAATTCCAACATGAAGCATCTCCACAAGTGTGTCAACACAAATCACTCATGAATTATAGTGGAAAACACAGCTGTGTCCATCAGCAAAATTTCTCCAGTGGGTCTCTGTTAAGACAAGGAAAGGAGCAATGTGCCTGACTCCTGGTTTCCTAACGCTGCCTTAGGTGAAGCCTTGTGCCCAAGAGGTGAGACTGCTGTGTTAAAAGCACCTGAAGATGCTTTCTCCTGCAGGCAGGCACAGTCCTTTCTCTTGTTTTTTAGGACATGAAACCAGTAAAGTGCAGGTTGTTTGATTTCAGGGGATCCAACCAGCTGCTGTGGTAGATGTGCAGATCAGGAGGATATTGCCACCAGAATAATTTCCCTTCTTCCACTGTTTTCAGCCAACCTTTGAAAACTTTTTTTTTTTCCCGAATTCATGCCTTCTGAGTATTGACTTGCTAAATAGAAAAACAACGGGGGAATATATTTCACATAATTAATGGGAAACTAACACAGGAGTAACAAACATCACATTTTTTTCTGTGCTTTCTGTTACTGTAAAATGGGACTGGATGGGAATCCTGAGGACAGTTTAATATTTCCCAGATACTAATAGCAAGTGATCCAGCAGCCTGTGGTTCTTAAGGTTGCAGGAAAAGCAACAAAAGACTGATTTCTTCTGATCCACACCAACGTGACCACAAACCACCCATCTCCTAAAAAGTGGTGCATCCAGAAAACCTACTAGATGGCTTCATGAAGGACTCATTATTTTTCAAAACAAAATGAATGTGGAAAGAACTCTTTTTGGCAAATAGTTACAACTGTAATGGAAAACATACTGCCTCATTAAACTGCACTCTTAATCTTCCTCACTTATTTATCAGCTTTTGATGGAGCAGAGACTGGGATTTATATTCTGTCCCATGTCCCACAGAACTTTTGTCCAGTAAAAAGGTCATCTGTAAATCTTACATAGGCAAGTGTAACATTTTCCTACCATAACATCATCTTAAAAAAGGGGGAAAAAAAAGACACGGTATTAAAAGTTAAAAGCTGCCGTAAACCTAAGAAAATACATTTGTTCAGCTGAGCCCACATTAAGCTTGATTTGCTTCATTTGGAAACAGCTGAAACTGGGTAATCTAGAGCTTGCAGTGAGAAATATCAATTTAACATGTATTTGGTGTGCTAAAGGCTGCCCTGCTCTAATTAAAAATCCACTGTGTTTTTATGGCGGTATTCTGGAGGCTGTCTTGATTTGCTGATGAATGCTGACAGGACTATTAAAGCTGTGAAACAACATCACTTGAACGTGGCACAAAATGAAAGGAAAAGCACTGCCATGCTGCTCTTGGGTGTTATTATCCTGATTAAAATTGGAGCCAAAGTGAAAATCATCCCTGGGCTATGCACGTTATTTATTTATTTATTTATCCACCTAAAATGACTTCACGGTATTGGTAGCTGTGTTTCCCCACAGCCACCCCTCAGGCACTGTGATTAAGTGAAGGAACGTTTCATGTTAACCCCTCCTGCTTGTGCCTGGCAGCAGGGATGAAGAAGGGCACGGTGTGCTCTGCCTCAGTATGAATATGCCATGTGGGCAGCTGGACAGGGACCCCCGCCGCCAATGTCTCCTGACGTTGCTGGTTATCAAAAGTCCTTTTCTTGTTGCAGTTTTCAGACGTGTGTTAGCACCCTTTTGAAATTCCATGATAAAATAGTCACCTGGATAGAATATGGCCTTTAACTTGTTCCTTCAAATTACCTATGATGAGCAGACAATGTCTATTTTCCCATTGTTAGCCATGTTTTCAAAAATTTAGAGTTTTGCAAATAACGACTGGCTCCACAGACAAAGCAGCCAAGCAGGCTAGTTAGGAAATTCCTTTGAGTCATCCCAGCTTGGGGTTTGAGGCCACATCAAAAAGTTCTTACTCCTTTCTTCATGAGATGGGGAAGCAGGGAGTTTGCAAACATAACAAACTTCAACACACCAAGCCCTCAGAAAACTTTTATTTTATATGCATACAGATTGTAGGGTGATTTCAGAAAACCTTTTTCCTGTGGGTGCTGCCCCTAACCTGCAGGACATGTGGCACTGTGAGGAACTGGGGGCACAGAGGGACACCAGAGACACCAGCTGGGGATGGTGCTGCCCCCAGGAGTGGGGGCATCCCTCCCAAACTTGTAAGGGCAGCAGATCCGCCTGATAACCAGGGCAGAAGTAGGAACAAACAAATGCGTGTTTTCAGCTAGTCAATATATCAAGATAAAATTCATCAAGGCACAAAGAGATATGAGGAGAAAGAGTGTTTAATTGTCCATACAACAGTGCTCTAAACCAGGTAATAAATCTGTCTGCCTTGCCATCACTGGATGCTGCCCGTGGAATGCAAAAATCTCTGAATGCAACCTATTTAGGAAGAGTCAAGAGGGGAAAGGGAATGGTAAGATACAGAAGACAGGCTGTTATCTCTCTCTGAGTCACTGGATATCCCTCTTCTCCTCCTATGTTCGTACTCCAGTTTTGGGGGAGTTGTGGTCAGAGGACGTGGTGCCATGGAGAAAACGATGAAGGGAGCAGAGCATGACGGCACAGATTGGCCCTGGCAGCTGGCGGTTCCCCTGCTGCATGCACTCCATGCTTGTACAACACAAAATGTCCTTCTCCCAGATACTGACATCTGATAAGATACTGTCCAAGCAGATGGGAGCTCCTGGCTGACACAGCTGGTGGGAGCTGGGCTCGACATTTCTGCACTGTGGAGAAGCGATGGGTGGATGGATGGATGATGGATGGATGGATGGATGGATGGATGGATGGATGGATGGATGGATGGATGACATTTTTATCCTTAACAGCTATGGAAACTTTCAGAAAGGATCTTGTGTGTGTTGCTTGTCATTGTACATTCATATGTAGAAGAGTGGCATTGATGGGCATATGGCATCCAGCTCTGATGCTCATCATCAGAAAGGGATGTTGAAGCCTGGAGAGGAGATAGAGAAAATCCATTTAAATCATTCGAGTGTTGTAAGAAAATGCCTTACATTAATAGAAGTAAAAATCTGAGCCTGCCAAGGTATTTTGTGATGTGGATGCACATGGGAAAGAGTCTGGGTATGTCTCTTGCAGTCCTGCATTCTTGCTGTGGTTCACATGAGGTCATGAAAACAGCATTGAATGCTTTTCTGAGAGAAAACACGAGATGCTTCTAATTAGTTTTCAAAAGAAATCACAAAATCACAATAGTGAGTTTCTTCAGTGCATATTGTGTATGAAGCGTACTGTGTGTTGGAACGAAAAAGTCCTGTAAATTGCTGGAAATTTCAGTCTGAATGATAAACTGTCTGTCTCATTCTGTCTACATTAAAATATTGTACACTTTTCAAGAGGCACTGAATTTTAAATGATTTATCATTTTTGGAACTGAATAGTAAATCAGATTTAATATTATTGAATAGAAAATAAATAGTCACACACCATGATTAGATCACAAGTGTCTTATAACCAGATTATGATTTGGAGACAGAATAAACTCTAAAATTCTTATACTATAGTGTACAAACAGGCTTGATTTTAAGTAAGAAATAAGAAGTCTGAAAGCTTGGTAATAGGAATAAAAATCACAAGAATAAATCAATGTTTGCAACCACCAAAGACAATAAGAACAAGTTTTGGAATCTGAGAAACAAAAAGAATATTGGCTATTGAAAGAAGAAATGGAAGAAGTGTCAATTATAATGGAGAAATAACACAAGTGTTAAGTAAATACTTCTGTTATGTGTTTGGGAAAAAGCCATATGAATTAGTCATATTACATGCTGATCCTGATACTGAAACACTTTCCAGTCCAGCAGTTACTTGGAGGATGTTAAACAGCAGCTACTAAAACTAGACAATTTAAAATCAGGCGGTGTAGATAATTTGCATCTGAGAGTTTTATAAGAGCTTGCCGAAGAGCTCTCTGGCTGATTAATGGTACTTTTCAGTAAGTCTTGGAACAGTGCGAGGTTTTAGAGGACAGAGCAAAAATTAAAGTTACACCATACTAAAAGGGGCAATGTTGAAACCCAGGTAATTTTAAGCCTGTTACCTTTACACTAATCATGTGAAAAAAATGAACTGTTGATGAAAAGCTCAACTAGTGAAGAATGAAGGAAGTTAATATAATTAATCTCCAAAACATAGTTGTTATTTTGGGAAAAAATAAATGAAACTAAGATTTATTAATATTATTACTATATATATATATTTAGAATGACTTATGAGTTGGTTGAAAAAACAAGTCTTGTAAAATGTTTGATTTAGTACCATGTAACATTTTAATAAAGGACAATGTAATTCCATCCCAGAAGTATTCTTGCTAGATTAGATGCCATAATGTCAAAATGAACAGATAATCATAAATAATCGTAACAGAATATCTATATTTTTATTGGCATCTTGTAGTTCTTGGTATTGATTTTTTCCCCACAGTTTTTCTAATTGAAGACAGGAAAGGAAATCATTCCTGGGTAGGTTTGCAACCACTGCAGAGACTGGGGAGGAGTAAGTAACAAAGGCAAGTGGCTAATGAAGACAAGTCATCTGACTCAAGTGTGTTGGTAAAAGTAACGTCACACTTCTATTAACACAGAGAATGAGCCTTGCTTGTGAGATAGGTAGCTCTGACTTGTCAGAAGTAACTCTCCAAAGGATGCTGTCAGGCAACACATTCTACTAAAAAGGCTGATCAGATCCTTCAATGTGCAGTGTAGGTGGCTACAGGGAGACCAGAGTGGGTGAAAGACCACATATCAGAGGACGTGCTCAGAAAGAACATGTTGATGAAAGAACATGTCCTCTGTTGAAAGACTCAGAGGGGTCAATATGATTATTTTAATCAAAGGAGAAGTTAGATTTAAAGGGGAGGAAAATCTTTAAAGTACTCTTGCTACTTAGCATTGGTGGTTATGTTGGATGAAGGTTCCAGTTAACGAATGCTGAGGTAGTGCTCTGGTTTGGTATGGCACAAAAAAAAAAACAAAAAAAGAAAAAAAAAAGTGATGCAATCCAAGGCCTGAGAGTTGCAGCTTGAAAATTTCAACCAGAAATTGGGACAAATATTTTGAGAGAGTGCTGTTAACCATTTGAGCCACATAACACACTTGTGGCACATTTCCTTCAATGGACACTTAGGATTATTTCTAAAAATTAGGATTTTTAGAAAAAGATGTTGTCCTTATTCAAATAATTATTGCAGTGAAATTTTATGTGTTATTTTATAGAGAAGATCAAAGCAGAAGAACATAACAATCCCTAATGGTGTAATAAATGTATAAATCTATTGGATGAATAGTTGAGGTTAAAACACTGTTTGGGAGGCTAGGATTGATGGGGAAGGATTTGGGGACTGGGACAAAAAACTAGGGAATCTAGAGGAGCAACAGGAGCATATCTGTTTTGAGCTGAAGAGAGAGACTGGACAAAACATGTTGGGTCAAATGAGGTTATGCTGGGTGCTGGTGACCACCAGAGTATGCTGTGAAGCTATGAATTGACCTGTGCTTTACACAGTTTTCTCACCATTCCCTGCTGAGGGAAAAAAAAACAAACACCTGTGAAGTGTGGTAGTCATTCCTGGTTGCATTTTGGTGTTATCCTAGTGGAACAGGTACATCTGATTCTTGATCTGGTTTGTTATCCTTCATGTCAAGAGGTAGAGAACTTGCTCTGAAGCTTTCATTCATAGATGGTAGCCATTAAGACTATTGATACCATGCTATTTATCTTTTTCTCTCCCTTGAAAATTCAGGCTGGCAAACAACCGGTCAGTCATCCATGTCCCATCCTGTCCCTTCAATTTCTCAACCAAGTGTTGCTGAAGTAACTTCACCTAACACTTAAAAACCAATCACTCCAAATCTTGGAAGTACTAGGAATGATTTGCCTCCTTTGAATCTACATGAACGGAATCAACCTATATTAATGTATTGTTTCCCACAGAACACTGCAGTGGTCAGGACACGGTATTGTCATGCCCTTGATATGGATTGGGGTTGTTCAGGGAAGGGTTCTCTACTCTGTAGGGCACCAGTTTCTCTGTATGAAGAAGTTAGAAGTTGTAGGGTAAAGGCTACAGATAATTGCAGGAAGAGAAAGGATAGTTCTTTGATGAACACAGCTGAGTGCTGTTCTGAATAACTGCTTTCTACCTTTCGTTTTCTGTGGGAGACTTTCTAACTTAAGTCTTTTGCAATCATCATCCAACTTCAATGGAGTTCTGGTGCATGATGGTTCATAATCTACACTGGAATACAGCAAGAAGAAATAGAGTGATTCTCAGCCAAGCATCAGGCAGATATCTATGAAACAAGTTAAGCTGCAGAATTGCATCTGTAGGGAAGCAGTTGAAGATTGTCGCTTGGTTGAAGATTTCCTCTTGAGACTGCTGTGACAGTCAACCAATTAGTGGACAAAAAGCTCTGTCGTAGGAGAATCTTCTTCTGTCAACAAGATAGAGCAGATGAATTAATAGCCCTTTCTGTGTATAGTGATTTGATTTTTTTTTTTCCCCTGTGACATGGAGTGGCTCTCCTCACGTATGGATGAAGATACAATTGTATATGAAGAGGATGTGTTAAAGAGCACTTTAATTTACAGCTCTTGGCATCCCTGGGAAACCAGCCATGTCATTGGCAACACTTTGAACGTGTGGGTGAGAAAAATGGAAATTAGCTGCTAGGGACATATATTTGGATATTAATGAGGGAAAAATGGAAGCCTCGGGCTGAGGTGCCTTTATACTTCCACTAGGCCTATGATATTGTTTTTCACTAGGATGCCTCAGGCTTCAACAAGATGTAATTTAATCCTATAAATAATAGATTTGTTAATGGTGTCTCCTTCCTTCCCTTTGTGGTAGAGTGTTCAAATTTTATCCAAGCCATTCAAAATAGGTTGCTTATATATTTCTATACCTTAGACGTTTTTCCTTTGATCACTGCACAAACATGGAACAATAATTTAAGAGTCTTTTGGCTTTCTTCTAGTGTGAGCTCCTTTCCTCCCCTATATCTTTCACAGAAAAATATTCTCAGTGGATCCTATTCATGGTGAGGGCACAGCAGTGCATCCTGGGAGCCATTCTGCCATCCCAGGAGATGAGGTCTTGCCAAGAAATGCAGCCACAGATGAAAGTGAAGACAGGAAACAATTTGCCTACAGCTCCCATGAGACCCTGTCACAACAGTTCAAAGTGCTTTTAATATATATTTTATATGTAATAAATTTGTTAATTTTCTTTGTTTTGACTCAGTGTCCTCCTGACCACCTCTTTTTCTAATGCATTTTTTCTATGATTAAAATGCCCTTATTCACATAAATGTGAATGCTCTTTTAGACACAACCCCCAGACTTTCTACCAAAATCAGTTGCCCATTTGTGAAAGAGAGGGGAATGCTGAAAAGGCTAGACTGTAGAATGTTATTACAAAACTATGAGCCTGGAACAGTAATTAAAAAATATCTTCCCTGGGCTTCTCAGGCCACTCATGCTCTCTTCTGGCTTGTGTACCAATTTCTCACCCCACAGCCTTGTCCATCAGTGTAGGGTCAGAGGAGCATCTGCTACTATGTCCTATCATGCAGTCAGGGTGGGCATTGGGTTACATTCCTCAGGAAATGGGACATGCTCCCAGGTGCCACGCAACTGATGTGTTGAAGTTTCATGCCAGTGGATAAAGAGGTGCTCAGAAAGTAGAGCAGAAGGTCCCATGAAAGTGCACCGACACCACCAGTAATCAGCAAAGTGAAACTGCCTTTGGAGATTATTTAGACAGGTCTGTGCTGTGCCCTGCAGTACTGAGTTTACACAAGGGCCCAGCCAGAAAAGCACTCTACACCCAGATATCATAACAAAAGTGACACCCAGGGTAGTAAAATAAATATTTAATTTCTTCATCTTCCCATATCCACCCCAGACATCCAACTAACTCTAATAATACTTTGCACTACAATACTTCACTAATACGAGTATGCTAAATTAATGTAAGTGTTTTGATAGATACTTGTGAGTTCATTTTTCACTCTCTGCCCTCTGACGGTTTTCCAGCTACAGGACAAAGTATGGGGAGATGGCTTTTTTTTTGCACGCTGCAGATGTATCAAGCCTAAAAGCCAAAGTAGCTTTTGAAACACTAATAATATCACTCAGTGCTTATATTACTCTTTACATCTTCAGAGTCTTTTACAAACAACCATCAATGAAGTATGGTAATAGCTTTATTGTATAGTAAACCTGCCTTGATATTTCTCCAGCTGCTTCAGCAAGTCTGGTCTTGGTGCCTGTGAGAATAACACGGGGATGCTCCAGATGGCTAACCACTGAGACTGAGCTGCAGGCACTTGTGGGTTTCCCTGTGTCTCCCCCAAGAGCAGATTAGACATTGTGTAATAAAATTTTGGAAAGAAGGCTCACTGTGACTCTGTGGTGACTCTGAGAGTGGATGGGTGCTCGGTGCAGTGAGGTGCTGCATCCTTATGGGGCCATGGCTGTCCCCAGGCACCCCCGGTCCCCTCCTAAACCCAGTCACCTCCACTTGGACTATGAGGTCTTTGGGTGCTGATCAGTGTCTTCCAGCTTGCTAGTGTCCAGGGCTGTCTTGGCCAATGGTCAGGAGCTCCTGGGAGTGTGAATGTGAGTTACTGTAAATTGCTGTCATTGAAGATTTTCCTAGGTGTTAATAGCAGCAAAAAATCATAGTGTTTTATACTGTGGGGGATACTCATATGATTTGACCCCGTTTTGGGGCTCAGCTGCTCACAGACATACCTGTCAGTGGAGGTCTCCCACTGTCCTGCTGTCTGAGTAATGAATGGCGAAGGGCAGCTGGGGCTGGGGAAAGGCAACCGGGGTGGGAAGTGAGCAGCACCCCCCCCAATTCCCCAACACTCCCTTCCTGAAGGTGAGGCTGAGCTGCATCTTCCAGCGCTGTTCCATGGGCTATGTCCTCCTCCCAGCCACAGGAGAAGCATCTACTCACATGGGATGGAAACCAATCTCAACTGCTTCCTCCTCCTGAGGTCCACAGGCACCCTGAGGATGTGGCCCCATGGGCACTGCTCCTTTGTGACAGCCTTGTCCCCGTAGGGCCACTGAGCGACCTGCCCCATGTCTCCCCATGTCCTGGGGCCATCGTGTGGCCTGCCCCAGGAGGGCCATGCTCCATAGCGGCTGCTGAGCTGCTCTGTGCCTCGTGAGCACGGCGTTTGTATCCCGACAGAAAACTGGATGTCAGATACATTTCCCATCTGGCATCTATTAAAATAATGTGTGCGCGCGAACGCCTGTGTGTGTATATAAAACGTGGATGCACTCTCTGATTTCAAATACGGAACAAAATATGTGTTTTAAACGATGCTTTCATTTTGTCTTTTTTCTTAACTGGAAAGGTCCTTTATTTTAGAGTTTGTGCAAACTATTTTACTTAACATATTATCTGTAACAGATTGCATAAGCATGACTGTTATCTGCATTAGTCATCACTTTAGACCATGGGATATAACTCATGGCAGTCTGGATTTAATGAATGTTTGAATTAACCTATACCTAATTTCTTGTGTTTTAAAACCTAAATCTCATTGAAAGCTGAGCTTTGTTTACTTCCCAAAATTGATCTGAGGGCCATTTGGAACACTTAGTGTATTCTAAAATGTGATCGTATCAACAATACACGGTCTAGTTTGTTTTAAAGTGAGTTTTTCTTTCTTAGTTTACATAAATCATTTTAAAAAATCGTTCACTTTTTTGGATCATAATGTACTCACTTGGCTTTTAGACCTACACAGCTTGCAGGCCAATTTTTCAAACAGGATTCTAAAGCTATTTGTGGATTACTTTCTGTTTGCTACTTGTAATCTGCATTCCTGAGGTAAGCATGTTAAAAAGACTGAGGATTTTCATCGAGCTAAGTGATTATACTAAATAGGGCAATTTTGGGTGTTGCTAGCTTCTGTGTTTAAAAATACAATGCAGAAGAAACCAACACCACATTTTCTGTTAAACCACAGAGGGCACTGTTTGTTCTTCATATGAAATGACCCCATTACATAGACTGTTGTTGCTCTTCATTAAGCAATTACCGTAAGAGCTTAAAATTAGCATTATTTTGATTTTGATTTAAAAATTAACCAGGTGCATTATACTTATGTACACTCTCATGTTCTTTCCGAGCTTGGTACCAACTTTTCTGTATGATTCAGAACTTCCCCCTTTTCTTCCCAGATGTTGTGTTGAGTCAGATAGTTTCCTTCATAACTGTGGATCTTGAGATGTAGTGCAAGTAACTGCCTTATGATTGTTTCATGCTTAATTAGTACTCTAAACATTAATTTTCTCCTTTTGGTTAAGATATTAGCCAAAATTCACATAAGAAGAAAATTATTTAAGAAAAAAAAATGCATAAGAAGAAAGGGAGACAAGACAGCACTGGCAACAACTGAAGTCCTCAAGCTTCCTTGAAATTTTTCCTCTGGCACTTTCAACCAGGATGCAGTAGAAGAAATACAGCTATGTGATGCTTAAAGTCAGCTGGCTTTGCGAGTTTTGCTATTATTGTTTATTTATCCACTAGAGTTACTTGGAATATTTTCAAAACATATTTCCATCAAAAATAGGATTTTGATGACATTTTCAATTTTCTCAAAAGAAAAAAAGATCTTCCCCAAACTTTTTGACACAGAAAAAACAATAGCAAAATTTAGTTAAAAAAAAAAAAAAAAAGCATTCTTAAATTCCATAATCATGACCTTGTTTCTATTAAAAATGCTGAAAAAAGTCCTGATTTCCTCTCTCCCTCTTAAGAGTGATCCCTATAGACCTTATTGGCCATTTGCTGAGGTTGCTCTATATGATCAGTGTCTTTCCTGTACTGGGGGAGTGGGACAAAACTGGACACAGTATTCCAGATGTGGTCCAAGAAGTGCTTAGTAGAGGGGGATAATCACTGCCACAATCTGCTGACTCCTGTTAATGCAGCCCAGAACATTGTTGTCCCAGGACAGATCCCTGAGGATGTCTTGTCACTAGCTACTATGTAGGGTACTACTCAGTAATCTCTACCCTTTGACTGATAATCCAGCCAGTTTTTCACCAATTTTGTAGTCCATCCATCAGGACAATGTCTCGTCTCGGATATAAAGATGCTACAGGATATTGCACCGAAAGCCTTGCTAAAGGAAATGTTTCCTCCATTGGGAAATAACTCACTGGTGAGGTGCTGTTCTTGGGGCTACACTTAAGAGGACAAATTGTAAGACGACTACTGGAAATTGTACAGAGAAATGGAAATTCCTCTGCGGCTTCCTAGGGCTTTTCCTTTCAAAAACGAGATGGTGTTTTGAAATTCCCTTTGGGGAGCAGTTCAGTGTGTAGCTGCTAGTTGGGAATATGTGACCACATGAAAGAACAGGGAAATATTTCAGGCTACTTCTGCCTCTAAATCTCTGTCCTGAAGATGTGCAGTGCCATGGAGTGTCCTATCTATGGAAGACATCACTCACAGAATCATTCTGGGGCAGTAAGGGGGGGGGGAGGATCTCCACCTTCTGCTTCTTCTGCTTCTGTATGTGGGTCTTTCAAAGTTGCATGCCAAATCTTCAACTTAATCCTCTGTTAACTGGTTTTAACACTTCTAATACTCAGACACAGCCTTTGATTAAATTTATCAACTCATCCCTTGCAATACAAGGTGAAAGGTGATATATATTTTTTTTAATTTATTTTTTTAAATATACAGTAGTAAAGGCTTGAACTCTTGCTAAAGCAGCCTGAATCTGAGATCACCCATACCATCAAACAGGCAACCAGCAAACAAGCAAACTCTTCCACACAACTGGAGAGTTATTTTCTGTGAAGGCACTGCTAGAGACAATGGCATCATCCTGGAGTTGAGGTTGCCTGTTTGTGTATGCATTTTAGGACTGGGTCTGCATTTATCGCAAGATAGTTATAAAAACATATAAATAGTTTTGCAGAAGAATTTGATTTCTCAAAATGTAGTCCTTGCCTGTCTGATTTTCAAAACTGGAAATATAATCTGGGAAATAGGGCCACAAAGTCATTACAAAAGCCCTGCACAGCACAACTCTTGCTGTTTTTGGCTTTTCTTTCACCTCCATATGCCAATTCATTCCTAGCTATGCTTATCAAGGGATCATAAGCATTTTCCATCTCATTTAGTTTTTGAATCCAGAGTTCAGTATTCTGCAACATAGACTATTGTAAATGCTTAGTTTAGGCATATCTTGAATATCTAAATATCATTAAACATAAGGTTCCTTTGATTTTTCCTTTTAAGTGACATAGAATGAATTTTGTAGAAGAGAAAGCAGTACTTAAGTTATCCATAATGCATCTGTTTATGTTTCCAACTGGTGTACTTTATCACCAAGTCATTGGTTTATATTATAAAATGATGGTTGTGTAATAAGTAGTTAGCAGAAACCACAGGAACGTCTTTGAAATAACACTAATGGCCATTTTTGATGAAATATATGAGACTTTGTGAAAATGATTTGATGAAGAAATGTATTTTCTTTACTTCCTGTTAACAGTGAGCATGTCAAAGCCCTTTAATCTCTGCTACACAACTAAACTTTTTTTTTTCTTATTTGAGATTAGTTTGAACTAGCAAGCACCATTTAATAATCAAGGAGCTTTAAAGCAAGTGAATTTGATCAGGAAAGCACTAATTAACAGTACAAAATAATAACAAAAAAAGTCTATATGTAATGGTTTCAAATAAAAACACAATTAACTGGTAACCTTGGGAATTAGTGATTCTGCCTCTTTCTATACTCATCTAGTTTATATTACTAAGGATCTATCTAGTTTATATTACTAAGGATCTTTTGTTGCTAGCTGAGCTTGTATATATAAGAATCAACAAATAATAGTAAATGATAAAGCATGCTGGAAGGCCCAAGCATGATGACATTTTTAAGACTAAGTTTTGCTCTTTGGGGATTAAATCTCTGGTTTTATATGAAAGGTGCAGCCAGTCCTTAGCAATTTACAACACTATGCATTGGATAAGTTTTCTGGCATTTCACAAGTAAATCCTGCAACCAGTTTCAAAACTAAAATTAGATTTAAGTTGGATCTGTATTTAAAGATGTGATCTTTGGACAAGTTTAGCATTTATGTCTGTTAAATGCTTTTGCTTAAAAAAGATACTTCCTCTATAGGTCAGCTGTAATGCATTGTGCAAGATGATATTTTGCACAGGATACATTTGAAGAAACAATTTATGATTAAGTTTTTATGCACTGTTACATTTAACTGCTATTACAGGCCATGCTGTTGATGCTACATACTTTCAATCTTGTTCCCAGAAAATTTTGCTAAACTTTGACTCCTTTTTCATATTTTTCTTTCTTTTTTTTTCTTTTTTTTTTTTTCCTCCCTACTGAAGCGAAGATTACTTGCATAATGTATGGAAATGGTTGTCTTACCAAGTTGTTTTGCTGCTTTAAGAAATCAGTTCATAAATTTATTGTTCATATTTTTGATATTTTGGGAAAAAAAAAGTAAAAAGATACAACAACAACCTTAAGTCAAAGTCCCACCAGGCTTCAGTATCATGATTTGAAATTTGGCCTTTGTTTCATGACTGCACATTTGATTATCTTCATGACAAAATTTGTTTATATTACCAAGTTTTGAGAAATCACAGGTTTGTATATCCGTAGTTATGATGAGAGACTTCTTTGACACGAGCAGCTAAAAATCATTTTTGACTGAAGATACATTGTCGTTATCTGCTTCCCACAAGCAGAAACAAGATGTTTCTGCTGAGCCTGAGACCATGGTCTGTGTCATCTCTCTGGTCACGGATAAAAGTGGTGAGAAGGTTCTTCCCCTCCATCGCTGTCCCCAGCATGGGGATGGGAGGCTGGGGTGGCTGGAATTAGGACAGGGAGTTTGGGTAAAGATTTGGCCAACAGAACCTGAGGTGGTCAGGACATGTGGACAGGAGCTGTGAGCAGGGCAAGAGACTGGGGCAAGAGGACAGGTGGGAAATGATGGTGGAGCATGAGCGGAGTGCTGGGGCTGAAAGGAGAAGCCAAAAAGTGAGAGATTGGGATGTATGTTGAAAAAAGGAAAGAAGATTCAAGGGTGGAGAAGAGCCAGAAGCAAGCCAGGGCAGCTCTGAGGGAGCAGAGGAGGATGAGACAAGCCTGGAAGTTCAGGACAGAGAAATTTACACCAGATAAAATCCTACTATGGGAGCCAAAATAGAGGCAAGAACCTCAGGAGTCCTGTGTTATTTTGCCATGAGTTTTTCCATATGTAGTCTTATATGATTTATTTTTTTTAAAAAGGAATTCTTAGAGGACCATTATCAAGACCATAAAATGAAGCATTGAATAGCCAGTATTAAATACCAATATTAAGGGCTCTTACCCTTCATTTGCCCCCCACTTTTTTTCCCATATACAGGTCCAAATTTCTTGTTCAAATGATCCATCTTCTGCCTCCTTCTGTGCACACAGTAAGTGCAAGCTCTTAATTGCTGAGCAGTCAATAGCATTGCTACATCCCTTCATTGCTCTGCAAGTGGCCCCACACCTGATTTATTGCACCCCATTCCACCTCAGCTCTGATGGCAGGCAGGTCCATTTCTGCAGAGATGTTTTCTAGGGGTAGCGATGGGCATGAAACAGATGTATTTCTTCGTATTAATCCATGCATCATTAAAGCAGTGGATTCTGTGGTATGAAGGGGATATTGGCCCCGTTGTAGAAGTGGGATAGTGAAATCCATAGGAGCAGAGACCAGAAGTGATTATTTATTTTGGTTGCCCTTCCTGAGGAGGCAAGGGTCTGCAGAGAAATGTAATGTTAGATGGACTTACTCAGCTTCCAGGGACTTGTATCTGGGAATGCTTAGAAGTCAAGTGCCAGATCTTCTGCCAGGCATTCAACAAATGAAGTCTTCACAATTAGTGACCACATGTGAAATGTCTGGCTGTGAGCTAGAGGCTGCAGGCATGAACTTCTTTCTCCTTCTGCAGTTCCCTGCCTCATTCCTTTTCCGAATTCTGCAAGGAAGGAGGGAGAAGCAGATAACAGTCTTCCTTTCGTAATCCAGATCCATTTCTAAAGCATGCCTGCCCTGTGAATTGAATGGGATAAGGGTCCTGCGGGAAAATACCTGTACCAAAACCAAACCAAAACAAAATGAAGCAAAACAAAACAGTGAAAAGCTAGTTAAATATCAGTTATGTAAACAAGCATTTTGTATGTTTCCTGACTATTGAATGCTTCATTATTTTAAGCCAAATTAACCAGATTTAGTAGAAATAACAACTTCGCCACTGTTGCACACCTATAAGCTCTGTGAAGATGTTTGACTTGAAATGGGTGGCTCAGATGGGTGCTGCTGCAGGAGGAAAACCTGAAGACCTGCTCAAGCAGCATGTGCAGCCAGCCCCAAGAGCCAGCCCCTGCTGCTCCTCGCTTGCTGGGGTGTCCCGCACAGCAGAGAGGGAGGCTGAGATTATTGTGGTGAGGAGGAAGGGGACACAAAGGACACAAGTCTGTAGAAAACCAGACTTGTTGATTCTCTTGGCAGTGGAGTAGTGTGTGTTAAGCGAGGACTTAAGCTACAAAATCCTCAGGGTCTTAGAGGTGACGCTGCCATTCACAGCCTTTAATCTGCAGATAACGTGGGTACAGTACCTCTGGGAGGGAGATGGCCAGGGGTTTCTCTTGCTTGAACCACACCATCCCACAGTCAGAGAGCTGCTGCAGGAGCACAGCCAGAAGTTTGGATGCTGAGATTCTGGCCTCTTCAGCCTATCACACACTCTATTTACAATAATAAGGTTCAATTTACAATAAGTTTCTGTTTACAATAATAAGATTCAAAATTACCAGCAAACTCTGGCCCCTTTACTCATCAGGTGTAACCAATAAAAGGCCACATCAACTTTTTGGCTAGCTCATGAAGTTCTGTGTGCTTTTAATGCAGCTATTTTTCTATTTCTTTATTTACTATTTTTTAATCTGAGAATCCAGACCCATCTTTCTGCTGTCAAGGAATAACATGGGAGTAAGATTCTGTTCATTAACAGGAGCTCTAGGAAAAGAGAGATTTAGGATTTGTTGGATCTTATTATGGATCAGGAAATAATAGGAATAACAAAAGCAACATGGATGCTATTTTTACACAGGGATGCACAGACAACATTTCCATATGTAGCCTTTGGACTATATGATCTGCTCAGCATGGCTTAATGGCAACAGGAGTTTTGCTATTTGACTTCCTTGTGGCCAGGGATTTTGGCCTATGTAATGAAGTGTTTGTTACCCAAAACTACTGCATTAGTGCCAAAATTGACACAGAGGAGTTATAGGGAGCTCCCTTCAGAAAGCTGCCACTGGTGATGTGGGCGCTGAATATCCTCGGGGGAAAGAGATTCGCTTTGAGGGAGTCTTGTCCGTGAGAATACAATGCAGGCGCTCCCCGGGGTCTGTGTGCTCGCATGAATAGGAAGGATTAAAGGTTCAGGCTTATAGTCTATTTGTCATGAAATCCTCTAATGATGACAGAAACTGTAGCCCGGCCTCATATAGAATATCTGTAAAGAGCAGAGTGAAAAGGATATAGTGAGGCAATGGTGCATGGCCCTAATTTTAGAAGCATTGAAAGTGGGAGAACTGGGGGAGTTTACGACAGTAACAGAATATTTGGGTTCAGTTTCCCTTCCTCCTGCAACTGCAAAACCCTAGGCTGTGTCTTGAAAAGCCAGTATGAGCATCTGGATATACTCACCCTCCATCTGCATCCCCAGCACCCTCTAGGAAACACAAAAATGTTAGTAAAAAAAAAAAAAGAAAGTTTCTGAAAAGCTGCAATATGTAGCAGGGAGAATGCAGCAGAATGCTGATGCCACGCAGCAGCTGGGATGCAGGCGGTGAGAGCTCAGTGCTGCTCATGTCCCTTCACCTTCGCCAGGATGGGGAGCAGTGCCAGGGGTGGCCGAGATGCTCGCTGAGTGTTGACAGTCCTGGATCAATGGACTGCATTGACAGTCCTGGATCAATGCCAAGGCTTGGGGCTTCTTGGATAGTCCAGGACTGGTGTGGCCAGCTGCTCTGCTTGGTTTCAGATGGAAATGTTTTGATTTTCCCTCCTTGAAAAAAAAAAAAAAAGTTGGAAAATCAAAATTTTGTGCTGTGGCCCCAACTCAACTGCAGAATTTCCTGCAAAATGGAAATTCCCAGTCTTTGTCTGGTTGTAATCTGATGGACTTTTGGGGAGTTGCAAAAAGGAGTTGTAGATTGATCTTCAGCAGAGAAAATGAGTGTGAGGCTCTTCTGTACAAATAGAGGTGTATTTCCCAATCTGAGCATTGTTATAGCCAGCAAAATCATGCTCTTTGCATCTTTTTGCTGAACACCTGGATTTTTTTCACAGGGGATATCTGTACCAACCGGATTTAGTTCCAAGTCTTCAAAACACCAATGGCAGCAGGGGCGAGGAAAGGAAAGTCAGGTGTTTCAGGACACAAAGCAGCCCTCCAGGATGCCTGTTTAAACTGTAGGATAATCTTTTTTTTTTTTTTTTTTTTTTTTTCCTGGATGCACTGTGGTGTCCAGTGTGCTGCTAGATATCAGTAATAATCTTTGCCTGCCAGGCCCAGCTTTTTCACCCCATTCTTTTTTCTTGTGAAATCCTAGCGTGGAGTTACATGCCTCTACCCTGCAGCTGCAGAGGGAGTGTGGTTGCACGGCTTGGCTGTTACTAACATGCAGTGGCTATGGGAGCAATGTGAGCAGTACCCCCGTGAGAATCAGTCTGGCAAAAAAAAGAAAAAAACAAAAAACCTCCACCGATTTGCCAAGAAGATTGAGCACAATGGCTGAGACAGGACTCGTGGGTATTTATCAGATTATTTACTGTGACAGGAGGCATACCTCACTTCTCGTGTTCTCAGATAACTCACATGTTCTTGAAATTATGACCCTTCAGGTACGGAAATTTTTAAGTGCCCGCTTTAAAAATGATCTGAAGGAAGTTCCAGAACAGAAAGTGTAAAGTGTTTATTCTGTAGTTTTCCCTGTTTCTCTTAACAGATGCCTTGTTGTTTCCGAAATCTCCGAATAGGAAATGCCTCCATTAACTTAATTCAGATAGCTCAATTTCAGTGGTACCCGCTGCACTTTGCACTTAGGAAGCAACATCTGGACTTGTCCCAGTGCAAATGGGATTTCCTGCTGTTAATACATTTATTGTATTTCCTTATATAAATATTGCTTTTTTAATAGAAAGAAATCACGTTATTAATCTTCGCAGTGTGTCTGGACTGTTGATTCAGGCATGGAAAACAGGGCCACTTCCCAGCGCTGGAGGTGCCTGAGCCCAGAATTTGCTGCTAAGTGGCATTGAGGCATTGGCTCTGAGCAACCTACAGCCTGTGTATGTTCACAAGTCAGCAGCTCTTTTGGACGGGAGAGAGCTTAGAGCACAATACCTCAACCCGATATTTGACATCTCTCAGAATCTCAGTCTTTATGGTTTACCATTAAAATATTGTATCTGCGGGTTTGCTGATTATAAAAATGGATAATTACTGAAATGCGAGTATTTGAAATCATGTTGCTTGTATGATTGTTAACCAAATTTTCTTAAGCAGATCACCAGTGCTGACCATGAGCAGAGGGTTATTTAAGCAGCTATCCTGCCTGATTTGGGGGACTGGATGTGATGCATCTCTAAGGTTTGTTGTGCAATGTAACCTATGCCGTTGTGCAGTCCTCAAAAATTGTGCTTTTTTTACAGCCACAGCCGATTAGAGCTGACCTGGCAAGGGACCAGAAAGCCTTTGGGAGGATTAATGCCTATTAGTGTCATTGCCTCTCCTACTGTAAAACCAGCAGCGACATTACGAGCGGCCGACCAGGCGTCTGTTGCCCGTGCACACCTCGCCCTCTGCCAGGATCCGCGTTGCACTTTTGGCCTCGCTCCCTAATTGCAAGAGAGAGCCGGTGCCTGGCGGTGCAGCCAGCAGAGCCCTTTCCCATCGTGTGGCCAACATCCCGACGGGGTGGCCGCAGGAGCCGGCCCGTCACTCATCGCCCCGCTCTGCAGCGCTTTGTCTCCTTTCCTCCCCTTCCCGCTCCGCTCGCTGCAGCGCAGAGCGGGCTGGCGCTGAACTTTTTACCTTCTTCTGCTGGAGACAATGGCCATTAAAATGATTTGTGAAATAAATACTATCACCAGGCAGGTGTTGGACCTGTAAACAGTTAATTACCGGGGCTCTGCAGATGCCGACTGTTTCTTTGGAGATGTCTGCCAGCTAATATTATCTGATAGCAGCTCGTTCAGCTGATGAGTCTGTCGTTTTGTAGGTCAGCTACCAGGATGTGTGCAATGTCGATAAGCTTGCATGCCTGCATTTGGAGGAGCTTCACAGCCTGCAATCATCTCAAGACATTTGAGCTATAATGCAATTAGCACTTTACTGTCATCCTGACAAGGAAAAAACAGCAGAAAAATCATAACAGGTTAGTTTTCTACACCTTTGAGCCTCATGCCAAACTTGTTTTTACGTCATTGTAAGGAAAAAAAGAGCCTGGGCCAGCCCAAGGGTCAGCAAACAGCGGAAGATGGGGCACATTGTTCAGAGATTTAGCCAGTCCTTGTTTGTAGAAACTTGGTGAAATCATATTTGTGCTCAACATCTGTGTCCATACCTTTCCAGCTGGTTCGTGCTGTGGTAATTATTGCAGAGGTTTGCTGCAGGTAAACAAACCATGCTCTAAAAGACACACCTGATAATCAAAAGTGAACCCGGGGTTAACTATTAGAAGAAAGAGGGGCATGTGTTTGAAATGGACAGGATTCCTGCCTCCTTTTGTACTGATTTTGAACTGTTCAAATTAAAACCATTTTCCAACTGCAAAGCAAAGCAATACTTGTGAGCTGGTCCACGGAACACACTTTTCTCCGTTTATCACATTCAAGTAGATCTCAACACCCTCCATAACCATTTCAGCTATGTCTACTATTTTTGCTATTTGGTAGCACAAAAGATGATTTGTACCTGCAGACAGTCCCTTTAATCCATGAACCTAGAAAGTGTTTCAATGGGAAGTTATCTCTATGAACACAGGCAAAGAGAGAGAGGAAATAGCTTTGTTTCAGAAAAATATTAGCATCAAGGATTTTTTTTCTTTCTGGTAGAATTGCATTTGGAATTGCATCTTTTAGAGAAAGCCCCCACTAAAGCAGATAAGTGATTTTCTGTGCAGTCGGGCTGCTCAGGTTTCCCCCTTGATGTTGGGGCTGTGGGGACCCTCCTGCAGGACTTTGTTGCTCTTGGTGGCTGTGGCCGCCCCATGGATGAATGGGGAGGAGTGGCAGGAGGGTAAATGGGGGAGCTTTGTGTTTTTAGACAGTTCTTTCGCTTCTCAGAAAGTTAATTAGGAAGTGAAACCTTAAGCAGTTGACAGTGCGCATTGTTGGCTGCTAGTGCTCTGTGACAAATACCACTGAAAGGTACTTCACTTTCTTTTGTAAACAGAAAGGTAAGGAATTTGCACAAAAATGTATTGGTGAAGATCTGCTTTTCATCATGGCCTAACCACATAGTAAACAACAGGAATAACTTGTTTTAATAAAGTATGGTGTTGAAACATTTATCAGCAAGCTCTTTCTCTCCATTTCAAAGGTATGTTTAGGTAAGAGGAACTGTTGCCTTGAAGAAACCCAATCTGAAATTTTGTTATAACATTTTCTTCAGGTCAAGGTCAGGAAACTTAAGGAAAAGTTTGACTTTTGGGCCATCATACAATTACGCCTGAGTTGATTAATACAGTATGCTGAAACAGCCATCTAGGAATTCCTTACCATTTCAAATGTATCCCAAATAGTAGTTACTCATGTAAAGTTATTCTAGTAGTTACATTATAAAAACCATGACTTCATTTTTATCATCAGTTTTTGCATGTAGCCATGCGCAGTTATGAGGCAAGTGTAATAAGCCATGCATTTTAATGTAACAATAAAAAGATTAACATACCTTTCTCTTATGGGCTAGGTTACCTTGACTGGCACTAATATAGGTCTCTGGAGAATTAATAAACCAAGCCTGGGGACTTCAGAGTTAAAACATGTTAAAACAGCCCTATGTAGTACTTTGACTGAACCAGACTCTCACAGGGTACCTGTGAAACTGGATGGAGAACAGTAAGGAGGCAGCTGAAATGCACAATAGGTGACCATTTCAGAATAAAGGCAGCTGTATTTTGCCCTAGTGCTTCCAGCCCTCTGCAGGTGGAGCAGCTTGGCACAGTTTTTTTTCTCCTGAGCTTTTGCAGAGTGAGCCACACAGAGTGACATGGGAGAACACTGATTGTGTGAAGACTCCATAAAGGGCACAGCGTTTGTGGAAGTCAGGTTTGCAACCCAACTAGTAGTCACAGATCCTGCTCCAAGGGGCTGGAGAACATCAAGGAGGGGATGGCATTGAGCCTTTATGTATGAGAAACGTGCATTCAGGTTGATGCCAATACCTGTTTATACCGCAAGTGGTGCTAAATGTATTTTCTAAACAAGCCCTGGGTTCTTGCAGCCTGGGGCAGAGATCTGTCTCTGCATCTTCCAACTTATCCACACTGTCCCTTTCCAATCTACATTCAACTCAGTCCTCGTGGTAATGCCACAGTTTCCTCAGCCACACAGATTTTTTACAATGACTTTCCCTTTTGCCAGTTTTCCCTGCAGAAAGGCAGAATTCAGCTCTCTGTTTACACATTCCCATGAAGTGATGCTTTATTTGTTTTTACAAGGCTCTGTAATACCATTTAGATGTAGTTCACAGAGTATTTTTGAAGATACTCAGACCATCATTCTAAATATTGAATTATTCAGAAGCTTCCAGATTTTTCCATAGAAACTCCCCAAATATTATTATATTTAACATTTTGAGTTGCTTTTAGAGATGAAGGAGAAGGATTTTTGAAAGTCCTCAGTGCTGACCTGAATTTCTCCCTGCTCCTTCCTAATGCTCTTAAGGGTGCAAATCCATTATAGTACACCCTTAAAAATTACACTGACTTAATAATAATTATATTGTATTTTCTGCCATGCATGGTTAATTTATCTGCAGCAAAGCCTCCAAGGCATTTGTGCCACCTCCGGGACATGTGGGTATGCAGAGTAACTATGGAGTAAAGGGCCTTGAGTAAAATTAAGTTATTTTATATCAGAACATCTCCTCAGGCTCTACAAGTGACACCAGGGCTGGGTGACACAAGGCTGAGGATGTGAACCTAGTGTCCCCGTGGTTTTTCCTGCTCCATGCCCATTGCTGAGCATGGGTAGGGTTGGAAACAGGCTTCCCACCTGTGGGCAGAGTGGGGTTGGGGAGGAAGATTCCAGCGTTATCAATGCATCATGAGATCATTCCTCATTTCTTGATCAGAGAGGAATGTTTATTCAGCTGACATGGTTTCTGGAAAAGTGGCTAGAAGGAGACACCACTGTGGCAGTCTTCCTCATCACCCACAGGGGTGACATACCATGCAACAAGTATGGTATGGGAACGGATGGGATGGGGAAGCATGGACAGCTAGAAGGGCTGGACCAGGGAAAATGAAGTGTTTAATGCACATGGGATTATTACCTTGTTTTTCTGCATCTACAGCAGTTTTAATCTGAATTTAGCCTACAAAACTAATCAAAATAACCTTTTTTTTTTTTTTTTTTTCATTTGAGCACTTGATTACCTCCCAAAGGCTCCATCTTTCAGTGAGTTTAAGCAAATTCAAATAATATGTGTGGAGCATGTGGTGCTGATCTACACCAGAGCATCTGTTAATAGCGGTGTCATCGGGTGAGAGCATGGGGAAGGGCTGGGAGCACACCATGAGCCCTGAGCCCAGCATCAGACCATCAGGGGACAGCTGAAAGCACAGGACTGCCTTCATGCTCCCAAATCCTTGCTGTGATTGCTAAGTGCTTCTGAGCCATCTGAGTGACTTTGCATGGGAGCAAGAGGATCTGGCAGGACATGGTTAGCTTGGTGGGAGGGTTGTACAAGGCTTGGTGCAAGCTGAGGAGCAGCCCCTTGTCTGATTCCTTCTGCCGGCTGCTTCTCCCTCCCCAACTGCAGCCCTCCTTGCTGCACCTCCTGAGCCTTTGCAGGCGTCTGTATCTGTGAAAGGATCAGTGGCCTTCGGCTGCATCTCCTTATGGAAATTGCTTTGACCTTTATTTTCATTTGCTGGCCTGACCGCTATCCTGTCCCCAAAGCGGAGTGTGGTTACACCTTTCTGCTTAAGCTGGCATGTTTAGTGTAAAAACAGAAGAAATTAGAACTGCTCAGCTTTCTAGAAATAACTTTTCTCCTCTTTTTATCACCTACAGAATGCCTGGAGAGTTTCAAACTAATAACAAGGTTATGTAAGAGAATAGGAAATAAAAACATACATATATTTTACTTCTGCAGAAACACCCCTGTTGCATTTACTCTTCCAACACAGTAAATGAGCCTTCTGTATACTTTGGCACTACAAAGCATTTCAAAGATACTTCTGGTAAACACCAATACCGTATCTATCCTTCGAAACCTCAGCCTTCAGGAATGTATATATTGTACAAGTGGAACAAAAAAGTCAACTTCAACATTTTGAGCAATCAGTTTGATTCTGGTCACGGCAATTACTCTTTCTGTCAGCAGGAGTAAAATTTACAATCGGGAAATCAAAAAGTCAAATGTATTCCCGTATAACGCAGCATAAGCGGCACATAAATTAGATCACCTCGCTGGAAAACCTGCTTCCTCTTATTTGCCTGAGCAGAGCTGTGCAGCCCCGGCATGCCGTGAAGGAGCAGGCAGGTCAGTCCTGCTGGTCGGTGGAAGGAGCAGGAGTTACTGGGCTGGGGCTGATGCAGATGCCCATGGGCTCTCTAACCTCTAAACACTGATGCATTTTCCCCAGGAAGAAAGATGCTGCTTGGCTTGGCTGCCAAGGGAGAGCTAGAAGGAGCATGAGTGCCTTGTCTGGGCATTTGTGAGCCCTTGTTTGAGGTCTGTCTGGCTTGACTTCCCAATTACAAATATGGGGAAAAAATATCCTACATGGTCTGGGTTGTTGGTTTTTCCCCAGCTGCAAACACCAGTTTAAGCAGATGGGCTTTAAGAAAACAAAATTATTGGGATGAAGGAACTGAGGCACTCCAGAAAACTCCTCTTGTTCTCCTGCAGATGCCAACCAAGCACTCCTACCTCTGCAAAAATAAATCTGTGCCAATATCCATCTCTCTTCAAAGTGGGATTGTGCTCTGTAGTGCAGAGCCACAGGGCTCAGAGGACTAAAGACTGGGTGAGGAGGTGGCCAGAGCCAGGAAGGGCCACCGCTGCATGGCCCGTGTGAACCCTACAGCCCTCACCAAGGGTCCAGCACACTGCCAGTACTAGGGCAGAGTCTTCAATGGATAACAAAAATGTGCTGAAAGCCGGCTATCTGAGTCATCCTTGTGAATTCAAAACACAGGGCACAAAATATGTGAAAAATTATCCCTGCTTATAGTTTGGAGCGGCATGGGAGAGAAGGAGCAGAACAGTAACCACGTTAGGAACTCTGTGGTTACCTGCTGTGCCTGGAGTTTGTCTCCCTTGCCAGCCCCAGCCAGCTGAGAATATTCCCTACATTGAGGGTGAGTTCCCCTTGGGATACCTCGCTGTCTTAGCACTTTACCCCACAGAAGCAGGAGGCATGCACAAACTTCCCATTTTAAAGGTGCCCACATCAGCTCTTTGTCAATTTTTATCGGCCAAGTCCCTCAAGTCCCTCTCACCCAGAGGTAGTACGCAAGCCTGGTTCCCTCTGAGCTCCCTCTCAGGCCCCTCCTGGACCTGGAGGAGAAAGCAGAAGAGCAACTGGCACAGATGGAGCAAGATGCAAGCATTGGTCCTCCTCCCCAGCCTCCTCCTGCTGCCTCCCCGGAGCAGCCAGTCAATCCCAGACATTTCTCCCCTTCACTGTCATCTTCACTTCAAGGGGCATCCAGCTAACTTCCTGCCTTCAAGGCATTTTTTTTTTCTTTTCAGGAATTGAATGTTTTTGACAGTTTCCCTCCCTTATTTCTCCCATGGGTTCATTGGGAATGGCTGAGGAAAACAGGAGGTTTCAGTGACCAGCCGATTCATGTGACACTCTTTGAGATAAACGACTGGGCAAGTGGGACTTCTGAGGCTGGTCTGGACAATGTAATTAAAATGTTCCTTGGGTGGCAGTTGTAAGCTGACCCTTGGCAAACAACCTGGCTGGTCATAGCAGGCTTTGGAAAGAGCATTCTTATTTCTTAGCATGGATGATTCTGCATTTTAGTGATTCTGTCAAATTTCTTTCCCTTTTAGAAAGAAAAATCCAGTGTTATTTTTTATAAAATAGTGTTGATTTTGAGACACACACTTCATCTTCTTTCCCTCAGTTATCTTCCTCTACAAACACTTCAGAATCAGAATTCTTTTTTCCTTTCCTAGAGTTTTTTTTTTTTTTTTTTAAGAGAGAGAGAGGAAAAAAAAAAGAAAGAAAATAGATCTCATTTCAGTTGACAAGAATCAGTAAACTGGTTCCCAGATCTGGGAACCTTTCCTTTTGGTAATACATAATCCTCTCTGACCACATTCATTTAATTCTTCAAGCCCACTCTGCACTTCGGTGTGTTCTCAGGTTTCCACCTCTTCATAGCACATTTTTAACACATAGAAATGATGTCTGAAAGCTAATTACATTAAACAACTTCAAGGTGATTTCAAACATACGGGGTCTTGTAGAAAAATTTATGTCTAACTTTAAAAATAATTTCTGCTAATGATTATACAAGGATTGTCATATATATTTTTACTTTGCTGAACAGGATTTTGCCTTCAGAGAAATAACATTATGATTAACTGTTTTTTATCATAGCAGCAAAAAAAGAACCAGGCGAGGTTAAACACTGGAGTGCTCAGTCTCCATACTCACAGTCACTCATTAGTGCCTTTCTCCTCTAAATGCTTATCATCCAAGTTGATGCTGTGGATAAAAATGATAGGGTTTCAGTTTTGCAGCAGTCACTGAGAAGGGAGGCACCTTATCTTCCTTCCTTCCTTCCTTCCTTCCTTCCTTCCTTCCTTCCTTCCTTCCTTCCTTCCTTCCTTCCTTCCTTCCTTCCTTCCTTCCTTCCTTCCAGAGGGAATATTCCAAAGGCAGTGGAAGATGCCATTCATTCTGTTCAATATGTACATGTTAGTATATTTTAAAGTCATTTTAGATTTTTTTTTCTTATATTCTATAATGGCATGGCTTTCTACAATTTCTCTCTCCCATTCTTTTCACTTGTGGTTTAGTTCTGTGCAGCTCAAGATTTTCCAGTGAGAATGAAGTTCAGCTTTTGTTTTTTGTTTGTCTCAGCAAAAGGAGCCAGATATGAGAAATGCACCTGACATGGCCTAATTTGTTCTCATATATTGAAATTATTTTTTGAGGTAGTAGGTTAAAAAACACAACCTGAGATCATGAAGAAATGTGTGGGAAACATATCTGGACTTACTTATAACTTTGGAAGAATGTGAGAATTCAAGTTTATTAAGCCAAAAAATAATAAATTTGCGATGTAAAATACAACTCCAAGTAGACCAGATGATAAACGTTTTAATGCAATGCATGCAGCTGCACCACTCTGTTGTTTCCAGTCTTTTTCTGCCTGGTCTATTTACTTCCCCTTAATAGCTGCAGGATATATTTATTGGGACCAAAATTTTCCCTAGCTATTTGCAGCAAAACTTTCTGGTCCAAGGAAAGCCTTGTTTCTTTGAACTGTTTTTCTAATAAAAGCAGAATGCACAGCACATACTAAATGGAGAACCTTATAAGCACATTGAAAAGCGAATTCACTCGGTTTCTAGTTTTTGGGAAGATGAAGAGGGAACTAGATAAAGAAATCATGGTATGTCTCTGAATGACTTGCTGTGACCCTAAGGACAACTGAGGAGTGAAAACCCCAAGGCACCAACTACTTTGTGCCAGAGGAAAAGCAAAAGAGTGAGGAGCAAGTCAAAGCTGTCAAAGGGAAATTCAGGCAGTGGCTAAGCTGAGTTTGACTTTGGTGGTAGTTGTTTCTGTCCTGTATAGGGCAATTGGGCCTCAGGTTACAGATGTTTCAGAAAACAAAGCCAGTCGTTGGGGGAGTATACGTGCAATATTATATGTTGTTTTGGAGACACTCGCACTCAGACATATGAAGACAATTTTTATGTATGAGGGAGCAGATAAACAACTCTGCTCATTCAACAGCATGGAAATAAAGGTAAGGTGACAGGAGCAAAGGGACATTTGTCATGTTTTTTTTTTTTTTTTTTTTTTTTTTTTAAAGAAAAATGAGAGGTTGTGGCATGCCCCCCACTGCCAGTTATGTGAAAGAGTAGTATGGCTTTTTTAGGGGTACTTGAGTGGGACACATCATTCACAGCATGGACACCCATGACATTTGCCTTCACCTCTCCTGGGTGATGGGGCATGAGAGGAATCAAAGATGATGTGATCCTGAAAAACAAATGCATAGGTGTAATTGTCCTGTATGTCAATTGCAAATGCTGACACAAATCAGCATCCTGACAACTTCCTTCAAGGCAGCAAAAAAAATGCTACTTGCTACTGTGGGAGAGCCTGGCCAGCTCTAGGGTATTTAGCCACCATTGCTGGGAAAATGTGCTGTATTTTATTTTGTGCACTGGGGACAGGAACAATACAGTGCACTCTGTACAATATGCTGCCCTTTGCTTTGATAGCACCAGTCAACTTTCACTGGGAAAAACTCCCTCTTTGTAAGACCAGGGAGCCCAAATACTGACCCAGAACAATAAAATGCTCCCTGTGAAGTGCAGAGTGCAAGGGAATTAGTTTAAAAACACTGGCCTCAGTGAAGGATGAAGAGGGAATATGATAAGACACTGGACTTAAGTAGGGGTCAGGGCACAGGTATGCAGAGCTTTGAACGTGAAAATGGAAAGCACCCAGGTAACGTGATATCCCTCAGACGAGCATATCTGCAGCTTTCCAGCAGTAGAAATTTCAGCCGTCTGTGGCTGTCATGCCCCTGTCACAGGCTTCAAGCTCCTGTGTGAGCAGATGAACTTGAAGAAGCAGCCCCAGCTACTGCCTGTATAAAGCATGCTTCTGATACACTAATAAAGCCCAAAAGATTGGGACATATCCTTATGGAAAGCCAGGCTGTAACAAGTGGAGCCCTAAATGTTTTACTCCCAGCCTGCACTGGCATGTCTCTGCTTCTCAGCCCTCCCTCACTTTACCTCCACAAGCCACTGTGATGCATATTCCACACAGCTTTCGAGGTGTGAAATTCTTAAGCAGCAGATCGGACTCAGTATGACATGTCTAACTCCTCAATATATATATATATATTTTTCATAGATGTGGATATTGGATGGAGCAAAGATGCAGATCTGATTCATGTGGTTTCAGAAATGCTTCCACGAGTTTTGGCCAGGACTTTTGATCTAGTGACTGTGTGGCATAGCACATCATTGAGCTCGTTGTTTGCAGGAACAGGTGGTAAGACAATCTTGTGGCTGAAATGATTTAACCTGCTTTGAAATGATTTAACCTGCTTATAGATGTTGTGTGATGGACCTGCTAGGTGTGCTTTGGGAGGGATAGAGAATCAGGTCAACCACTGCCCAGTGGTATCAATAGGATTTTTGCTATGTACTTTACCAGGGACAAGCTGGGCCTTCATCTCACAGATCATTTCATCAGATTTGAATGAGCCGATCAAACACCAAGATCCTTTTCAACTGCTTCTTTTTGCTGCAGTCACTGGATTCACAAAGCCATTTCAGATCATTGATGTGTCCCATACGTTTCTAAGATGAATGCAAACCAGAAAGTATGCCCTTTTGTGGTTGTTGGAGGTCTGGGGATGGCTTGTTACATAGAGCACTGCCTATTGTTTATTTTTTTGGAAGGGGATGAGATGGAGATGTTAAGAGATAGGATGGAGCATTATCTTCCTGAAAGTGCAACAGCCATAACAGAGAGGATGAAGGTAGAATATCTCAAGTTAGTATAGTGCCAGTGCTGTCTATCATGTGTTCGTACACATTCCCTCATTCAGCTTCAGATTTACTGTTTTCTAATCCACGTGCTTGCTTGCAAGGTTAAGACTTCCCATAAAAGCCATCTGTATTGTCTCATGTCTTTTTCAAACTCTCTCTCTTCTGCTGTGCCTCTGGTTCCATTTATCAGTACAGAAACTGGTAAAGGAAGAAACATTTATCATCAGGTTTGGTATTCGTTCAAATAAAAATTGAACTCTCTGAATACAATAACTTAAGATTTTAACCCGAATTGAATTCCCTCAAAACAAACAAAAAAGCCAACCAACCTACCAACCAACCAACCCACTAGCAAAACAAAACAAAACAAAATGTTGTAGAAAAGCAGCTGAATAAGGCATGCACTGAGGAGAAGACACACTGCTATCATTCCTGCAACACTCAACAACATCCAACACACTTACCACAGGGTGGGGAGAGGCAGACCTATTTTTTTTTTTGAGCTGATACTTTAGCATTCACATGGATTTTGCTTAGATTGGCAGCAACACTTAAATGAACAGTTTTGTGAAGAAATAGACACTAAAGATAATGTTATTCTTGTTGTTTCCAAGGCAACGGACATGCTTGATGGAATATATCCATCACGTGTGCTCTGTAACCATCTGGTTTCACGGTCCTCATTTCAGACACTCTAGGAATGAAATGTAGGTAAACTTTAGTCAGGTTTGTAATTACTGTTGTCCTTACAGAAATTTTTTAACATGATTTTGCAGCTGCCTCATCATAAGGCCCAAAGGTCTTTTTAGGGTTTTATTGCCACTTTTAAGGAATATTTTAAGAATTGTTATTGTACTTTAGCTACAGATGCCACTGTTTCTTCTTGGTTTCTGAAACTGTGCTATAATGACATCACATTAAGATTTTTTTTTCCAGGCTCCAAAAAGGTCACAGTTATTTTTTCCAAATGGCTCTGTCAAACATAAAAATTAACCATACTTTGAGCTGGATTTTCTGTATTTGTAATGTATGTTTATGTTAGAGTTTCTGTCAAAACAGGGATTAAAGATAAATGTAGCTAATTAAAAGAACATTTGCTTAGAGCTCCTGGTAATAGATACCTCATTGTGGGGTCTTGAGGTAAAGCTTACTTTAACAACTGATTCAGTTTATGGGATAGTGTTTGAACATTATAGAAGGTTATTTCAATTTTCCAAATTGTGCATATTAACCTGAGAACAATCAAGTTAAGTCTATAAGTAAATTGCAGAAGAGAAGTCAGGGTGTACATGCTTGCTATGTAAAATGTTCTTGTCGGCTCTACTTCCTACACTTCATCATTTCAAATAATGCTTCCCAGCAGTATATGTAAGTGAAAACTTGTTTTACAGAAGGGAAAAAATCTATCTGGCACTGGATGAGTCAATAAGTTGCAAATTGTAGTGTAAGGTAGGGAAAAAAAATTGAAAAGATCCCATATCAAATTAGGTAATTGCTTCTTTTTATCTTACTTTATTTTACTAAACAGCTGTGCCCACAACATTAATTTCATTGCAAATGACATCTGTGTTATCCTAGGGACTCCTGTGCTGGGGAAAAGGTCAATGCCAACTGCAATTGCATCAAGTTTCCATAAACTTCAATGGCCAATAATATTTTGTGCTTTATAAAAAGCAAGTAAAAATAATAATGTATTTGCGTAGCGCCTTTCATATTAAGGGATTTCAAAGAGGACTACAAAGTGTAGGCCCAATACTTTAGTCCTTATATAAACAAAACTCCCATTGATTTAAGCAAACTTATGCCAGAATAAAGAGGACAGAGGAAAGGTGTCAGGACTTGGCTCAGCATACTACGTGCAGCAATCACTTCATCCACTAATAAAGTTTGGTCACCTCTTGGATGGGACTTGGCATGAGTGGTTGTGAGCTGACAAGTTCTCTAATTAAGATTTCAGATTTTGGTGGGGCAAACTTTGATAAATTGAGAGAACTGGTTAGGAAAGACAGCTGGGGCTGAGGAGTTCAGTGTCTTCCAAGTAGAGAAGATATGGACCTGCTTCAGATGCTGAGGGATGTATAAAATTATCACAAGCAATAGTGACAACTACGAAAGGAGATGTTTCAGACCTGCCTGGGGAAACTATTACCTCAGGAAGGATACTGGCAATAAGTAGGGATATGGAAGCTCAAAAAAGGACTGTTCTACAAGGAAGTCCTTGGTATAAAAGTCAATAAGGGTGGGAATAAAGGGAGACTAACTAATGTCAAGCTGAACTGATCTTAGAAGGAAAAAAAAAAGAAACCCCAGAGTTTTTCCACTAGAGGTACACAGAAGTAGGACTTCAGTCCATTAAGAATGGGATTGAGACTAAAGGTATTGTTGACCTGGAGACAAAGCATGAGAAATCCTTTGTCCCATTGCTTCGCAAAGATGACAATAGTGACCATGAGGACAAAGGGGAGGGGATCAATGGGAATGAGGCATCCAAGTGAGAATTTCAACTGGTTGGTGATCTCAGGAGACAGGAAGATCTCCTGCTGAGAACTGCAAGCTTGTCAGCAATTGCAGTCGCCATTTGGTTCAAACGAGCACTGGCACTTCAGGTCAGGAATAGCAAGGAAAATCTCTATATTTGAGTGTGGGAAAAGGTATCCAGACATGGACATGTAAGTCTAACCTAAATGGGATCTACAGTAGGCTTTGAAAGAGATAAATGAAAAACAGTAAGATGCAAATAATAGTTTTAGCAAAGGTAGATCATATTGAACTATTTCTACTTAATTCCTAATTTGCTGGACAAAAATAGCATGGTAAACATCAACAACCAAAATTTCAGGAAAGCATGCTCTGAAAGCAAATGGGAAGCCTTTACTTGTTATAATGAGACAAATCAGGAAAAGAATTGTGAAGTAACAGGAGACGTGATGGTGTACAGCAGCAGGGCCTGTGAAAATGGAATGGATCAACCAGACTGCAATAGTTATTTTCTTTAATACTTTCTTTTGACTTGACACAAACATTAATAGAGTACTGAGAAGGTTTACTGATATATGGAGTTTGTAAGCATTGTTAATACACATCTTTTGGAAAGGGCAGGGTCTAATGACCAAAGTAGGAGTGGGATAAAATACAGTAATAGGATTAATAAAAAATTATGCTAGAATCTCAGAACTCATATGTTAGTAAAAATTTGTGAAAGATCCTCTCTTACTCATTGATCAAGGACCGTCTGAGAGCCATCAATTTGTTATAACCATGAAAAAACAGACGTAGTTGAGACTTCTCCAGTGAAATTATTGTCAGTGGGGACACTCTTCTCAAGTGTTATGATCTTGTTTGCCCATTCATGGTAAAAAAAAACCCAAACACATTTGAAAGTCTAGCAGAGGCAGGTGAGAATTCAAGAAGGTTCAAAAGGAGTATCTTTGTCCTGGTAAGAGGATGATAGAAGAGCTTGTCTTGCTTACTCTGGGAAAATGAAGATAAGGAGAAGAGCATAGGGGAAAGCATCAGGAAAAAAAAAAAAAAGAGTCATTTAAGCTAAATCAAAATATTTTCACATGTACAATGGGTGTAAAATGAGGAGAAATGAGTTTAAGCTGGAAATGAGAAGGCAGCTCCTCATTGTTAGAGCAAGTGCACTTTGGAATATTCTCCAGTTGGGTAACACAGGCCAAACCCCAACAACTTCTTTTATGTTGGAGCCTGAAGATTGTATGAAAGAAATTATACATTGTGTTTGTTTGCAGTAACAGGGGAATCAACTTAATGGCCCAGAAAGTTGCTTGGAGCTCTGTGTTCTGATATCCTCTGCAACAAACACTGTTGCTGTAGAAGAGATTTGAATAGAAATTAAGTGCAGTCCTGTTGAAATTGAAGTGGGAATTTAAGTTCCCCGAGAGTAATTAACCATGCTGTGTGTGGTCGGGACATGGAAGAGGCATTTAATGGCTGTAAATATCAGTAGGTCTTTAAGGGGTAGAGGAGATTATAATTACTGGGAATTTCATGCACTAATATTCTCTTAAGTTCAGAGGATGTGTCCTTTTGAATGCCACCTATTAATACAGTGTTGAGATATTGGTTTAACATTCATCTAGGTGACAACTGGCTGAGTATGTCTAACTGTCCTTGTCTGTATCCCAGATTTGGAGGAACCAGAAAATAACACAGCTTGTCTTTCATTCAGCAATAGAAAATGTCCTGTTTGTAGATGTTTTGGAAAACACAAAATGCTATCAAAGTAACCCACTTGTTAGAATTAAAGAAACATACAACACTGCTCTCATGCAACAAGATACTAAATATAGCAAAGAGGGGAGCTCAAACACCATTTCCCTAAATACAGACATACTTTTCAGCAAAATCATTCAATTAATTTGGTGAATGTTATTAATCTATTGTTTTAATATTATACCTACAAATACCTACAAACTTAAACTGGATTGGAGAGAGGTATCTTGAGATTTACTCTTTGAAACATCCTGAATGTAGGTGAGCTTTCACCAGCACCAACACTGCCTGGTTTATGACATTTGTTGAGACTTGTTGTCTAACAATATGATAACATGAAACGCTCAGTGATAGCTCTCTTTTCCTAAACTAATAAAAAACATTAAGAATGAATTATGTTTGAGGCATGCC